>NC_042534.1:1325028-1625028 GCF_900963305.1 Echeneis naucrates
CGGTGTGTGAAGGTACGGTACGGTGGCCGTTTGGTCCATTTCTGCTTCGTAAATTCACTTTCTGTGAAACTTTGGTCGATTGCTGGAAACCGGAAATATCAAGAGGATACCAAAACCAAAGAAGGTTGGCGATTTCACTATTCAACCCCCCAAACTAGACCAGGAGAGTCCAGATCAGTCTGCTGTGAAGCCCATTCACAGCACAGATTCAGACTTTTCCTAATCAAACTTATTATATTGATAAAAAAGGGAGAATCCACGACCTTCTCCTCACCTGGGATGTATTCCTATTGAGACTGTTTGGATCTGAGTTTAGATTTGTCTAGCTGTTCTTGTAAAAACAACAACAGCAATAACATGCAGTTGCACAACCTTTGCACCAGCTGCACCACACCAGACGGGACGCAGCCACATTTGTTAAATCAGGACGAGAGCAGCACTGGAAGTCTTTAGGCAGTTTCACTTCAGGCCAGTTTAAGGTCCTAACCACCACATAACCTCTCATGTGCTGTTGTGGTTATTGTTATTTTTTTCTATTTCTATTATTTTTTAATCTTTGTTGAACAAATTTATTTGTGAAATTGTATGATTTGGTTTCCTGGATGTTTCTGGCAGGAGGCCCAGCGTGGTCACAGGTAGCTGCTGCTGCTGATGATGACGAAGGTTTCCGCAGTCCGGCCCATCATGGCTACGCTGTTGAGGTGTCTCCGTTCATCCCGAACAGGGTGGCCTGTGCTGCGTCCCAGTACTATGGACTAGCAGGTCAGTACCATAGAGAAAAACACAATGTGAGACATAAAGACATTCATTGGTGTAGAAATTAAACATTATAATATGGTCTGAAATAAAAATAAAAATGTTTGGACTGATGCTCTGTTTCTCACCAACATCTGTCAGCCATCGAACTGTTTCACTTTCTTTCCTTGATTTGATTAAAAATTATGAATTGATTAGTGAAATGAATCTAAATAATAATAATAATAAAAGAGCTCTATGCCTCTCTGCAGGCTGCGGTACCCTGCTGGTCCTGGATGAGACCGAGACGGGGGTGTCGCTCGTGAGAAGGTAAACTGTGCGTTTCTTCAGGGTCAGAGGTCAGCGATCATCTGCACCTAGTTTATCAGTATAATGTGTGTGTGTGTGTGTGTGTGTGTGTCAGCTGGCAGTGGAGTGACGGGTTGTTCGATGTGGCGTGGAGCGAAGCCAATGAACACCTCTTGGTTGCCGGTGGCGGTGACGGGAGCCTGCAGCTGTGGGACGTTGCCAATCACAACGCTCCACTGAGGGTGGCCAAAGAACACGCACAAGAGGTACGAGACACACAAACACACACCCACAGAAACATGAAGGAAGGCGTTCTTACGACAGCGTGTGTGTGCGTGTGAAGGTGTACTCAGTGGACTGGAGTCAGATCAGAGGAGAGACCTGCTCGTCTCTGGATCGTGGGATCAAACTGCTAAAGTGGTGAGAAAACGTTCCTTCTCCTCTTCCTCACCCGTCTTCATCCCTCTTTTTCCTCCCTCTGCCAGATAAGTGTGTGTTTTTTGTTTTTTGTCCTTCCTCTAGTGGGACCCTGCTCTCACCCAATCTCTGACCACACTCAGAGGTCACGAAGGGGTCATCTACAGCACCATTTGGTCTCCCCACATCCCAGGATGCTTTGCTTCAGCCTCAGGTGAGCCCTCACCCACTCAGTACAGATAAGGTGGGAGTTCAACCGTCTTCCTCCTGATGTGTGTTTGTGCATGCAGCGTCACCACAGGGTGGCGGTGTTGCAGCATTGTGCAGCTTCACTGTTGTGTCGTGCTCATTAATTTTCAGGTGATGGTGTGAGTCTGAAAAGTCTCAGTTCACTTCCTGGCTTCCAGGTGCGAAGACTCAGTGTATATAGATATATAGTAAATAGTTTATTCAGTCGATGGTGGATTCCTTTCCTTTTTGGCAGGAAGTTGCATATTAAAACTCTTCAGAACGATAGAAGCTTCAGAAACTTGTGTATCTCCCAAAACGCTTTGTAACTTTCTCCATTCTAATTAAAAATGAGGGGGGGGGGTGATCCTGCAGCATCTTCTCCTGCTCTATCGAGGAAGTGAGCCCTAGAAATCGGCCTCATTCAGAAGACCATGAAGTCAATCATCGTGGAGGGGGTGGTGTATGGGATTATCTTATCTGTTTGCGTGGGCGCGTATGCCAGGCTTTCTCAAAGGGTGGAGCCGAGCCGGTCGTCAGCGCTCTGATCAGATTGCGGAGCAGTTGGAATCGAATCTCCTAGCAGCTGTCTTTAGTTCGGTTAACCTTGTTGGATAATGAGTTTGGGTTAATTGGTTTGTGAGAGTGAGCGGAAATCTCTGATGAGCTTTTATAACCGGGGAGATGTTAAGCCCCTGGTGCTCAGGGGGATTTCACATGTTCACAGAAACCACTTTCTCCCCCTTCAGTCTTTGTGAGGCCTCACTGATGAAACTTTTGCTCGAAATCTAAATATTCATTCTCAGTTTGTTTCCTTTCATTCACAAAGTTAAATCTCATTTTCCCTTTTTTAAGTATTCAGATGTTTCTGATCTCAGTCCACAACAGGAAGTTACGAAGTTTTGCTTTAAGTTTGAAAGAAGCAATGATTTATCAACAATCAAATCATTTTTGTATGCAATTTTAGCTTTTAATGACAGCGACATGAAGAGAGATACAGGAAATAATGGGGGCAAGGGCCCACTGCAGCTGGAGCCCCCAGGAATCAATTCTGAATTATGTTAATCCCTGAAAAGATAAGTTATCTGACCAACACATTAAAAAATCATTAATTTTGATGCTTGCAGGGAAATTTAGAAATATTCAATATGATGTAGATATGATGAAAAAGTCAGTGTGTCACAGCAAAAGTGATGTAAATAAAGATTTATTTGAACTGAAGTCGTAAATTTGACCAGCGACACAGAGCTCATTAGATCTGTGAGCATCAGATAAGTCCTGCGGTGCAGCTCTGGTGCTCTGCTGAACTCTGCTGCTAAGTGATTTACTGAGCGCGGACCTCCGTGATAAAACCACTTCTGTCCACGCTGAGCTCTTCCAGCCACTTTACCTCCAGTGTTCACGCAGGAGTCACTGCAGAGCTGCGGTTTAATTCAGATAATTGCAAAACAACAATTTGATTTAAAGTCTCTTTTATCGGGTACACACCGATGTGAAATGAAAGAGAGAGTCGGTTAGTAAAGTGAAGAGTGGAACTGCGGACCTTCTGCTCAGAGCTCAGTGTGTCAGTGAGTCCACCTGATCAGCGTTGGATCAGGTTTATTTTAGCCACTACTGCCCCTTTAAAACACAAGCTGTTGTGTCTTCTGATGCACCTGCTCCACATTAAAAGTGCCAACGCGGTTTAAGTTATTAGTAATATTGTCAAATAGCAACTGTACAACCACATGAGTCTAATTCACTGTAAGTTCAAATGTAAAAAGCAAAAAGAGTTGATGAGTTTGAAAACCACATTTTCAGTCCAATCCTCGTTGTCCGACACAACAACAGACAAAACCTCCTTCCTTTGTGGTAATATGATTGTGTGACAGGAATATTGTTGTAGTGTTGTGATCCAGATGTGATGCGTAGTTTTCCTGTACAGCTCAGAGTGCAGCTCTGTCTATCTGTCCTCCAGCAACACAACTGTGTGCGTATGTTTGTGTACGTTTTGCACATCAGCCAAATCACATTTTTGCAGGACACTGAAACCCACACAGTCCTTCTGTTAATGATGTGTGTGTTTGTTTGTGTTTGCTCCCCGATACCAGGTAGTGTCTGGTTAAATAATTGATAGCAGGGGCCCATCGGAGTCAAAGGTTCACTGCCAAACACACACATACACACACAGGCTGTCACATTTGTGCTGTTGTTGCCTTCACTGACAGTCAGTGGGGAGTGTCGGTCCTTCACCTCAGGGAAACTTTCACAAAACAAAATGTAGCTCAGCCTTCATCACCCACATCAAAACATGATTCTCTCTCCACAATCGAGACACAATGTCAGACAAAACCTTTTAATCCAACAACGTAATCGGAAACAAACATTCAATACTCATAAGCAGTCTCTAGTGTATAAAGAGACACAAAGGTGGACATCAAGTGAAGAGGAAGACGTAATCAATAATTCTGTCATAAATTCTTTCTCAGGTGATAGACGAGTCCTGTCTCCCTTCAGAGTGTATCTGCAGGCCTGGTGAAAGCTGTAATGAGAGGAAGGCTGTGATCGATGGAGAGACAGAGAGAGAGGAGCTCTTGTTATAACACGTCTCCTGAGATATTCTGAATCAATAAGTCGTGATCATTTGCCAACACACACGAGTGTATTTACTCTCCACGGTCGTTTCACTCCAGATGAGAGCTGAGAGAAGGTGTTGGTGCTGTGAGGAAAGACTCCCGACTGGTTTTTGTCAATATCACAATTTCTCTTTGTTTTGTTTTCTTCCACTGAACGACACCAACCGCGTCAGGAAGCCGAGACGACCGGCTGTAAAAGGTGGTCGTGCATTCGTAATCACATTGGATCGTAATGAAAGGTCTGTGTTTTGTTCTGGGTTGAGCCGGACGTTTAGTGGCAGAAGTTGAAGAATTATGGTTTCCTATGGTTTTTCCTTTTTGAACAGCTGGCATGTTACAGCAGGAGGGTTCTTCTCTTGGTCCACGTCACAGTTTACGAGGCTGTCACGACTCAGGGCAGCTTGTTAGCAGCTGTCATCTGCGATACTGTTGAACCTAACTTAATTTCCTCAAAGCAGACATTCACCACGTCAGCCAGCTGTAACTCAACCACACAGAACATTTAGCACCATTATCTAAACGTCAGGTTGGTTTTGTTACACAACAGCAAAAAGACACCAGTCCAGCTGCAGTGTATCTTAGTCGGGATGAGGGATGGAAAAGTGATTTTGATTCAGATTCTGTTAACATGAGCATTGGGCCAAGTAAAAAAAAAAAAAAGAACAGTTGTGCTGTTGCACAGAAGAGTGAGGAAGTGTGAGTTTATATCATAACAAAGGAGACAGACACTCAGACAATAATCCCTCTAGAACATTTTACATTGCTTCGATGTTATTGTGGAGAAACTCAAACGAGACACAGGCCTTAGTGTTGTGAACGGCGTCGGAGATGTGTTACTCCGGTGGGTCTTACAGATGAGTGGATGGATGGATGGATGATAATGTTGTCAAACAGCACTAGCTGGCATGAACGCGCGGCGGAGAGTTGCTGTCTTATCTCCCCGGTGGAGGCCTCCCCTCTGGTGGCATTTAGCATTTAGCATGAGAGGCTACTGCCAGTGTCTGACTTTGAAGAGGAACGTGAAAAATGGAGAGAGGGAGAAAGTCAAGAGATATTGGAAAAGTGGGAAGCTTATCTGGGCTTCCCATGCTCTTTCCTGTCCATCCTCCTCACATCATCTCATGATTCTCCTCCTCTGCTTCTCTCTCCCGGTTTGGTTCAGTACCACACAAGATCCCCACCTCCAGCATCGTCAGGAGGAGTGTGTGTGTGTGTGTGTGTGTGTGTGTGTGTGTGTGTGTGTGTGTGTGTGTGTGTGTGTGCGTGTGCGTGCGTGCGTGCGTGCGTGCGTTTAAAGCTTCAATCTTCCCTCCAGATCTCCTCCACTTGCATTTCTGGTGCCAGCTTGTTTTGGCCTCAGCTCTGCAACAAATAAGAGCTTCAGTAAATGACAACAAAGCTTTTCCTTTCCTTCTTCACCTAAAACTAAAGAATGTAGTTAAATTGATACCCTCACATCCTCTATGTCGTTTTAAAGTTGTCGCCACTGGACGCTTGTGTGGCGGCAGAATAGATGTGCTGCGTTTTTCTAGCCGCCCTTAAATGTGTCCACTGTTTGGACCCAGAGACCCAACAACAAACACACATTATGTTTCCTTATGTAAGGTGCAGTCTGCAAAATGAAAATGTTTCTAAAGCCTCCTTACTCCAGAAAATTTATCTGAATTGCAGTAAAACCACTTTGAGTCTGGACAGTAGCACAACAGAGATAACAGCAAATGATGATCTCTTAAAAAAACAGAGCAGTTTTATGTTAGCTCTGAAAAAAAGACGTAAATGGATCCATTTTCTGTAAATTGGTCCCGTGATCTTTATTCCAACTGTATCAGAGGGTTTGATCCGCCAAGACAAGAGCCAGCTTGGTCCAGTAGATGAGTACCACAGCACTTCATTGGCCAGAAGAGGAGCAGTGAGACAGCAACAGGTCTGAGAGGAATCATCATATTCTGAACGAAAAGGACAATGACCTGAAGCTCATCTAAGCCTTTAGAGACAGGAATCTGAACCAGGACAAGGGGAAATTCATCGCAGAACAAAAGAAGCACAGTGTCTTCATGACTCCATCCTGTCTTCTGCTGATCCAGTTTCATAGCTGAGGCCCGGAGGTGGCTGAAAACAATCATGTGAATCTGTGTAACTGCAGCTCAGCTCTTTGAACCGTCTTCTCTGCAGTCACCCACACTCCCGCTGCGATCGCATTCAGCCTCTACCCGAACAAGCAAAATGTTTTTAAATGCAAATACCGACCTTCTCCCACCGCCTGAGATGATATCAGGAACATTAAAAAAAACAGCACAAAGTGTTCATGTCCATAACGTTTAGCTCAAAGGTAAATAAAAAGCCAGCTAGGTTGGCAGTGAAGAAATGATATTAAAATAAAATGGAGAAACAATCATGAAACAGTAATGAGCCATTTAATGATGAATGAGGGTCAGGAGAAGTTCATCGGTCAGCTGCGGTGATGTGCCACATCAGTGAGAAAGTCCATACGAGCTGAAACTGCTGATACAGCAGAGAACTCAGGTGGAGTAGAACAGAAGTCAGGATTTAACGCAGTGCAGAACACACACAGACGCACACAGACGCACACAACCAACATGCCATCCAGATGCTGTTTGTCGCTGCAGCAAAAGAAACGCAATGTTTTGCTGCTGTGATGGACACACACACACACACACACACACACACACACTGCGTAGCTGGCTCGTTTCCACTTGCTGATGCCGGAGGAGGTTCCACGCTCGGCTGAGAAGTGGATTGTGTGAGTGAGGAGAGGGAGGTAAAATAGAAGGGGAGCAACATGAAGAGCTAAACCTCCTCAGGATGAAGAGGAGGAGGAGGAGGAGGAGAGGATTAATCTGTCGGTGACGCCTGGAAGAATCCCCCTCAGTGTCCTCTTTAACCTGTTCCCTCCAACTGGCCGGGTTGGTTTAAAGCGAGCTGGCTCTCCTCCTCCTCCTCCGCTCACCTCCGAGGGAATCATGTGGCCCTTTTTCAGAAGACACACAATTCTATTACAATAATGCTGTTTGTGGTTTCCAGATGGCGACTCTGTTTGGCCTGCTGAGCCTTCACTCATCCGCACATGAGTTTTGTTTTAACTTGTTATGGTTGTTTTATGATTTTTGGCAGAATTGAATGAAACGTCTCTGCTGTAGTTTCACATTGGGGCCGTACATGAAGAAAAAACAGATTGATTCATTAGCTCAGTGATGAGTTTACCGTCTCAGTCTTCTGTACAACATGATGTTCATTTTTTAAATGATGCTCCATTTAGAAATCAGAAACTGGGGGACTTTTTGTGTTCTTGTTTTAAAGCGTTGTTTGATCGACAGACAGGATGTGAAGGGACAAAGACAGAGAGCGCTTCATTTCATGTTATCACCTGATGTATCAGAGAAAAGAGCCTTCATATTTTCATGTGGTGTCAAAGTGGCAGACTGACTGAGCACAACATCACTGTGAGATACAACCAGCTGATAAAACGCAGTTCGATGCAGCAGCCCTGAAATAAATCCAGCCTCGATGAACGTGGGAGTGATGAAGCGGGGAAATAAAAAAACAAACGGGGTGAGTTAAGAAGTCAGAACCTGCAGCTGTGAAATGGAGGAGAGAGTGTTGGCAGAGCATCAACCTCTGCCCTGTAAAAACACACTCTGAATTACTGCTGCGGTTTATCACAGTGGTTTGGTTTAGCGTTACATTTGTGCACTACTCACATTTATTTTTGTGTCTAGATTTTGTTGATTGTCTGCACTGACAGCCGGCTGTGACTTCGTTGACACTGAGCTGTAACTGACTCGATGGTAAACCTGGTGCTAATCCCACAAAGCGGCCGGGCTCTTGGTTTCTGGGCGTCTCTACGGTTTTGACCTGTAGATGTTTGTCACTTCTAAAATCTGACCAACCGGGTGCTTTGTGTGAATGTGGTCGTCGCGCTAAGCATTCTGGGTAAACTGCTTTCAGGTGACGGCACTCTGAGAGTGTGGGACGTGAAGGCGGCTGCGTGTCGATTGGCGGTCCCGGCGCACAAGGCTGAGATCCTCAGCTGTGATTGGTGCAAATATGACCAGGTAACTTAACTTAACGATGGAGCTTAAAAGTTAATTTAGTTAATTTAGCACTTTTTATTCCACCTTCAAATAATTTTAAATCTTTTTGTTTGGTTTGGCGAGCGGTTGTTTCACTTCTCAGATAGAGTGCGTTTACTCGTAGTTTATTACACAGTGAACTGGCATCTTTCAGAGTAAAAGCTCTGCTGGACATTTCCTGTTTGTTACAGTTGTGTGTGTGTTGCAGAACATTGTGGCCACGGGAGCGGTGGACTGCAGTGTGTGTGTGTGGGACCTGAGGAACGTACGACAGCCTGTCAGTCAGCTGGGAGGCCACAGCTACGCCATCCGCAGGGTCAAGGTACACACACACTTGTGTTTCCAAGCACATGCTCTGACAAATGTTGTCTAACAGCACGAGCGCCAAATGTGTGTGTGTGTGTGTGGCAGAGTTTCAGTGCGGAGCCTGACAGCATCAAAGCATCCACTTAAATGGCCCTAATAAGAACACACACACATCCGAAGTGTGTGTGTGAGAAAACAGACAGCTGAAATGAAGTCCCACAGTAACATCCCATCCCGTTAGTCAGATTAGGTACAAGTCACTTCACACACACACACACACACACACACACACACACACACATGCTCAAGCAGGGTTTTTCTAGACAGGTGAATCCAATCGATCCAGAGAACTAACAACGCCAAAGGATTTGTGTGTGTGTGTGTGCGTCAGTCTCAGGAGGTCAGAGGTTGCTAACAGACCTTTTTGTTCCACATCAGCTGCTCAGACTTTCCTATTTGTTGAATTTGCTTCGTTAAAATGGACTTTTGCTGACGATGCCGATGAATCGGCTGTAATTTGGAACCAGAGAAGAAGAAGAGAGAAAATGTGAGTCAGTGTGATGAGAAAGGTGAAACTGGCAGAACCAAATGAACCAATGAATTAACTGGACGACTCTGTGGACTCCTCCTCTGTAAGATCAACAGCACTCAGAACAGAGCTGAAAATACACAACATGTTTAAAATGTATATATAACTATTTTGTTTTCTATCTCTCTTGCTAACGTTTCATGTGGTCTTTATGTGTATATATAAAATATGAAGACGAATTTTTCCTCTTTTTCTTGCAGTTTTCTCCGTACAGTAAGACGGTGTTGGCGTCCTGCTCCTACGACTTCACCGTCAGGTAGGATTTCTTTTTCTTCTTCTTCTTCTTCAAGTTCTTTTTCTTCAGATTTTTCTCTCTAGTTCTTCTTTTTCCTTTCTCATATAGCGTTGCTGTTTCATGAAGCATTTTGAAACCGAACTTTTTTCGATGATTGTTGTTCAAATGAAATTGTTGTTGTCGTGTTGGTGTGTGTGGTTGTGTCATTTTACATTAATGAACAGAAACCCTGCAGCTGAAGCAGAAGTCCCGTGGTGCTGATTCAGATCACTTAAAGAAACAATCCAGATATTGATTTCACTGTCTTTTTTTTTTCTGGCTGTAGTGACATTTAAGTGACCTGTGACACTTCACCGTGCAGTAAAAGCCTTTTTCTAACTCGTCACGTACAAGTTCGACTGTCTGACACCAACTTCTCAGGAGGTTAAACCAGATAAGTGGTTGCATTTTCTGCCTACGCCTCCTTTTCTTTCAATTACCGCCCAAAGTGGATGGTGTGATAAAATAAATCGGTGTGTGTGAGGCAGAGGAAGAGAAGAGACGGGATGAGCAGCAGCCACCAGGTTAATAAAATCGTTCATTTCAAGCAAGACCGCTTTTGTGTTATTTAGGAAAATATGCTGCGTCTTCTGTGTCTCCTTCTCTCTGTCCGTCTCACTGGTGGTTTTATGTCAAACCTCGATTGAGCCAAAAAACCGCAGATGAATCAATTTTCTTCTTCACGTCTGTCAGTCTCGCAGGTTTCGGACCGTTTTGTCTCGTCGTCTGTGAAGGCCAAAGTGAAATAACACATTCTGGTCTGTAGAGGATTTTGTCTTTGTGTAACTCCCTCCTATTGTCGAAAACCTTGACTGCGAGTACTTTTTGTTTTTTAGGTTTTAAGGCAGTCAGATGAAACACAAAAGTCTGCGCCACATTTGGGTGGAAATTATTCAACTGCTCTGTAAAACCTGTACAGCCCAAAAATTGACAAGAAAATTGACTCAGAACGATTCCCCGTTCTCCAGGTCGCAACGCTCCAAATAACACATTTTTTAAAGCTGCTTTCTGGGAAATTTACTTTGTCTGGTTGTGTCTGTCAAAGGGTCAAATCAATTCCAGCTGTTGCCAGAGCGACAGTAAAGGAAAGTAAAGCCAAACGTGGGACATATGAAACGATGGAGGCAGAAAGACAAAGAGCTGGGAGATAAAAAGCCAAAGGGAGAGAAAGAAAGCTTTATGCCAAACCTGGTGTTTTATTGATCCGGGCTTTGGTTGGCTCAAATCCTCCATGCTGAGTGCTGCTTTCATTACACACACACAAAAATCACCACCTGCCAAATTCAGCAGTAATGACAACAGAATCTTGCAGACAAATTCTGAGAAACGGAACAATGTTTATTTTTTGTTTTTCCAAAAGGAAGAAGAAGCTCGGCGGCTGTCAAACTCAGTTACTGGAATAAAATGAAATCAATTAGAAATCCTTAACGAACGGAGACATTGGAGGTCTGTACGGTCTGAACCTAGATGTCAGGCTTTCTGAGGTCCCAGTGTGAGAATATCAGTGCTTTTGAATATATTTTCAATCAGGACGCTGAATCTGTAATTGCATCGATGCTCTCTTCTTTATTAACTTTCCTGCTGCCTGCCTGTCTTTGCAGATAATTCCCCGTCCATTAATTACTGCGCTGATGAAACAGTTTCAGTAGGTTTACTTCATCAGGTCGTATCTTAAGAAACACACAAACTGCCCACCGATGTTCAGTGTGTTTGTGTAAACCTCCTGGTTACTTTGCTAACTGCTGTCAGCTCCTCTTTCAGTTTTGCTGATACTTTAGGACCTTGAACTATTTATGAAATCGTTCATTTTTAATTTTTTCAAATTCCTGACAGGACTGATTTGTTTTTGTCGGTGTCCATCTCGATAATACCAACGTTATACCAACTGAAGGTGTATGAAACATCGAAATAAGAAGTCTGAGTTTCCTCACATCCACCTGTTGGTGTGTTCTGCTGTAATCACACACACACACACACACACACACACACTGTGTGTTTAGGATGCTGGCTGGTTGTAAAACACGTGTAAAGCACACAAAATATAAAACGTGAATGCAAACTCACTTCACTCATATGCAAATAAATCTGAGCACACAGTCCTCAATAGTCATATGAGCACACACACACACACACACACCACACACACTCACACACTCAGGCCTATCAATCATTGTTTCTGCTCCCCCCTCCATCTGTTTATTCAGTCGTGGTTTTCTCAGAGTGGAGCATTCTGGGACTTCGACCATTTGTGACTGACGGAAATCAGCCTGTCTTTTTCTCTGACCCAATATCTGACTCTGTTAGTTTCAGTCTTTTAATATCAAACATCCAGCGGAGGGTGAATGGTTTTGGTGTTTGATGTAATGGAGCCGCTGAGAGAAATTGGCATTTAATGAGCGGGTGAATTTGAGTATTTGTGACACACAGAGCCATCAAATCCCAGCAAGAAGGCAATTCACTCATTGGACTCCATTAATGAAAAAGTTTAGATGTGTTTGTGATCTACACAAGGATCCAAATCTGCATCTAAATGTGAGGAAGGCGCTGTCGGTCTGTTCTAAAACCTTTTTAACTGGACACACAGCTCAGGTGACCCTTCAGGCCTGAAGCTGGTCGGTCCAAAAACATTCAGGGATAATATTAAATATGGAGCCTTTAAAATATCTGTCACATGTTAATGGACTCATTTAGTGAGAAACTCTGAGGTCTCCGTTTTTGCAGGTTAGATGTCTCATGTTTGCTTTAGATAATGTGTCCTCCCCTTATCTGTTGTATGAAAGCCCCTGTGAGTGAGTCTGTGTGAGTCTGTGTGCGTGTTGTTTGACTCTTAACCTTAATTTCCTCTCTGAATTAGCAGCGTCGGTGACATCAGTTCATGGGAGGAGTGAATCAGCCTCTTCACATCTCTGTTGTATCTCACGTTTTGTTTACATCCTCTTTTATTTGCTGTATTTTTGTCCGGGCGTTGTTGTCTCTCTGCACACACACACAGAGCTGGCAGGTGAATGGACGTTTTCTATAGAACCAAACACAATGAGAGCTAAATAATTATCTGCCATGGGAACTACAGACAAAAGACGACGTGCCTCATTTGTACAGATAACATGGTGTTATTTGTCCAACTGGGATCGGCATCTGGTCTTCCACATTCAACACACACCTTCATTAACAGCGTCTGAACCCTGAGCCTATAATCTGAGTCACACCGTTCACATCAGCTTTATTATCAGTCAGTCTGATAATCAAAGTTCAGATTTCAAAATTCAAAATGAGATGAAAGTGAGGAAGGAACCGGTTAGTATTCAGTTGAATTGTTTATCTAATAGTTGCTGACAGGTTTGATGGTTGCCTCACTTTGTGTCCTGGTCTGGTCAGATGAAGCCTACTGACTGTGGGATACCTTATTTTATTTATATCCACATATCGTCCCAACTCATTGGAAATATTTGAGTCTGAGATTGAAGAGACATGATCTTCGACCTGAAATCTAACTCAACTCAACCGGTCAAATTTGAGATGAACCAACGAATGTGTCATATTTTGTACGTGCAGAGGGAGGATTTCACGGATTTTAGCCGATTTTAATAAATTAAAATATGCCCAGATGGGCTTCGACCAATCAGTCGTTTAATCTCCGCTTTCAGCCGTGTTTTCTTTTCAGACCTGGAGCTCTGCTTCCACCTCCGCTGCGTCCTTTCACGTTCCTGGAGCCTAAAAAGCCGACTCACCGCAGCTGACGTAAATCACTGCCGGTGCTCGTTTTATGAGGCCAATCAAGGCTTGGCTGGCTTAGCTGCAGGAATATTACTCCTGCCTCTTAATGCCCTGAATGGGACTGCTGTGACAGAAATGCATTCATTTCAGTTGATTTTTTTTTTTTTTTTTATTGCCACTGCACTTCATTAGACGTGCTGCTCCGCGCTGTGAGCGACGAGCGGGTTCCACTTCATGTATTTCTGTGCACGAGCGAGCACACCAACATTTTCTGTGTTGTAATATATAATTAGATACTTGAAATCACACAGATGGGGATGTTAGTAAAGAAGCATCTTTTTTTCTGTAAGATGAAGCAGTTTGACACGTTTGAGGCCTGAATGCTCACTGGATGTTAAACGTCCAACAGGATGACCAGAAACAGAAAATTAGCGTTTTGTTGGGATTTTTGCGGTTCTTCTCATTGTTCTCGAGGGAAGTCTGTGATTTTTTTCTTTTCCTGTTAGCTTCCTGAGAGGAAGATGGTTTTTCAGGCTACGAAACAAACACACTACTCGTTAGCACTCAGTTTGTGCTGCACATACAGACACACACTGTACACAAAGGAGAAGTGAGGGTGAGCAGTGTTTACACTAACAACTCACTCATTATAATATCTCTCTCAGTGCCTGAGTGTCCCTAGACAGCCATCGCTCATTGTGTGTTTGTGTGTGGTGTGTGTGTGTGTGTTGCAGCTCCAGTATTAATACAGGCCTAATGGAGTCCGATGGGAGCTGCAGCGTTCCCTCTGAAAATGATGTTAATTACATTTGTAAAGTGGATGAGTCTGGAGGGAGTGTTTGCTGAGTCAGGGCTTTGGCCCACACACACAGACACACACAGACACACACAGACACACACATACCGCTCTGTTGAGAGCAGGGCGGGAAACAGTCTTTCAATTAGTCTGATTGGCCGCCGCCCTCTCAGGTCTGGAGTGGTTTTATTGTCCCTCCCTCTTTCTTTTCCCATCTTCGTCTCTTTCTGTCACTTCTTTGGTTTTCATAATCTCATTCTGCAGATCGCCTTCTCTTCTACATCCCTTCTTCTTCTTCTTCTTCTTCTTCTTCTTCTTCTTCTTCTTCTTTTGGACTCTTTCGTAACTTCTGATTTGTGGTCAGTAAAGAAGGAACTACTCTTCTTCTCATTTCTCGCTTTCTTCTCACCACAGATTTTTATTTACGTCTCCTGAAGTTTGACTTCTTGGTCTGAAGCCTTTTCTATATTTTTCATTACATTAAAATAAAACAGTGTGATCCAGAAAACCCCAAATCGTCTTTAAAAATTGTCATTAAAATTATTATTAAAAGGTTGTTTGAAGCTGTTATTTCATCAATGTAACCAAAGATGAACCAGTTTATCAGTTGTTGTGCTTCTTGTACTTTTATTATTAGATTTTGATTACAAAAAATGGAAAGTAAAATCTGTGTTTGTGCTGTTTTGTAGGTTCTGGACTTCAGCAGAAACCAGCCTCTTCTGGAGACGGTGGAACATCACTCCGAGTTCGTCTGCGGATTAGACTTCAACCTCCACGTCCCCAACCAGGTGACGCACACAATCCTTCAACCTGCTTTCGTTCGGAGAAAAATCCCAAATCATCACCGTGGCGTTGAAAATGACCACAACAAGTGGCCAGATTGTCCAAATTGAATTATCAAAGTAATTATTCCTAAACGTTTTCCAGAGGGTTAGAAAAAGTCCCTTTGTGTGCATGACGTTGCCTCAATGAAAAAGAAAGAGAAGCAGGTTCTTCGAGTTTTCAGTCGAAGGAGCATTTGTGTTTGTTAAAGGAGGAGAACGAAGGTCCAACATCAGACTTTGACAGACCATGACGAGGATTCTGTGACATCATTAAACTAATCCATTCAATCATATTTCATCTGCCCTTCATCTTTGTACCGACCGACTGTGAAGCTCCAGACTGGATCATCTCCATCGAGCTTACCGACGTGTTTCGTTGTTTGCTGCAGTCGGAGGAATGGGGCCATCCATAAATCTGCCGCCACACACAGACACACACTGTAACACACATTCATAACACAGCCTTGTCAGGAAGCTGCATGTTTCAATGTGTCGATGTAAAGAAGCAGTGAATTGAAAAGGCCACTCATGTCCAGTTCAGTTCTTTTGCAAATTTAGACGGGCAGTGATCCCCCCACCCCCCCCCCCCCCCCCCCCCCCCACTGGAGAGACATAAATCCAAAGACATGAGTGAAGTGACACCCAGCAGAGGTCACGCGAGGTCAGGGTTTGAATTTGTGGAAAATCTAAAACCTTCTTGGTTGGGAAATCAGCGTTGAAATCAGCCTTCCATTAACTGACTCTCCCGAGTCAGCCAATCAGAGCAGAGGACCCGAGCCTCTCCTCCGCTCTGTTGTGACATCACAAAGTCCCAGAAGTCCCGACAGCTGGTTCTAAGGCCCAGTTCTTGGATACAAGATGTGAATGATTCAGTGTGAGCAAATCTACCGATCCAGGAAGGCTGATGGACTAAAAACACATCAGGGAGACTCACTGCTGCTTCAAATACAAACTGCGGCACCAAATGCTGATTAAAACCAGAAGAACACCAGCTGATGGAGACCTAAACCTGTTTCTGACTTGGCTGTAAATTCCCCAGATCTGTGGGAAGAGCTGGACCAACCGGTCCAGATCCCACAGCTCGGCCTTGGAGGCCTAGAGGAGTCCAGGACGTCCAGGACGTGGGCTGTTTGGGCGGCAGGTGGTCGGAGCTCGGAGGCCGCAGACAGAACGGAGACTCGGCGTTGACAGAGTTTGTATTCATGTTTACCGTCTGTCTCCACCTGACAGCCAAAACTTCCCAGCATGCACCTTCATCAGGCCTTTCACTCGGAGCCAGAAATAGCTCTGATGGAGCACTTTCCCGGGACGCAGACGGGTGGCACGGCGGACATGGTGCTTGAACCGACAACGTCGCCGTAAACAGCTGACCTCTTCGTCTGAGATAATGAGCTGTATTGTCACAGGAAGACGGAGCAGCAGCAGCAGTAATCAGCTGTATTGTTCAGTGTGCTGTTATCAGACATGTCGTTCCAGGAAAACAGGCTGTAAAACAACACGCACACTGAAAGCTCTCTCATCTCGACACCTCTCCATTTTTGTCTTTGTGTTGTTTCCTGAAGGAACATATTTTAAAAATGTGTGTGTGTGTGTGTGCGTCCATGGCAGTTTGTGATCTACTGACTGCCTCATCACTCTGATTGGCTGAGTCTGCTCTTTCTTCTCCGTGGAGACCTTTGACCAGGACAGGCGTTTTTCTGTGTGTGTGTGCGTCCAGCCTTAGTAACACCAGGCTTGTCTCATTGATCAGGCTGATTCATGGATTCTGGATCTGTAAGGTGGATTCAGTGCTGAACCTTATTGAAGTGTATGGGAAAATGTCCCTCCTCCTCCCTGATTTATCAGCTCAGTAAAGGTTTATGGTCTCAGTCTCTAGTTCCAACGCCACTGTCATCATCGCGATGAGAAGGTTTGTGTTGTGCTGTTTCAGTGTTTTGTTGGAAGAACTCTCAGTGAACTCTCAGTCCATAAACACGGCTGCCTCGTCAGGCTAATCTGCTGCAATGAACCGAGTGATGCTACGGTATCTGCCCCAGTGTGAGACATCAAACCCCTCTTCCTCTTCCTTTCCTGCTGCGCTTTCCTGTTTTGTCTCGTCTTTGATGTCACCTTCGTCCCTCCTTCTCCCAGTTTTCTCCTCTTCCTCGTGTCTTTACACCCTCTCTGCTTTATTTTCTTCCTGATATCGTGCTAATTGCTCTTTTCCTCCTCCCTTCTAATCACTTCCTGCTCTAATGAGCCCTCTATTCTCACACACACACACACACACACTCACTCTTCCTCACTGGTGTGGTGTTTGGTCTCATCCAGGCGAGAACCAGCTGATGGATCGCCCTCTTTACAGCCCTGCAGGCCAAACCACACACACACTGAGCAGAGAAGACCTTTGCCTTCTGTGTGTGTGAATGAAACAGGATGAGGTGATTAATCACGCAGGAATGCCGGATGACAGCCATTCACGGGTCAACGTTGGTGATTTCCATAGTAAAATAAAAAAAACCCTCCCTGTAACGGCCACAGAGGAGAACCTGAATGAATCTAAGAACCACATTTACTCACTGTGGTTTTAGGAAACATCGCCAGTTTGCACCAAGCAGCCCGTTTCACAGCGTCACCATTTCTCTGTTCGAATCACTGAAGTGCTGCAGAGGAGAATCACACTTTGGCCAAACTGAAAGTAGAATCATGGCTAAAACGACAAAAACATGTGTTTATGCTTTAGATCCAATTATTTGGCCTGAATCGCTCTAAAGCACTTTGTAGGTGTGGTGCAGGAATATGTCTCATTATTATTCTTATTATTGGACATTTTAGCTTTCCAGGAGGCTAAAACTGGAACCATCTGGTCTAAAAAAAAAATAAATGCTGCTGACGCAGATTTTTATGCTTCAGTGCAACAGCAGCTTTAAATGCGTAATTTTCTCAGAGGAGGCCTGTACTTTGGGAACTTTTGGTCATTTTGTGCTTCTCCCCCGAGCTAACAACGTTATTAACGGAGCCACCTCGTCACACCGTTACCATGACAATTCAGCCGGGATAATGAGCGTATTGTACTGTACGGCCGCCAGCTTATTACTGTTTTAATTATTTTTGCTCCATTAGTTGCTTTCTCATTATTTGAAATTAAAAAGACGCTGAACGTTGGTCAGACTTTGAACTTTCTCTCTTCTATATTCCCTTTAGTCTTAAAGCTTTTTGTTTTCTGCCTCCTCCCCTCGTCGTTCCACATCCTTCCAGCCCCCCCCTCCTTGTCTTTGTGCTGCAGTCTTGGCTTCTGCTCGAGTCTTTCCATTATGTTCGGCTGTTTAAGTTAATTAAAGATGGGCATCCCTCATCCCAACAGCTGACTCACTGCACAACTACTCAACTTTCTTACTTGTGGGCTGGAAAGCTCACTCATTCAGAGATTCAGAGATCTGATCAGGATCACAGAACGAGGAGGAGGGAAACCGGACGGCTGGGATTGGGGGGTGATGGTGACGGCTGTGCGTTCATTCTGGGATGCAGCTTCCTGGTCTCTGTTGAGTCGTTCCTGTTATTTCATCCTTAGACTGAAATACGACAAAGTAGTGTGAGCTGGTTCAACACACACGGAGGTCTGAAGAAAGTGTCAGACCTCAGACAGGTAGATTTTGCTGTGAATAATGTTTCCATGAAGATCTGGACCAGGTTTCGGTCAAAGCATCCATCCAAAACGTCACACCAGACCAGACCACCAGTTCTCATGTCTCCTGTAGGAGGTCTTGGTGGTGGACCGGTCAAACTGTGACCCTCCTCAGCGGTTTGAGCTCCAGCAGACAGACGGATGAATCAAACACCATTTTTTATATTTTTGTTGAGTGCAGGTGTGACTCGGCCCAAAGTGTTTAAAAACGGTCTGCAGCTCTGTCAGATTTTCAACGTGTTCTGTCCGTCACAGCGTCGGATTATAATTAATTCTAACACAACTCCTCCTGGAGTTAATATTTCTAATGAAACCTGACTGCCCAACGCAGGATCTGAGGGCCGTCAGAGGAACGACAGTAAAGACCAGGATTGGTCCCAGTTTGGATCCAAACCATCAGTCAGCGGGCTGCACCTGCCCCTCCTCCTCCGCGCCCAAACACGAACACCTGTGCGTCATCAATAAGCCTGGAAATGAAGCGGGAGTCGCCAGCTGGCGGCCTGCAGAGATACCAGGATGTAGTGTGTCATTCAGACAATCGCCACCTCCCACCTGATTACAGGACAAACTGAAGGAGGCGGAGACACAGCTGGAGGAGGCGGAGACATTTCAGTTTGGACCAACAGAATGTCTGCAGCGACAAGGATACGCCATAACGTGTTGTGTTGTGTTGTGTTGTGTTGTTCGCAGGTGGTGGACTGTTCCTGGGATGAGACAGTGAAGATCTACACACCCGCCTGCCTGAATGCTGGGACACAAAGCACCACAACGTAGAACACAAACACACACGTGTACATACAGATGAGGAACGTTGCTGACAGCTGCTAATCTGAACCGTCTTCACCTTCAGCCCGACCCTGGAGTTGTAGACGGCAAAGCAACACACACACACACACACACACACACACACGTTTATCAACAGCAGACTTTGCACTTTCGTTTTTATTTCTGATGTAAAATAATTCAAAAAGTCTAATCTCACTCTGAGGAGCAAAACACATGTATTTTCAGAGTGGTGATAAAAACTGTGTGTCAGTGAAGTTAAAACGTCTCCGATGTGAAAATAGAAAATAAGCTCCTTTATGTTGGAATACGTAATGATAAGAAAATATAAATAATAAGAAGAAGAAGAAGGTTCTGAATAATGGTGTTGTTGTCATTCTGATGATGTTGAGTTTGTCGTGTTTGTTATATTCAGGTCAGGTTGTTCTTTACTTTGACTAAATAACAATAAACATCTTCACCTCGTCAGTCAACACAGAATTATTTCCTGTTTATCTTAAATTCTTAAAACTGTTATTTTCTGGCTAAAAACTGCTTCCTCTCCTTCCTGACGCCATCTTTGGTCGTCTGCTCCTCTTCTTCTCTCCTTCCACAGGAACGTTGTTAACAGGAAGTCAGGATGAGGATTTTTGAATTTGTGAGTCTGACACTTGGAAGAACTATCTGAAGCATCACATTCAGGTTTTTGTTCGTTGATTCTGGTGGTTCTCTCTTTTATTCAGACGTTCCTCCTTTGTTTTGCAGAAATGCATCAGGAGCTGTTTGTGTTTTAGGACAAAACCTTCTGACCTGTTTCTGATTGCAGAGCTGTCTGGTTTAGCTTTTGATGATCAAACTCAGACTGTTGAGAGAAATGTCTCCTAAAAATGAAGCTGCACGTGAACTCTCTGGCTTTCTCTTTTATTTAAACTGTGGAACACAGTGCTGCCTTCTTATTCACTCATCAGGACTGAGAGCTACATGTTAATTTGCAAATCCATATTAAAATGGATTCGAGCCTGTTCCATTCTGTGTCTTAAGTCAAATTACTCGGCCTAATCTATATTACCTACAGTTTGTGGAATAATGAATGCAGGCGCTGGTTGCTGTTGTTTTTTTCCGTCCCTGCAGAGAGCAGTCTAAATCCTCGGCCTGGTTTTAATCTTCCTGGTGTTTGAAAGCGTCTCGGCCTTCTTCTGTCTCTGCGTGTTAATTGGAAGCTAATGGTCTGTGCTCGATAAGGGCGGATCCTCCTCCCTCGTGGCCCGGAAGCTGATTTTCCGATGAAATATTTCAATTAAAATATTGTCCAAGCCATTTCCACGCCTGTTATGAGCGATGGCGGTGTCTCTGTTTGTGATAAGGAGGAGGGGAGAATTTTAAAGGAAGCTCCCCGACAAACACCTCAACAGTTAACTCTCAGAGAGGGTTAGTTTGTTGGATTCTTCGGTTTGCTTCACCTGACTGCTCGTAGTTTTCGCCACCCAGGAGACTCAGAAACCTTCACCAACGGGTTGAATTCCTGAGTCCCATCACCAGCCAGGCAGATGAGCTCGGGCCTCAACGGTCCGAAGTTTTATTCTGAACGGTTTATCGTTCACCTTTAGAGTCAATGTTTGGCTCTAACGCTCATCAGTCTGGTTATAAATCATCCAACTCTGTTCTTCCTCGTGTCCTCAGAATCTCTGTCGCTGCCGTGAACTGATCTGAGGTCAGAGTCCCAGAATGCACCTGGTCATCCTCTGACCCGACTCAGGATCTGGTTGGTGATCCAGTTTTGAACTCCGCTCCTGAAGAGTGAAAGGACGGAGCTCAATGACAGAACAGCCCCCTCCTCCCCCTCCTCCTACCTCCCTCCCCCCTCCCTCTCTCCCTCCCCTCCTCTCCTCTCCCTCTCCCCCCTCCTCCTACCTCCCTCCCCCTCCCTCACCCCTCCTCCCCCCTCCTCCTCCCTCCCTCCCTCTCTCCCCTCTTCCCTCCTCCCTCTCTCCCCTCCCCTACCCTCCTATCCTCCCCCTCCTCCTACCTCTCTCCCCCCTCCCTCTCTCCCTCCTCTTCCTCCTCCCTCCTCTCCTCTCCCCCTCCTCCTCCTACCTCCCCCTCCCTCTCTCCCCTCCCCTCCTCTCTCCTCTCCTCTCCCTCTCCCCCCTCCTCCTACCTCCTCCCCTCCTCTCTCCCCCCTCCTCCCTCCTCCTCCCTCCTCCCTCCCTCTCTCCCCTCCTCCCTCCCCCTCCCTCTCTCCCCCCTCCCTCTCTCCCCTCCTCCCTCCCCCTCCCTCTCTCCCCTCCTCCGGTCCACAGCCAAGAGGCGCTGCGGCAAAATGTCATATTTCAGCGGCAGCTCTCGGAGGTCGCTCTCCCCTCCAGATCCGGAGGTCCACCTTCTGGTCCCCCTTTATTGCCTGTGGTAGTTGTCGGGGCAGTTTTCGGGGGGTGGGGGTCGTCTCTGCTCTGGAAACAGCTGAAGTGGCGGATGAAGTCTTCACTGTGTGAGTGGAAACTGGTGGAAAAAGAAAGATGACCGATCTTTTGAACGTTTTCACGCTCCGCTGGAGGAAAGGAGACATAAAGTGAAAAGCTGGACTTCCTTTTGCTCTCCAGGTTTCTGTTTTTATCATTTTTACTGTAGTTTTTTTTTTTTTTTAACTGAAAGCTCCTGAATGCAGACCGTTTTTTCCTGACTGGTGCGTTCACGTCCTCCCTGTTTTGCTCGGTCTTTCTCCGTCCAGCTGCGGTGCGTCGCGGCTGTGCGTAAAAGTGTCCATCTCATCCCTGCAGCCCGGCGGCGGGGCTTCCCCCATTCCTCCTCCATCCAGCCTGACTTCCTTCATTTAAAAAAAACCAGCAGACCAACATGGATGTGTTTAAGAGCCGGATGTTGGGCATCTCCGTGGCCGTTGCGCACGGCGTCTTCTCCGGCTCCCTGAACATCCTGCTGAAGTTCCTCATCACCAACTATCACTTCAACTTCCTGACGCTCATCCAGTTCCTGACCAGCAGCACGGCGGCCCTCACCCTGGAGACCCTGAGGCGGCTGGGGAAGGTCAAGGTCCCGGCGTTCAGCCTCCAGCTGGCCAAGGTCAGTTTGTGGACCCAACTCCTGAAAATGTGCAGAATCTTTGTGCTTCTAATACATTTTTTACAGAAACTGTAAAAGCCAAAAGTTTCCAGCTTTTATATTTCATGATTGCTGCTTTAAAATGAGATAAAGATCATAAATAAGACGAAGTGTGAGAGTCTGAGGTGGATTTGTGAGGTTTGAGGTGAAACTACAAAAACAGCCTGTTTGTATTGATTCAATTGATTGATTAAGCTGACAGATCAGCTGAGTAGCAGAAAGAGCTGAAAGATTCAGTCTCTTATTGACCACAAAAAAATGGTTGAAGTCATTAAATGATTAATCGTCAAGAAGAAGAAATGTTTGACTCTGAGCAGTTAGTTATTCCTCTTCAGTCAGTCCTTGAATCTTCTGACCTCGGCTCATCAGCCGCAGGCCGATTTCTCAGAACGTGGAGTCTGCTGAGATTTCAGGACGGCTGTTTCTGTCTCCCACCTCCAAACGTTTGACCCATGAAAGACAAAGAGCCTTTTTTAAAAAGCTGGAGGCCTCGCAGGAGCTGCCGGTGACTCAGCAGACAAAACGCCGCAGCGGATTCTCCCAAATGTTGAATTCTGTGAAGACACAGAAGCCCAAACGTTTTCCTGTCAGCTGTCCGGTGGACTGTTGGACCACCGGAGGAGCTCCGGCCTCTCAGCTGTTAGTACAACACCAACAAACAGCAAAAAGGCGAACGTGAACATAAAGATTTATTATCAGCAAATCTGTTTTATGAGCACGGAAACACTTTTTATGTTTGTCTGGAGGGAACACCAGCTGCAGTTTCATTGCAGCTCATTTCCTCACTCAAGAAATGAGTGCTGCATAAATAACATCCACAAATCGAGTGAAAAAAATAAGACAGCATGCAGAAGAAGAAGAACCTTTCAGTTTGTGAAGCTCTTGGGTGGCTGATCTTCTTGGCTCCTTTTCTGTTGGGGGGGTGAGCTGCGACTGACAGAAACAGCTTCTGAATCAAGATGAATAGAAACCACTGAGCAGCCTTCTTAAAGAGAAGTCGAACTAAAACCGAAAGAACTTTCAAGCAAGTAGAAAAAGAAATGTTGTCCTGGCTGTTTTTAGATAATTAGCATTCCAGGAAAAGTGAGCATGCTAACATTTATGAGTGCACGGTGAAGACATGTGTGTGTGTCTTTGTGTGCAGGAGTTCGTGTCGGTGTGCGTCCTGTCCACGCTGCAGTCCACGCTCACGCTCTGGTCTCTGCGCGGCCTCAGCCTGCCCATGTACGTCGTCTTCAAACGCTGCCTGCCGCTCTTCACCCTCAGCATCGGCGTGTGCGTGCTGAGGAACGGCGTGCCCTCCGTCGGCGTGGTGACCGCCGTGCTCATCACCACCGGCGGAGCTGCGCTGGCTGGTAAACGCACACACAGAAGCTGTAACACAATCCTCAACAACAGACACAAACTGACAGAACATCAGTTTGACTTCCTCACACAGCAGCATTAGCATCCGATTAGCTTTGTGAAATTTATCAGAAAATTCAGCAGATTGGATCCTGAAAACACTTTTCACCACCACAACATTCATTTACAAGTACACTTTAAATCTTTTTTGTGAGTCCAAGTTCTGCACGTGAACATTCATGCTCCCCCGAGGACCTTTGTGGGTCAGAGAGGTTAAAGGTCGTCAGTATCGCAGAATAAAACCCCATAATGTGTTTTTTTACAGATGAAGACTTTTCCTTCCAAACAAAACACATTAAATAGTCACGGCCTTGTTTTCAGTCGTTAACGAACAAACAGCTGATGGACCCACATCGACCCCCCCACGCTTGATTGATTCACAACATCCCATTTACGCTGAAGAAAAGGTGATTATCGCCCAGATTAAACGCCGCGTGACGCCTTTCTGCAGCCGGTTCAGGAAGTTGATTATCTGTGTTTTTGCTATGACTTCAGGGTCGTTAACGGTGACGGAACATTTATCAACACGAAGAACTTCGAAAGCTGGAGTGAAAGAGAAAGTCGTGATGATTTTGAATGAAATGAACTGTTCAATTCATCCTCTGGAGACGATGAACGGGAACGAACTGCAGCTAAAGCAGAGGTGTGGTCTGCAATCAGGGGGCAGCGGCTCCAGAGTTGAAGTCTATGGGAAAATGTCCCTCCTCTTCCCTCAGTCTGAAATTTAATGATGATGGCGTGCAGAGCGGATCAGATCAAAGTCTGAGGCTGAAGATGAAGAAGAGACAGAATGACAAACTGCTGCTTCGTCCTCTCTGATATTTACAGTCTGACTGAAGCCATTAAAATGACTGATCCTGATCGATTCTGGACGGGATTCCACATAAAAAGGCACTTTTACAGCCTTTCAGTTCGGATCAGATGGAGATCATTTTCATTTCATGAGAACTGAAGTAGAATTCACCACTCCACTCCTGCAGACTCCCACAGTGTTTTCAGCTGATCCGTCTCCGTGAACAAAGAAACGTAGACTCTTATTTCACTTCCTCTTTTCCCTCCAGGTGCCGGCGACCTCACCGGCGACCCCTTCGGTTACGTGACCGGCGTGCTGGCGGTCATCATCCACGCCTCCTACCTGGTTCTGATCCAGAAAACCAGTCTGGACAGCGAGTACGGCCCGCTCACCGCTCAGTACGCCATCGCCATCATGGCCTCACCGGTGAGGGGTCGGACAGTTTTTTGTTGTTGTTGTTTTGGTCTTTTCTCTTTTGCTCTGATCAAAGTTTTCCCTTTGTTTCTTTCCTTTTCCTGCTCTTGTTCTTCTGTTTTTGACCTTCCTGATGTCCTCGTCATATTTCACCTCCACCTTTATGTCACTAAGAGCAGCTTGTTCTTCTTTGATGATCTTCTGAGTGTCCTCTCCTCTTTCTCTTTCTGTCTATTTATCGGTTTTACTCTTCAGTTGTTTATTCTTAATTTAACGCTTCCTCTTCTCGTTTTCCGCTCGCCAGCCTTTGATGGTCCTTTTTCTCTCGTTGAGTTAAAGTTGCCTGCTGGGATTTTCTCGTGTTTACAGTCAGAATTTCTCACCAAAGCGCATTTGGTGTCCTTCAAGTTTAACCAGCGTGTTGAATTCATTCCTTTTCCCCCGAAGACATTTTTGTGGAACAGTTTTGTTTAAATCCGTATTTACTCTCTCCTGCCTCGACACGTTCCCTCTTTTCTATGTGTTTGATATCTCTGTCTGTCGTTTTCAGGTGCTGCTGGTGTGCTCGCTCATCTCCATGGACGCCATCAACATGTGGTCGTACGAGGGCTGGAGAGACCCCCACATCACCGTCATTTTCGTCTTCTGCATCTTCATCGGCTGCGCCATGAACTTCACCACGCTGCACTGCACCTACATCAACTCCGCCGTCACCACCAGCTTCGTCGGTGTGGTCAAGAGCATCGCCACCATCACCGTCGGCATGCTGGCGTTCAACGACGTGGCGCCGACTGGGCTGTTCATCGGCGGCGTGGTGGTGAACACCGTCGGCTCCATCACGTATTGTGTGGTCAAATACTTTGAAACGAAGAAGAAGAGCTCATATGAGGATCTGGAGGTGGCGGGGAAGGACGGGGCGCCGCCCGGGGAGCCGTACCAAGAGAAACCGCCGCTGAACGGAGACGGGCCCGCCGCCGGGACTGGAGCCGATCCGGGACAGCTGCAGATGGAGGGAGTGCCGAGCGTCAACGGGAAGGAGGAGAGTCCGCTGGCTAACGGACAGCTGTGGACAGGAGATGGTGGACAAGGGGACGCAGAGGCGGGCGTCAATTCTTGCGTCATGACGGAAAAAGAGGCGCTGGAGATGCAGAGGGAGCATCTCAACAAGGAGGGCAGCAGCCAGGGCCAGACGCTCAGTGACAGCTACGTCGGGGTGTGGAGGTCCATCAGACACCTGCAGTTTTTGAAGAAAGAACCTTTGATTGATAACATGGAGCAGCAAAGTCCATAAGGGCCAGGCTGAGACCTGGACAGGACGGAAAACTGGGACAGACGTGGAGGATAAAAAAAAAGGCTTGAGCACGCTGAAGAAACCTCTGCGTCCGCTGGGAGCCTCTTTTATTAACTTTAAATTAAATAGCCTGAGTGTTTTTGTGCTAAAAGTTCAGTCAGACCTCGCTTCGGGCTTCGAGCACAAAAACAGAAAAGATTCCTGGTGGAGAAGAGTGGATGAAGAGTCCTTCAGCTCGGCGGCGGACGGCCGTGCAGCATGATTTGGTTTACGTCCCCTCTGATTACACAGCTAGCCAAACAAAAGCAGGTCTCAAAGCAAAACAAGTGCAAACTGAACTACCGCAGCCGACCAGCTGATCGGTGGAGTTTAAACCTTCATGGTTCAGGTGAAGTTCGATTACTTGTAAAAGAAAAAAAAAAAGCATGCACTGGCCACGAAGAAGAACTAATCTCCCTGCAGGTCGACGTGTCAGATTAACATCGTAGACACAGAAGTGGCCACAAATTTATTTTCTGCTCATTTCTGTGACGTTTTCTTGTGGTGCTATTAATGAAGTCATTGCGACCTGGACGGCGAACCGGTTCATCTGGAAACGATAAATTAAGCTAAGGCCCAAACGTGTAGCTCAGACTTTGGCCGGGCAGATTTTCTGTTTGCTGCATGTGGACCGGATTCAGAACTCAGGACCGGGTCAGATGAAAACAAGCATGTGACCCAAAAAGGGGGTGGGGTTTATTTTTGCTAGCCTGGAGCATGCTAGTCACAATGGCTGCCCAACTAATCGAGTTTGTCGTCAGGAAATGGCAGCTGGTTGTTCGCTGAGTTAGCTTTGTTGCTAACTTGGCGACGCGTCTCACCAGGAAGCGCCTGGTTGCTCTGAATATTTCCATCAACACGACTGTGAATAGTTATTTTTTTACGGCTTCAGCTGCCAATCATTTCCTCCCACGCTGACTCGAGGCGGTGAGCACTCGTTTCCGTGTTGTGCTGTTAAATCCTTTAATGTTGGAGATGCTCTTTTCTCATTAACGCCTCTGGCTTGGCTTTAGAAAACATCCGGACGTGTGGGAGGAGGAAAGGTAATTAGCTGTGGCTCCATTTGGACAGAATGTTTTGTGTGAACTCTGTCAGCCATTTCTGCTCCGGAGTGAGAAATAGCTCGGCCCTTTAAAGGGTCTTCGTCTTTCATTTACCTTCATATCATGATTCAGTTCAAACAGGGTTAGGGTCAGTGAATTAGCTTAGCTTAGCATGAAGGAAAATCATCCAGGCTGACTGTCCAAACCGGGCTGCTGTCTGTGGAACAGTTTGGTCCAGTCTCCTGAAAAGAAAAGGCCGCCTTCCTCCGGGCGCCTCCACACAGTTTCTAATGGAATCAGCCACAATCAGCCGCTCTGAGGGACACGTGTGGGCCGACCGAGCGTCTGACAGAATTACCCCCATCAGCCACGTGTAGGCCGGAGCTACATCATCCTCTGTTTCAGTAACATGAGATAAAAATAAATCCTGAAATAAAACAGAAAGTTCAGAAAAGATGAGGCCACAGCTGAGCGGACTGCTGTCTCTACATTTATCTCCTTTCCTTTAAACATCGAGCTCGAGGCGTCCTGAACCGCGTGGAGAGAAAAAGCTGTCAAGCTCCGATCGATCACATTGATTTTTCCTCTCGCCGCCCCTGAACTTCATTTAACGGTGACAGAGATCTGATGTGACCTCGAGCTGCAGGGAGCAGAGTGTGGGCTCTTTGAGAAACATTACATATCGTTGTTAAAGCATGACGTGTGACTTGTTTGTTGTTTTGCGATGTGAGTTTGGGTGAGAACGACTCATCGGGCACCAAAATGTGACGAAGGGAAAACGTCCTGGCTCACCTTTAGACTTTTCTGTCTGTTTGAATTTAGACGCCAAAAAGTGCATGAATGTATCTGAGCTGTGTTTTTTTTTTTTTTTCTGTCCCACAGAAAAACAATAAACATGCGGCAGCTGACGAGTTTCTCTTGAACACGCCGTCCTGCTCTTTCTTAAATTACATCAGATTCAAAATGACCTCCTTCGTTTATTTGAGCCACTTCACATTATTTTTGAAGGATTTCCTGAAATAAATCGGTTAACTTGCATTCTAATCAGAGCCAGTCTTTTCTCTTCATGGTTAAAAAAAACTGAAGCTTAAATCATCTTTGTAGTTTTACGACACGCTGGTGAGCTAATCAGAAGAAACTTAAAGTCCCAGGTTGGTTTTTCTTTCTTCTGTTTACAGATGAACTGAAGCAGAAAAAGAGAAAAGACCAATCTTCACTTACATGTTCAATCCAAAGGAAATTACCAAGAATGCTGTGAAGCGTTTGTTGATAAAGGTATTTCCATGATGATGATGAAGATGGCGTATCCATCAGCTGACACCAGTGGCGATGCAGCTCAGTGCAGATTGACTGCGGAGGCCTGAAGGCGTCAGATTATTTCACACACACACATAATGATCCATATTTACAGTACGGTCATTATGTGTGTGTGTTGGCAGAGGTTAAAGCGACCGAGGAGCTCTTCCTGTGTGATGTTGAATGTTTCTATGTCCTAAACGATACGTTTTAAACGGGTGTTTTCTTCTTCTGCTGATTAAATGTCTACATTTTTCTGACGGCTGTAGAGACACAGCAGCTTTGGGTTCATGCAGCCAAAGTTGTAGGTGTTTCTACAGACTGTGATGGCTGCATCACTTTATTCATAACAAACACACCAATAAATGTCTATAAAAAATGGAAAAAACAAACTGAGGAGACATAATAAATGAAACAAAACTAAAACAGGACGTGATGGAATATTAACAGATCGGAATCATTCATCTTCTGCAGCAGCTCTGTTGGAGGTTGATGCTTTGCTCGGGGGCACTGCGGCATCAGCTGCACTCTCAGGTACTTTGGTTTTTTAGGATGGAGGAGGAGGAAGAAGTAGGAAATTGTCCGTGCTCACTCAGCACTTTACGGCTAAAAACGCCATCTGAGAACTGCCCTTCAAACACACACACATCCCCTAAATGGTACAATTTGCAGGTTGTCCTGCTGATAACGAGCCATCTGGGTTGAGGAGGTGGAAGAGATTGAATGTGAGAGAGAGAGAGAAGTAAAGCAGAAAGAGGAGGACACGTCTGACAGGCCGCTTTTATCTCCTCAGTCAAACTGAACTTGGCTCGGTGTTCGTTGGTTTCATCAGCAGGACGGCCGGTGAGTTCATGTCTGCGGAGGCTTTCAGACTCATTTTGGGATTCGTTTTTTGGCTCCGTGCTTCCTGCTCTGAGTTTATTAAAACAGCCAAGGGTGCTTCTTGAATTTTCAATTTCTAAAAGGGGCCGACACACATTCACCTGTGCGTTCTCACTGGATGTGTTTTTAAAAGGTGAACAATAGAAAAATCCTGAGCTCTGAGCTCTGTCTGCTGCGGCTGGAGCTTCTGCTGCTTGAATAATTGTGAATTTAATGGAAAGTAACTTGTTGGCTCTCAGTTTAGATAAAAAATAAATAAAGGCAAACTGAAAAATAACAAAGAGACTCACTGAGGCTACATGTCAGCTGTTTTTATTTCTGCTGTTTCCCAGCTTCACCATCTCTAAACCATCTGACGGAGCCTGGTGCAGAAGGATGATCAGCCCATCCAGGTGAGCCGAGACCGAATCCCGTCAGGTTAAAGGTCAGCTGCTCCTCCGCTCTGAAGCGCAGTGTGTTTGTTCCACAGAACGAGAAATTAGGTCAAATGAAATCAGCAGTTTAAAGGAGTTCCTCTTTAACTTGAGGCCTCGTCGGTTTTCTGATTCCTTAAAAAAAATCAGAATAAATTCTGAGGCAGGAGGACACAGTCGACTTCTGGCCTTTTTCTTTGTGCGTTTTCTCGTGCATTGTGTAGCAGGATGGGTTTCTGTGTGTGTTCACAGCAGGTTTCTCCCTCACATCATTGGCCGCTTACTGAGCTGTGAGGCGAACACCGTTACACAAAGCATCAGAAGAGCTACACAACGACGCACAACTGCTGACTCCTTTTACGGCCCAGATTCTGATCATCTGATACTTTAACAGGAACTTTTCCGCTTCCCCAAATCGGCATGATCAGAGAAGAAACCTCTTTTTACCTGCGTCAATAAAAACGATGTGACTTGAGGAGCTCTGCCTCCATCTGATGGCCACCAGGCTGATCTGCATCGTGACTCCTTTCACTGTTTGGCTCAACGTCGAGGTCTGATTTTAGGCTGAAGCTGCCTGTCGGCCTCCAGAGACCAAAAATAAAATGCTACATGTTATTTTTCTTCTCGTCCTCTTTATCGTAACAACGATGAATGCGTGGAATAAAGAAGTTTGGCTTTTCAAGCTAACACAAACATTTAGTTTTGATGTGAACACTAAAAATAAAATAAAACAACACGTTAAAAAGGTGAAAATGTCAAAACATCAGTTTATTAACGTCATCTTAATTCTTCGCCGATGATTGTGTGACCGTTTCCTTTTCCAAACACTTCCTGTCAGTCTGGACTTTCAACAATCATCTGACAGGCCAACATAAATCCTTATTCTGACATTTAAACTGTAAAATACAGTCAGTGCATCGTCTGTCTTTGTCTGGTGAAGCTGAAGTGGTGGCTGCACCAGCTGAGACAAACCAAAGATTTGATAATTCAGTTACACACACACACACACACACACACACACACGCACACTGCTGAACCTAAACCTTAGCTGGCATTCTTGCCGCCCTTCTTCTTCTTTTTCTTTGCCGCCTGTTTCTTGGCGGAGTCAACGTTGGAAGGAGCAGCTGAACTTTTGGGTGTTTCCTCTGAAACCTTCTCCGGTTCAGCTTCCTGCTGCTGGAGCTTGTCGGCCTCCTCCGGTTTGACCTCAGCGTTCTCAGAGCTTGGCGTTGTTTCCTCTTCTGGTTTGTCTTGTTGCGCCTCTTTGACCTCGACTTTCTCTGCTCCTGGTTGTTGGACTGTTGGTGTCGTTTCAGAAATCTCCCCGTCAGGTTTTGCAGCTTCGGGCTGTCGAGCCTCAGCCTCTGATTTCACACCTCCGACCTGCTCGGGAACTGAAACTGGCTCCACTTGGATCTCGGGTTTGGTGTTGAAGTGCACAAACGCAGAAGCCACGATGTCTTCTTCCAGGTCAACGTCATCATTGTTCTCTTCGTCGTCGGCAGGTGTGGTCAGCAGGGAGTCAGCGAGCGCCCGCAGCTTGGCCTGCTCCTCCCTGAGGCGAGCCATGTCCTCCGTCAGGACGGGGTCCTTCTCCTGCAGCTCCTCCACCTCTGCAGGATTCAGGAGGGCGCGCTGATCAGCGTCATCCGGCTCGGCCTCGCCGGAGTCCTCGGAGCTCCTCAGGAGCCTCGATGGGATGGTGGAGTTGGTCTGGTGGACTTCCTTGATCTTGGTGTAGAGGACTTTCCTCTCCTCCTGCAGAGCATGACACAGCTTCTCCAGCTTCTGAATCTTCAGGACGAAGAGGTCGTACTCTTTGCCTTTTTCGGTTCTCTGCAACAAAAGTGGAAGATGATCAGAACAGAAGCAGAAAATTTAATCATTTATTCAGTATTCACCTTCAAAATTAGCTCAGACATCAACATCACATCTTCTGAACTCCCCTCCTGAAGTCAAAGTTTGGTCTTTTTAAGAGAATGCAAAAAAACCAACAGATTTTATGTTGGATGAAAAACTACAAGTTTAATTTCAGCCATTTAACTAAAGATTGACAGAAAAAAAACAAACGTTGGCACAAATGAGTGAAAATAGCAGAATTCAACTTTCTGTGAAGATGTCAGATTTTCTTTATTCGGAGGATTGACTTTCTTTAACTCTTCGTGGTGTGTGATGGAGGTGAGCCTACAGGTGAGCAGAGCTGCACACCTGTAATCATTCTCAATCAGGCTGAGCTCCAGCCTTTAGTCCTCCCTCTTTTTGTTTGACTCACGCCGGCTGTGGAGGTCAGTGAAGGTCAGTGAGCTGAACACTTATATCTCACATCGTACCTCTTCCAGCATGTCAGTCAGAGCCTTGTTGCAGTTTTCAAACCTCGTCCTCCACAAGCTTGACTCTTTTTCCACTTTCTTCATCTTGGCTGACATCTGAAAGGGAAAGAGTAAAAAAAGTGATGTGTTAAAATGGCGTCCTGAGATTGTCGAGAATCAGTCAGAATCAGAAAATGTCTATTCAACACAACTTATTTTTAGCTCTGAGTTTTTTCTCATCTGAAAACATCACAGTACTCTTCACCACCTACATTGTCCATCTCCTTTTTAAAGCGGACGTAGATTTCGTTGCTTTTGGCCAAAGTCGCCTGAAACTCGTCAAACTTTTGAGCGTAGAGCGTCAGCTGTGGACAGAAAGCACCAGTCAGTCGAAGAAGCTGACTTTAAAAAGGACATGTGCACAGAAATTCTCTCTCTTCGGAGTTAAAGTTTGCTCAGTGACAGTTTTTAAAGTCTGAAATGTGAGTCTGGAATGAAAAACGGAGGAAAGTCAGCTTCAGTCCTTCCAACATCGAGACTGAACCACAAAACAGCAAAATCACCGCCGTCCGAGCTCTCATTTATTAGATTTACTTGTTCATGTTGAGTGAATGTACTTTTATTTATGCATCTTATCCACTGAAGCCGATCTAAAAAATGTTAACATGAAACACAACAATCACAACGTATCGTGAAACTTTTCAGTAAATATTATCACAACATGCTACGTTTCTATTTTATAATAACAGTAAAATGTGTTGTAATGTGAAAACTAAACATAGAACTTTTATTTTATTTAACATCTTCTGGCCTGGCAGCCGTAAATTTCAGTTAATGGTGATTTTCTTTGTTCCTGGCAGCAGGAATTCAAGAAATAAGGGAAGTAAACATAGAAAATGAGCTTTATGGTATTAACTCTGTGTGCTTCCTGTCACAGTGAATATTCACCTGCGCCTGCATGACAGTCGCCTGCTCTGTGAGTGTCTTAGCCTGCAGTTTCCACTCAGCAGCCTGAACCAGTAACTGGTTAGAAGAGAACAGAGACACATTACAGACGGCTCTTTACCTTCTTCTTCATGGCCAGCTCCTGCTCCTTCATAGCGAAGCATTTCTTTGTTTTGTCAATAGTCTCCCTAAGCAACTACGGCGACAGAGACAATACACAGTCAATCTGAGAGGCCTTCACACATCAACACCAACAACATTTAAAGGAGTCTAAAAATAAGTAAACTGCAAAGTGAAAATTCAGTGTTCAGAGAAACGTAGCTGTGTTGAGTCAGTATAAAAGCTTTCAGTTGACGGGATGCTCACAGCCTTGAAACCGGGTCTGTGCCGGTCTGTACTCACATATTCCTTCTCTCTCTTGTGTTTCTCCTCAGCTTCGGCCAGCAGAGCGTTGGCCTGCTGCAGTTTGGCTTCAGTCAGTTTGTACTGCAGGTCGCGGTGCTTGTTGATCTTCTCCAAACTCTGCAGGACGAACGCATCACTTTATTTATTCAGCAATTCATCGATGAGTGAGTATCCAAACTGCTAATTTAACTGGGAATTAAATGTTTCATAAAACAACAAATATGAACAATTTTGTTGATTGATTAGATATTTAATATTTTATATTCAGACTTCAGAATTAAAATTTACTTTTTAGGACATTTTGGATTCATTACGTCTGTCTCACTTCTGCAATCAGTGGATCAATAAAAATGTTTCTGGGAAAGTTAGGAATCATAATAATCAGTCAGACTCGGTCCTGTGACGATCTGCAGAGCACCAACAGGTTGACCTTTGACCTCACCTCCTCCCTCAGCTCACACTGGTTCATGAGGCTCTCCAGTTTGTCGGTCAAGTTGGCGTTCTCGTGGCACAGCTTGTCGTTCCGGGAGCTGTGCTGCTCGATCTGAGCCTGGATTTCTGTCAGCATATCCTGGAAGTGGCTGGTCATCTCCTTCCTCTTCTCCTCATCCTCCCTGCAGCGCTGAATGGTGTCCTCCTGTGTGTGTACAAAAAGAGTTGTCATTTGTTTTAGCCGTCCATAATGAGTGTTTTGTGCGTACACACCCTCAGCGTGCTGTAGTGCGACTGCAGCTCTCTGCAAAGAGACTCCAGCTGGCTGCGAGCTGCGACGCTGCTGCGACGCTCGGCCTGCATCTGCTGCTTCTCCTCCAGCAGGACGGACAGTTTCCTCTGAAGGACACACAGCTTCTTCTCATCACAACGCCGCAACGCTGCCTACACACAGACGCACACACGGAGGGGGACATTGAAAGGCCTGTTTCAGCTGTAGAACAGTTATAGACGGCGTCGCTTTGAGAGAAAGCAGGAAACTGAAACTCTGGCTGATTCAGGATCGCCTCTGGAAATGATAAATATCATTCTGAAGAATGAGGCTCACCAGTTCTGCGTACTTCATGACCAGATCCTCCAGTTTCTCTTCTGGGGACGTCAGATTTTTCAGACTCTGCAGGACAAGAGCGACGTCTGGAGAAACAGAGGACAGGAAAGTCAGAAGAAAGAGAATGACCGCTCTTTTGCCTTTTTGACTTTTTAATCTATAATAAATGTCAAATGAATCATCATACAGAGTTCATTAAAAGCATCCTGTGTTCATTAAAGATCTTTGGACCGCACGGCCATAAGGATTAAAACAAGCAGCATCCTTTCCAGCCTCACCCGTCTCTGTGGAAACTGTGATGTCATCTTTTGCCTCCTCCTTCATCTTCTCCGTCTCTGCCTGCACCGAACTCTGATACAAAGAAACAAAATCGAAACACAACACAGCTTTGTATGATTTTGGCAGCAGCTAGAAAACTGTGAGCTCCGGTTTCCTGAAATGACCCACCTGCTGGTCCAGGAGGCCGGCCGCCGAGCCGTAGGTGCTGACGATGTCCTCCAGCCGTCTGCTGAACTCCAGCATGGGGTCAAAGAGGTCAGAGGCGGAGCCACGGGCGGCAGGCGCCACCTCGCCTTCGTCCAGGGAGGAAGACGCCGCGTCGGGCTGGGGGGGGACCACCATCTTTGCTGTTTTCACCGACGTCTCCATCCTAAGAGTTCTGGAAACAAGAAGCCTTTTAAGGAAGCTGGAATTTAGTTTGAAGACCGATTCCTGAACTTTTGATTTACCTTCGCCGTTTTTTAACTCCCACGAAAACAAAATGGCTGACAGCCAAATGACAAACCAGAGCCTTAACAATAACAGTCGACCAGCTTTAAACTCCCGTGGCAGCATCCTCTCTGATTTTATGACCAGCCTCAGTCATGTCGAACAGAAACGATTTGATCATCAAATCTTTATTTGCCACAAACATCATGACAACTTTATTTAGAGCCTTCATAAATACACAACTGCTTATTTAAAAATCTGCACAAGGTGAAGCTGTTGTCTATGTGTGTGTGTGAGTTTGTGTGTATTCAGGGTGTCTGGTGGCTGTTTATCCACCAGCTCTGCTGCAATGCCACCGTTATTGTATCTGTTGAGTTAAAATTAGCTGTCTAAGCCAGCAGCCCCCCACTCTATCTCTGACACACACACACACACACACACACACACTTGATCACACCTGTTGTGGTCTCATCTATTCTGAGAGCATCCAAATATGGTTGAAGTGCCTGTTACAGCCACACACACATACTGTCCATAACACCTTTTTACTTTGTGTTCATGTAACTTCAGATGTTTTGTGTCTTTATCTGCTGTGATGCCTCCTCACTTTGAAAAGTTTAAAGAAGGCTCCGCCCCCAATCTACCAAAACCCCACCCCCTCCTGAATTTCAAGCTGTTGACCACATCAACGTAAACAACTCATGCTAATATTTTTACTGAGTGAGAATATAACATCCAGACATGTGCTCCGATCCTGAGCTGGATGAAATAATGGAAACAACCACCTGACGTCTCACAAATCAAATCACAAACACCAAAACAAACAAATCCATAAATGCAAGTCAATACAAATATTGATGCTGGTTGTGACGGTCAGAATTTTTGACTCAGAAGAGTTTATCTGACTAGTTTGAAACGAAACTTTAAAGGAGATTCACAAATATATATTTAATCCTTCAAATTATGCTTAACAAATGATTTATATCTACTGTGTTTTGTCAATACTTTTATCTTAACGATGCGTAATCAGATTGATCTGACAGGAATGAAATAGGAAGGGAAAATTAAAATGACTATTGTTTTTAAAACCTGAACGTTAATGGGTTCAGAGATGATTCACAGACAAAGCCAAAAATATGTATAACATACGTGAAGCAGAAGAGTCGAACTGAATCAATCTAAAAATAAAAAAACAACAAAACTTGTGTATCTGACAGCTTTGAAATGTTAGAACAGTGTCAGGGCAGAATATTTACAGACCTGACCGTGACAAATCAACTTATTCTGCTGTGGCAGCCATCGTGGAAAACTCCTGTTTTTATTTGGAGCTTTAACACATTCACACTGAAACAGTTCAGCAAATTAAGAATATAAAGACATCTGTTACAATCTACGACTGGGTCATTTTAGGAAAGAAAAATCTGCTCTAGCAATTTTTTTTTGTGTCAAGGAAACGAGCCAAAGCCCAGAAACAGAAAACTGTGACACTTCTGGAGAAAAAGTTTATAAAAACATTTCAGTAAAATGAGATTTCTGATGAGACAGAGTGAAATTAGTCTTACCAGGATTAGCTGAGTACAGGAGAGGAGGTGAAGAAGAGACAGACAGGCAGAGGACGGTACGAGGAGGAGGGTCGGGCTGATGGGACAAATGACAGCTGACCCCAAAAATAACCTGAGAAGGTCAGCACACACACACAGAGCTCAGTGGCTCTGTGTGTGTGTGTCGGGGGGGTTACTTCAATACATTTTTGTTTATTTGTGTTTTTCTTTATTTCACAGAGTGCCCTTCATATTAAAAACAGTATTGTTATTAATAGTATGAGTAAAAGTATTTTTTCCTGATAAAAACTATGAAAGCGGAATAACCAAAGAAAAGTTGCTGTCATGTGTTTGCGTTGTTCTGGAGTTAACTTATTTCCGTTTTTATTTATTTATTTATTTATTTATTTATTTATTTTTTGCAGAAACGCCACCGGAAGTAATCCGTATCACGTGACCGGAAGAGTGGCGACTGCAGCTGCAGCGAGCTTGTCCGTGTTGCCAGGTCCGCTCCTGATCAGCGGGCTCGTTTTCCTGTGAAGTATCTTGCAGAGATCTTCTATCGTTTGTTTTCTAACGTGTAGATGCTTCATTTTTTGGGGGCATGCTGTGCTCATTTGTCTTTTCTTCAAATTAGAGGTTAAAAGAGTTTCTTTCAGAGTTTTAATGTCAATTTACTGTTGCCCATGCAATCACGAATAAATGCATGGATATACATATAATGTAAACATACTGATATCAAGTGGCCTCTTTCTTGGATAATGTAAGTTTAGATTTTATTTTTTTTATTGATATTTGAGAAGCAAAGTCGCGTTTTTACTCGTTTATCTCGCGAGCTCTGGCAACGCGGCTAGCTTTGTTTGTAGCCGGCTAGCAAGACCTCAGCGAACACGTGCAATCTGAAGAAATACGACGAATAACCCCCAGAAAATCACAAGTAACCCAAAGAAATACAAACTACAGGAAGGCGAGAAGAAAACACAACAAAGAGCTGAAGTCGAAGCAGAGCAGACTGAACGGAGATCTTTGGAGAAAGTTTAATAGAAGAAAACAGAACATCGCACTTTTCAGGTTTGTTAAAATGTGTGTGTGTCCTGTTTAACTGTGTTCATGGCGAAGAGGCAGCTTTTGTGCTTTAAAATAAACAAACTGCACACTGTCGTCGTTTTGATTGGAAAAATAAAAGTAAAGTGTCGCCCATCAGGAGATCCCAGAGACTTTGGCTAGCTGATAGCTTAACTTTTATTAAATAACAAAAAAAAAGGGGGGGGGGGGGGGCTCGTTAAATTACACTGGTTGTGCAGTTTGAGAAACAAACATTTATTTTTGTGCTTTGAATTTAACAGGATTAAATATAATGTTTAAAGGTTGAAGGACCGATATGAAAAACAAAATGGCCGCCCTGTCGGCAAAATACAAACCAGTGAAAGTTTAAAATGTATTTATCTTAATCTGAATAATGTTTATTTCGGGAATGTTAGCGTGAACGCGTTTGTCGCGAACAACAAAAACTCCCCGAATCGAATGTTGGTTTATTTATTTATTTATTGAATCGCAATAATCACTTGCTGTCATTTTGTCCCTTTGCGGCACCCTTAAATCGCCTTCTAGTAGCTTCCTGCTTCCTGACGCGTCCTGTGACGTCATAGAGGTAAATAACGATCCGCTCCTGATTGTCGGTTTGTCTTTAAAGACAAACAAAACGGCTCGTTAGATCATCAGAAGTTTGTGTAAAGCGGAATTTAAATGTTTTATATTTAAGGAAACCTATTTCTGAAGCAGACATTAAATCCCTTCAGACCTATTACACTTATTTTGATTTGAAATAAATATAATAATCATTTCGAAATATTCTAAATAATAATTGTACTTGATTCCCAATCAGGACACGTCGATGAAAACTGCTTTATGTTTTTATTTTGACGAAGAAATGTTCAGTTTCATTAATCCATTCATCCCATATTTACTACAGATTCTTAAAAAAGAGCAAATGCTCTTCATTTGGATCACTCAGAATAATTAAATGTTAAAACAAATACCAAATCAAATCAGGTGTTATTTTCTCTGTGACCACAGCGTAGTACAGACAAACTGAAAATGTGTTTCTTTACGTGACCGCTGCCAAATATAAAAAAGACAATAAAAAATAAATAAAAATGCTAAAACAGATAAAACAGCATAAGGTAAATATAAATAGAATAAAATGTAGGCTTGTCCCAGTTTAAAGTGACGATGTGGCAGAAAGCTGCTGAGCATTCTGCTGGTTTCTGAAGCTTTTGTCTGATGGCAGCAGCTCAAAAAGATTATGGACGATGTTTGTGTCCTGTTTCTGCAGCGTCTGGGACAGAGGGAGGGGACACACCATGGACCCTCTCAGCTCCTCTTCTACACTTCTGCTCCAACGATAGCTGGAATTATGTAATTAAGAATGGTGAGTAATCACAGCGACCATGTGATCCATCAGATGACGAATGTAATGTTTAATTTTATGGTTTCATGTGTTCTGGATGAAAAAAAAAAAGAATAGACCCCCAAAACAATAAGTTAAAGATGTAAAGTGTATGTGTTGGATATAAAGGAGCAGAATGTTCATGTAGGCGAAGTTTGCTCTTTTAAACATTCGACACCAGAACTCCACTCATGTCGGAAGGCACAAAATTAATGGATAATGAGATTGTTTATTTATTTAGTGAGTTACATTTTGAACCAAATGACTTGGACAAAGGTGCACAAATCAGCAGTGGATGGTTCAAGAGACATGTTCAAAGTAATTACTCTAAAAAAAATAAAAATAATATATATATATATGTATCAGAAGCTAAAAGACACGCCGCCCCCCAAAACACTACAGAATAATCAGATGTAACTCAACATGTAGTTTCACTGGTGGCAAAACAGAAACCAAAGTAAAATCCCACCCCGCCCCCCTTTAAACCAAAGGACAGAAGCTGGTGTCTCTTTAAAAGACAAACTGTTCTTTTAAAGTTGAACTGGATCCGAACAACAGCAGAGTGAACTTAGAACAACAACCACGTAGACTAAAAGTGTTTAAACATTAATTTGTCAGATTTTATCCCTTTGACAAACGTTTAGAGTCGGAGGCAGAGCTGACCTACAGACGGCACACAGACACCGACGAACCAGGTAACACCCAGAACCCGAGATACAGAGGTTCTTTGAAGGTGGTGTGGAAGGTGTGGAGGTGGATCAGTGACTTGGCAGAGTCGCTGTAGAAGGACAGAGAGCCAGCACGATAATCTAAATACACCGCTACTCTGTGAGAGACAGAGGAGGAGATGGAGGTTTCTCTGTTGCTGTGACAGACAGAGTAACCGTCATCATCAGAGCATCTCAGACACCACGACTGATCGTTTCTTCCAAACACACAGTCGTTAGTGAATCCTTTCCTTCTGATTCCTCTGTAACTCATTGAGATGTAAACCTTTCCTTTCCATCCAAACTCCAAGTAACAGCGACCAGTCAGACCATTTTTACACAGCAGCTGGGACCAGTCGCCAAATCTGTCTGGGTGATCAGGGTACGACTGCTCTTCTGTCACATGTGTCACCTTCCTGTTGTTGTCAGACAGTTTCAGGTTTGTGTTCACCGTGTTTGTGTCCAGTTCCAGTTCACAGGCATCTGATGGAGAGAACAACAGCTTCAGTTTATCATCTGTTGATTTATCAGTGAATCATTCAAACTTCCATTTCATCAGCTGTGAATAATGTTTGACTACATTAAAATTAAAACCAAAAACCCAGTTAGAACATCAACAGTTACTGAACATGAGAGTCAAGATGGCAGCAATGTTCTGCTTTGTTTCTGCTGTGGAGCCAAAGATGACGGCTGATGGAGATCCACATCAATAAACACATGGAGTGTTGATGCTGAATGAAACTGGAGAAATTCATCTTTGTACTTCAGTCTACTGTAACATGAATCAAAGTGAAAACACACTCACACTTCCTCAGACCAAGTCTCATTCTCTGTGGTCCACCATGGTCCACCCTGGAGGAAGAAACAGAGTCCTCAGTTAGTCGGAGAGACAGAGAAACAGAGTGAGAGCTGCTGTTGTCTGTCCATCTGTCCATACCTGAGAGTGTCCAGTCTCCAGCCTGGATCCTCCAGTCCAGCAGAAAGAAGCTTCATTCCTGAGCCTCCTGGATTATTGAAGCTCAGGTCCAGTTCTCTCAGATGGGAGGGGTTGGAGCTCAGAGCTGAGGCCAGAGCAGAACAGCCTTCCTCTGACACCAGACATCCTAACAGACTGAACAGACACATCCATATATTAGAAGGTCGAATCTATGTGACCCAGGAAGACTTTAATCACTGACTTTGGTAGGTGATTATTCACCAACCAGGTCTTGGAGTTTTCCCATCACCATCCAATTACTTGACTATGCATTTGATTAGTGCCACTCTGACTATAATTAACTTATGAAAACTGCCATGTAAATGAGCAAGACTGACAAATAACATAAATAAGTCTATAGATGCTGAACAGCAAGCACTGAATGAACAACTTGTAAGGTGTGTTCTACAGGTTGTGAGTTAATGGAGCATGAAGCTTTTTATAAAAACAAGCAAACAAAACAAAAAAAAAAAAAGGAAAAAATATGATACGAGTTCTGACCCCAGAATTTCCAGTCTGCAGTGTGGACTCTCCAATCCATCGGACAGGAGCTTCACTCCTGAATCCTGCAGGTTGTTGTCACTCAGGTCCAGCTCTCTCAGACTAGAGGACTGGGAGCTGAGGACTGAGGACAGAGCTTCACAGCCTCTCTCAGAGATGTGACAACCACTCAGCCTGAAGAGGAATTTAAGACAAAGAAAAGGCTAAATTAATGTTATGCAGACACTACTTCCAAAAAAGTTATTTTGGTGCAAAGAAATGTGATGAAAAACAACCATTTAAAATAAGAAATATACAAGAAAGAAAGTTCTATAAGAAATAAAAACAGTTAAATTTCTGATTTGATGGATGTTTTACTGACAAAGTTAAATGAAGAAATGCAATATTTTTGTTAATAAAATCATTATCTCTCAATTTCTTCCACTTTATTTGTATAAATTTCAGTAGTTCATGTAATATTTTCCCCAATGTTGTCTATCTATTGACTCAACAAACACTAACCTGAGAGTTTCCAGCTCACATTGTGGACTCTCCAATCCAACGGACAGAAGTGTCACTCCAGAATCCCTCAGCTTGTTGTTACTCAGGTCCAGGTCTCTCAGACTAGAGGACTGGGAGCTGAGGACTGAGGACAGAGCTTTACAGCTTTTCTCTGAGAGGTTACAGCCACTCAGTCTGAAGAGGAATTGGAGAAATAAAACTTATAAAAACATGTTTTTGGTGTCAGCTAAAGAAAAAGATTCAGTTAATGTAGATGGATTTATCGGCACATACAGAGCTTTGTTGGAGGCTTTGACCACCGGCAGCAGCTTCAGAAGAGCCTCCTCTGAAGCTGAGTATTTCTTCAGGTCAAACACGTCCAGATCTTTTTCTGATGACAGTAAGATGAAGACCAGAGCTGACCATTGAGCAGGAGACAGCTCATCTGTGGAGAGACGTCCTGATCTCAGGGACTGTTGGATCTCCTCCACCAGAGAACGATCATTCAGTTCATTCAGACAGTGAAACAGATTGATGCTTTTCTCTGGAGACAGATTCTCATCCATCTTCTTTCTGATGTACTGGGCTGTTTCCTGATTGGTCTGTGAGCTACTTACTGTCTGTGTCACCAGGCCTCGTAGGAGAGTTTGGTTGGTCTGTGAGCTGTTTCCACTAAGTGTCACCAGGCCTCTTAAGAGAATTTGATTGGTCTGCAGTGAAAGACCCATGAGGAAGCGGAGGAACAAGTCCAGGTGTCCATTTGGACTCTGTAAGGCCACGTCCACAGCTCTCTGGTAGACAGATGGAGTTTTTCCAGATGTAGGTACCATTCTAAGAAATTTAGACATTCGGGTTGTTGAATTTTCTTCTGACATCAGATTGACTCCAGTCTTGGAGAAGGTCAGTTGAACATGAAGAGCAGCCAGAAACTCCTGAACACTCAGATGGACGAAGCAGAACACCTTGTCCTGGTACAGCCCCGTCTCGTCTCTAAAGATCTGTGTGAACACTCCTGAGTAACCAGATGCTGTTTGGATATCGATGCCACACTCTGTCAGGTCTGATTCATAGAAGATCAGGTTTCCTTTCTGCAGCTGCTCATAAGCCAGTTTTCCCAGAGACTTCAACATCTTCTTGGTCTCTAGACTACAGTGTGGATAAGTCTCTGCTCCTCCATCTTGCTTGACGTTCTTCAGTTTGGACTGAACCACCAGGAAGTGGACGTACATCTCAGTCAGGGTCTTGGGCAGCTCTCCTCCATCTTTGGTCTTCAACATCTCCTCCAGAACTGTAGCAGTGATCCAGCAGAAGACTGGGATACGGCACATACTGTGGAGGCTTTGTGAGGTCTTGATGTGGGAGATGATCCTGCTGGTCTGCTCCTCATGTCTGAACCTCTTCCTGAAGTACTCCTCCTTCTGGGAGTCAGTGAACCCTCTGACCTCTGTCACCATGTCAACACACTGAGGAGGGATCTGATTGGCTGCTGCAGGTCTTGTGGTTATCCAGAGGCGAGCAGAGGGAAGCAGTTTCCCCCTGATGAGGTTTGTCAGCAGCACGTCCACTGAGGTGGACTCTGTAGGATCAGTCAGGACCTCAGTGTTGTGGAAGTCCAGAGGAAGTCGACACTCATCCAGACCGTCAAAGATGAACACAACCTGGAACTGATCAAAGCTGCAGATTCCTCCGTCTTTGGTTTCAGTGAAGAAGTGATGAACAAGTTCCACCAAGCTGAACTTCTTCTCTTTCAGCACATTCAGCTCTCTGAAGGTGAAGGGAAATGTGAACTCTATGTCCTGGTTGGTTTTGTCTTCAGCCCAGTCCAGAGTGAACTTCTGAGTTAAGACAGTTTTCCCGATGCCAGCCACTCCCTTTGTCATCACTGTTCTGATTGGTCCACTTCTTCCAGGTGGGACTTTAAAGATGTCTTCTTGTCTGATGATTGTTTCTGGTCTGTTCTGTTTCCTGGATGTTGTTTCAATCTGTCTGATCTCATGTTCCTCATTGACCTCTCCAGTTCCTCCCTCTGTGATGTAGAGCTCTGCGAAGATCTGATTCAGAAGGGTTTGGTTTCCTGCTTTAGCGATCCCCTGAATCACAGAGTGGAACTTCTTCTTCAGGTTCAATTTGAGTTTACCTTTAGGGTCTGTGAGAATCACTGAATAAATAAAGACAGAATATCATAAATCAGATATCATTGTAGAAACAACCATCTGTCCATTATTGTATACTGCTTATCCATCATGCTTGAGGGAACCAAACCAAAGGCCATGAAGCTTTCTTCTTATGTTGGTGTGTGAAGCGCAATCAATTATTCTCTTACATCTGTCACAACTAAAGAGGCCTGTCTTCCATCTTACTTTGATCACTCTCCAACATCCCATTTTAAACGTTTAAATGTTTCCATAACTTACCTTTAGCTTGTGTGGGGGTGTCTGGGAGTTCTTCCACATCATTAATTTCACTTGAATTTTGTCTGCCGTTAAGGGACGCTGCTTCCACACTCTCTGCTTTCTCCAGTGTGTTCTTTACGATTTCTGGGAAGTCTTCAGCAAGATCATTCTGATTCATCTTTACCAAAATCACTTTAGCCACTTCAGTGTAATTTCTACTGTATGTACGGACCATTACATCGACAGTGTCCAATCTGTCTGCACTCTCCAGTTTACACTTTGGGATTCCTGGGACGTCTTGTAGGACCTGGTTCTGCTGCAGGTACCATTTAAATGTTTTAAAGTCATCTGTGCCCAAATTCTGCAGCTTCTGCAAGAGCATCTCCTGCAGAGATGTGCTGTCAAATGATGACATCTTTTCCCTGCCAAGATCCAAAAGATAAATAAAACTGTTTGTTACAAACATAGTATATGATTTTTCTTTTGGGATTGGTCAGTTGCAGTATTTCAAATACAATAAATTCAAGCACATATAGATTATTAAACGTTAGATCACTCTCATCCAGTGATTTGATTATCCACTAGATGGCTCCTCAGTCTGTTTGAGCTGTTCCTGACAGGATGAAAAAGACTGCGTCTCATCCACCATCAACAAAGAACTTTTAAGAGCACATTTACTAAAACATCTCTGTAAAGATATATTTATTTTGTATCTTATGGCTAACTTTCTCTGGAGCAGGTTATGCTTAAAAATTGAAAAATTGACATCACCAAATCAAAAGGCACGGCCCTCTGGCCAATCAAATGTCTCAGAGAATGGCATCAAAGTTTGAGGACGCCCCAATTGAGCGCAGAGTGTGGATTGTAAGAGGATCCCTCATAAGCACAAGTTTTCCAAGACGGCCTTTCAGGGCCCTGGTGTCTGATTTGGATGAGTCACATCCTCATAATTTCCAAGTAGCACAAAACATCTTAGAAAATTCAAAACTTGTCTAACCTGTGATTGAAACCGAGTCAGTGCCAGAGGAATCCTTAGTTAGGAGAAAGTAGTTCTGCTATTTGTCCGGTAGATGGTATAACATCGAATGTCCAGATTATCAGCTCAGCAGACGAAGATGCAAATTTGCTGCAATAATGTGGAATTAAAGTTTGTTGGTCATCTACTCACTGAATACCTACGAGTAAAAATTTGAATATGAATTCATAAACACAGTAAAGACTAATCAACAGATGGATCCCCCCCAAGAGCAACATGACACATTTTTGTATTTGATTTAAAGGCTTATTTGTTTTGTGACTCCTAAATTGATGTTTTGTGATTCCATTTTTTTGCTTGAAATTAATCCCAACAATTAAAACAAAGAGTGCAGATTTCAACCCTCAATCGACTCGTATCTGGAAATGCTAAGACCATTAACAGTAAGAGTTAAATTCCCTCAGCCAAATTATTCCAAGCCGTCAGACCAGTTCTGATCTGATTTCTGTAAGTGAATGCACACCAATTCAAGGAAATCTGTTGATGTTTTATCATTAAAGCTGATAAAGATTTCTGTTTCAGTTAAGGTAGATATAGGGGAAGGAAGGAAAGTAGGTAGGAGGTAAAAATATCTACCATCCAGTAACGGAACAATTTGTGATCACAGTGATCCTGATCAGACATTTACGGATTCTCACCTGCTGAACTCACTTCAGGTCGACTTAGAGACTCTTTCCAACTTCATATGCGGAGAAAACTTCAAAAGAGAAGAAGCTGCTCGTTGTCCCTCCTCAGTCTGCTCTGAGAGTTTGATCTGAGGAAAAGTCACAGTCTCATAACTTTAGAGGCTAAAAAACAAATGTGTCTTATTAAGAAACCAGTCTGACCTGTTCGTAACCACCAAGTTCCAGAGAAATTAATCCCAGATCTGATGGTGCGTCTTTCTCTCCACTCGATAGTGTGAACTGACCATTCACAGTGGGATGTGTTTTGTTTGAATTCATGTCACATTATTGATGAAACGATGAGACAATTTCAGAATTTCTATTCTATTTCACTGTATTTTTGTGAACATTTCTTTGTTTGAGCCTGACACAAAATACACTGCACTGCATCCTCGTGCTGACTTTAAATTTCTTTGGGTAACGCAACAGTTGTTGAATATATATTTTTTAACATAAATATTTATCCATTAAATACATACAACTACAAACACTGAATAATTCATAATATTGGCCCATTTATAAATAAATAGTTTCTACTGAAAAATCATTGTGTAAAGTGTAAAAACAGTTAGTGTATAAATCCAAAGAAACCACAAATACCAAAAGAAAAAATTAATTTGAACAGAAACATGATTCTTCATTCAAAGGCTGAAGTTGTTCCAACTATCAACTGTTCAACAGTTTAACTACAACATACTTGATAAATAAAATGACCAACGATGAATGGATAAATTAGTTTCCATCAGTAACATGGATTACATTCAATAAAACATTTGTTTTGCAATTGCTGAATTGATGTTTATTGCTTAATTGATTATTTATTTTCTTATTTTTTGCCCCAAGTGATAAAAACAAGGAGCGCAGATAACCTTCAATAGACTCACTGTCAAACTATGCAGCATTCATTATAGATAATAGTAGATTATAAAGATAGGTAAATAGGAAGGAGGAGAGGATGGAAGGATGACAGGTAAAAAAAAAAGTCTACTGCCCAGTCAAAGTGATCCTGATCAGACATTTACAGATTCTCACCTGCTGAACTCACTTCAGGTCGACTTAGAAACACTTTCCAACTTCATGTGCGGAGAAAATATCTGAAGAGAAGAAGCTGCTCATTCTCCCTCCTCAGTCCTGTTTGAGAGTTTGATCTGAGGAAAAGTTACATCCTCATAACTTCAGAGGCTAAAAAACATCAGAATCCAGTCTGACCTGTTAGTAACCACCAAGTTCCAGAAAATGAGATCAATGTGTTGATGGAGCACTGATTTGATGCATGTGACACTTTTGATTAAACAAAATGTGAAAATTGATGGTGTTCTATTTTATGGCATTCTAATGAATACTTTGTTTGAGCCTGAAACATAACACTCTGGACTGCACCCCCAAGTTGACTTTGAATTTACGTCAGTAAAACAAGGAGTGCAGCATTAACAAACTTCAATTGAGTCACTGTATCCTGATATCATTTACAGTAAGAGCTACATTTGGTTCAAACAAGTTTGTCCAAGTTTGTTCCAATTCACTTCAGGTCAACTTACAATGTCATGCTGTTCAGGAAACATCTGAAAAGAATCTACTTTTTTTGGCATAATGCAGTTCCCGTTGACAGTTCTATCTAAGGAAAAGTCACAACCCTCATACCTTAACCAACAGATGTACCATTAAAAACCTGCCTAACCTGTGGAAGAAACCAATCTGTGCCAGATGTGATTTTGCTATTTGTTCACTAGATGCAACAACACATCTAATGTCCTTCAGTATCAGCTAAGGCAAAAAGATGTAAATGTGCTGCAACAATGTGGATTCTAAGGTCATGATGAAATTTTAAAACAATCAATGGCCTCATAACTGATAACTGGAGGTCCAGTATTACAGGTGACTGTTCCAAAACTTGGACACGGACATTGCTGACAATCTTGAACCTGACTGGAGTGTACTGAAACCAGTTATGGACCTGAAGACCAGCGACAGATTGCCTGATGGAGAACTGGATCATTTCCCAGCTGCCTCAGGGGAATTTTTTCTGCACTTTGAACTGTCAGTTTGATTGGAACATGAAATGACAAGAGGATGAGTCAAATTCTCAAGAACTGCAGAGTCCTTATAGAAAAAACAAAACCTCAGACTGACAACAAACCAGTCCTAACCTGGAGAGTAAACAGTCTGTGCCAAAGGAACACAGAGATTATAAAGTTCTACTAATTGTCCAGCAGATGGACAACAAATCCTTAATGTGCTGAATTCAGCTCAGGAGAAGATTTAAAGGAGGTGAAATAATGGGGATATATATTTTTCTGATTGATCAAACTTAATACAGCTAATAACTGGAGGTCAGTCTGACAAGTTCAGGCAGCTTTAAGAGAAATCCACAGAACAAAGACTGGCAGATTAAATAGGTTTCTCAGGATGTGTCAGTGGCTGCTGCTGTTTCCATACAGCTTTATAACCCAAAAAGCTGCCCACAGTTGTTCTGCCTGTTTTAAAATCTTCAGTCTGTGCTTCAGGTCCTGACTGTGAAGCAGCTGCTGCCAAACTGAAAACAGGAAAAATCACAAAGTACCAAAGAAAGTCCAGATCACTGAGCAATAACTGAGTTTACAGGAAGTCCATGGAGACTTCACACAGGCTTTCTGGGACTCCACACTTTAGTGAATTCATCTATTACCTGGAACTGGAAATGCTGTTGATACCGTATTAATTTAGTTTCTTTTCATTAAGAGTTACTGTCACAGCTCCAACCGTTAGCACCTCCAGCTAGCGATAGCATCGTTAGCCTGACAGCAGCCGGTTAGCTAACGTTAGCACGCTAGCGGAGCTGCTCCCTGATGGAAACAGAATGTAACATGACGGAGCATCAACTTACCGACACACCGAGGAGAAGGAAGTCCGGCCGGACACTCACAGAGCCGATGAACACGGAGTCGGACTGATGGAGCCGGAAACACTCCGAACTAAAACTTTCTGTTTTAAAGCTCCACCGAATGACGGCTCTGCACCTTTTCCCGCTCAGCCGCCATCTTGACCGCGGCGGGCCAACAGGTGTCCGTGAAGTATCGCGAGATTTGGAAATAACGCCGAAATAATATTTTAGATAAAGATAAATAAATATCCGCTTCATTTAGCTGCATTTTAGTGTCAGCAGTAGTTTGCAGAAAACAGAATTTAACTTGATGTCAAAGGAGAAATAAACAGCTGAACACATCGGGACATTTTAGTGGGAATTTGACAGACTTTGCCAACTAATGGGAGTTTTCCAGATTAATTTTATTGAGTCCAAAGTTGCTCCATGTTAGAAAGGTGACACCACTTTCTCATTCCGGGCCCTTTTTCAGTGGAAAGAGGAGAAAACTCCAGAAGCTCAATGTGAGCTGAAATCTGAAGTAAAGTGTTTCAGCTCAGCTGTCAGCAGTAGAGAATCATTAAAATTTTTAAGGATTGGTAAAATATTACAAATACTCTAAAGTCTTGATTTTGAAAATAAATGCACAAGTTCAAATTCTTGTGCAAATATCTTGGTTGAACCTTGAAGCTGGAATTTCATTAGATGCTTCTTTATACTACTAAAGGTGAATCCAATTGTTTAGAAGAAGATGGAAGAATAAATTCTTTCATGTGGATATGTTTATGTGATTGATTTGTTCTAATTCAGCATCAGAATGAAAACAGTCAATCTATAGGTCCATTCATCAAAGAAAGACATAACTCTTTGCTGATAAGGAAACTGTATGTTTAATTTTGACATTAAAAATACATTCCTGCAGAGACCCGGACAGGACATGTTTCATTTACACTTCTACAAAAACATCTGTTCATACAAATCATTCCTGACTCTTAAATCCGGACCTGGATTATCAAATTCAGAATATGCAAAGCTTGAATCAAAACAATAAACCAATGAATACACTTTGGTTCCAATTGAAATGTTTCCTGTATATTCAGTGTGAGAGCAGTGACGTCCAGTCCACACAACAACAGCAGTCAACTGACACTAAAATCATCAAAAAGAATGAAAATCATTTTCCAAAAGTGTTAAAATTGTGATCAAAGTGATGAAATCAGAAAAATTAAAGTTTAAATCTGCTTCACAGTGCAGAGCGTCTGATGGTGAACAGAGTTAACTTTGACTTCAGCTGCTGAGCTGCAGTCAGAAAGGTTTCTGTCCACAGGAGAGACTCTGACCTACAGACCACACAGAGACACTGAGGAACCAGAAGAGATCCAGAACCCAGGATACAGAGGTTCAGAGAATGCTGTGTGGAAGGTGTGGAGGTGGAACAATGAGTCAGAGCAGTCGCTGTAGAAGGACAGAGAGCCAGCACGATAATCTAAATACACTGCTACTCTGTGAGAGACAGAGGAGATGGAGGTTTTTTTGTTGTCATGGCAGACAGAGTAGCCATCATCAGAGCACATCAGACTCCACGACTGATCATTTTTTCCAAAAAAACAGTCATCAGTGGATTTTTTCCTTCTGATTCCTCTGTAACTCACTGAGATATGAACCTTTCCACTCCACTCAACCTCCCAGTAACAGCGACCAGTCAGACCATTTTTATACAGCAGCTGAGGCCAGAAGTCAAATCTGTCTGGATGATTACGATACGACTGATGCTCCCTCACATATGTCACTCTCCTGTTGTTGTCAGACAGTTTCAGGTTTCTGTTCACCGTGTTTGTGTCCAGTTCCAGTTCACAGGCATCTGATTGAGAGAACAACAGCTTCAGTTTATCATCTGTTGATTTATCAGTGAATCATTCAAACTTCAATTTCATCAGCTGTGAATAATGTTTGACTACATTAAATTTAAACCCAAAAACCCAGTTAGAACATCAACAGTTACTGAACATGAGAGTCAAGATGGCAGCAATGTTCTGCTTTGTTTCTGCTGTGGAGCCAAAGATGACGGCTGATGGAAATCCACATCAATAAACACATGGAGTGTTGATGCTGAATGAAACTGGAGAAATTCATCTTTGTACTTCAGTCTACTGTAACATGAATCAAAGTGAAAACACACTCACACTTCCTCAGACCAAGTCTCATTCTCTGTGGTCCACCATGGTCCACCCTGGAGGAAGAAACAGAGTCCTCAGTTAGTCAGAGAGACAGAGAAACAGAGTGAGAGCTGCTGTTGTCTGTCCATCTGTCCATACCTGAGAGTGTCCAGTCTCCAGCCTGGATCCTCCAGTCCAGCAGAAAGAAGCTTCACTCCTGAGTCTCCTGGATTATTGAAGCTCAGGTCCAGTTCTCTCAGATGGGAGGGGTTGGAGCTCAGAGCTGAGGCCAGAGAAGAACAGCCTTCCTCTGTGACCAGACATCCTGACAGACTGAAGACAGACAAAACACCAGTGTTGATGAAAGAAGGCTGACTGATCTGTGATTATTCAAACATCAGGTCTTCTTGGAGTTTCTCACCACCCGGATAGTTGACTGAATTAAAAGATCTGTTACATAAAACCCCTGAGATAAGATCAAATCCTGACCTGAGAGTCTCCAGTTCACAGTGTGGACTCTTCAGTCCATCAGACAGAAGCTTCACTCCTGAATCCAGCAGGTTGTTGTTACTCAGGTCCAGATCTCTCAGACTAGAGGACTGGGAGCTGAGGACTGAGGACAGAGTTCACAGCTTCTCTCTGAGAGGTTACAGCCACCCAGTCTGAAGAGGATTCAACAAAACAGGAGAAAGTGATTAAAAAACAAGCTAAAGAAAAGATTCAGTTGATGTAGATGGATTTATCGGCACATACAGAGCTTTGTTGGAGGCTTTGACCACCGGCAGCAGCTTCAGAAGAGCCTCCTCTGAAGCTGAGTATTTCTTCAGGTCAAACACGTCCAGATCTTTTTCTGATGACAGTAAGATGAAGACCAGAGCTGACCATTGAGCAGGAGACAGCTCATCTGTGGAGAGACGTCCTGATCTCAGGGACTGTTGGATCTCCTCCACCAGAGAACAATCATTCAGTTCATTCAGACAGTGAAACAGATTGATGCTTTTCTCTGGAGACAGATTCTCACTGATCATCTTCTTGATGTACTGGGCTGTTTTCTGATTGGTCTCTGAGCTACTTCCTGTCTCTGTCACCAGGCCTTGTAGGAGAGTTTGATTGGTCTGCAGTGAAAGACCCAGGAGGAAGCGGAGGAACAAGTCCAGGTGTCCATTTGGACTCTGTAAGGCCACGTCCACAGCTCTCTGGTAGAGACGTGTTGGCTCAAGCTTTTGTCCAAATATCCTGCACAGAAAGATAAAACTCGAGGAACCCAAGATTTTCTTCTGACATCAGATTGAATCCAGACTTGACGAAGGTCTGATGGACATGAAGAGCAGCCAGAAACTCCTGAACACTCAGATGGACGAAGCAGAACACCTTGTCCTGGTACAGCCCCGTCTCCTCTCTAAAGATCTGTGTGAACACTCCTGAGTAAACTGCTGCTCTGATATCGATGCCACACTCTGTCAGGTCTGATTCATAGAAGATCAGGTTTCCTTTCTGCAGCTGCTCATAAGCCAGTTTTCCCAGAGACTTCAACATCTTCTTGGTCTCTGGACCCAGTGTGGATCAGTCTCTGCTCTCCTCCAAAGTACTTGACGTTCTTCAGTTTGGACTGAACCACCAGGAAGTGGACGTACATCTCAGTCAGGGTCTTGGGCAGCTCTCCTCCCTCTGGTCTTCAACATCTCCTCCAGAACTGTAGCAGTGATCCAGCAGAAGACTGGGATGTGGCACATGATGTGGAGGCTTCGTGAGGTCTTGATGTGGGAGATGATCCTGGCCTGGGTCTTATGTCTGAACCTCTTCCTGAAGTACTCCTCCTTCTGGGGTCATGAACCCTCTGACCTCTGTCACCATGTCAACACACTGAGGAGGGATCTGATTGGCTGCTGCAGGTCTTGTGGTTATCCAGAGGCGAGCAGAGGGAAGCAGTTTCCCCCTGATGAGGTTTGTCAGCAGCACGTCCACTGAGGTGGACTCTGTCGGATCAGTCAGGACCTCAGTGTTGTGGAAGTCCAGAGGAAGTCGACACTCATCCAGACCGTCAAAGATGAACACAACCTGGAACTGATCAAAGCTGCACATTCCTGTTCTTTGGTTTCAGTGAAGAAGAGATGAACAAGTTCCACCAAGCTGAACTTCTTCTCTTTCAGCACATTCAGCTCTCTGAAGGTGAAGGGAAATGTGAACTCTATGTCCTGGTTGGTTTTGTCTTCAGCCCAGTCCAGAGTGAACTTCTGAGTTAAGACAGTTTTCCCGATGCCAGCCACTCCCTTTGTCATCACTGTTCTGATTGGTCCACTTCTTCCAGGTGGGACTTTAAAGATGTCTTCTTGCTGATGATTGTTTCTGGTCTGTTCTGTTTCCTGGATGTTGTTTCAATCTGTCTGATCTCATGTTCCTCATTGACCTCTCCAGTTCCTCCCTCTGTGATGTAGAGCTCTGTGAAGATCTGATTCAGAAGGGTTCTGTTTGCTGCTTTAGGGATCCCCTCAAACACACTGGAACTTCTTCTTCAGGTTAGATTTGAGTTCATGTTTGGGGGTGGTGGCAATCTCTGAACAATAAAGAACCAATGGCATAGACATGATATAGAAAACCATCTGTATAAAGTCAAGAGGTCCATTTCCTTAAACAATTCCATCTTACTTGATCATGTCTTTCCTGCATCTCATTCAAAATGCATTGATCTTTCCATAATTCACCTCTGATTTGTGTGCTGAAGTCCGGGAGATCTTCCACAAGATCATTACGATTCATCTTCACCAAATCCACTTTAGCGACTTCAATAAATTTTCTACTGTAGGTTCGGACCATTAGATCCACCGTGATCAACCTGTCTGCATTCTCCAGTTGACTCTTTGGGATTCGTTGGAAGTCTTCCTGGTTCTGCAGGTACCATTTGAATGTTTCAAATTCTTCTTTCCCTAAATCTTGCAACTTCTGCAAGAGGATCTCTTTAGGTGCTGCCATCTTTTCCCTGCCAAGATCCAAAGAAAAACAAAACTGTACTTAAAAAAAAAAAAAAAGACACTAAATGTGTATGAATAAAAGTAGTTGAAGCAGAACCATTAATCAGCAGCTGAAACTGGTTTATCGGTTCCAGTAAATAAAAATATTTGCAGGATTCTGAGTTCTCCAAACATTAACAGTCTGAATAGAGCGAGAAAAACAGAGCTGTAACACTGGGCAGGCTGTAACATGTACTTATTATGAAAGGTGTGTTGGAATAACAACGAATGGGTCCCCTGTTTAATGCAGTCTTTCTGCAGCATGAAGAGACAAAACCCAGATATTCACAAAGTTCGTGGTGAATGACAGGTTGCTTCATCGGCAAAATAGATTTGAGACTTAAAATTCAATTAAGCTGCTGTATTTTAGGGGTTTAGTGAAGGTGGGTCATTTTTGACCTTGAGGACACAGCGTGTATACGAAAGTGAAGACAGCATGAGGGTTTTAGGTTTAGGAAGATTATAAAAGACTTACATTACATTTACTTTAAGGAATTGTTCCACCCTAATAACAGAGTGCAAGTCTGAACAAAAACATTATTCGTGACAAAACTAGATTGAGCAGCGTTAAAAATTTAGTCCACTACATGGGGCAGCTGAAACAGTTTTTTGCTCCAAACATCAAGTCAGAAACTTAAATTCACAATGGAATACACAGAATGATCAGATTCTCACCTGCTGAACTCACTTCAGGTCGACTCACAGACACTTTGAAGCTTCATGTGTTCAGGAAACTTCTGAAAAAGAAAAGAGTCACTTCTTAAAAAAAACATCTACATCTCATCAGAAACCAGTCTGATCTGTTAGTAACCGTCAAGTACCAGAAAAATCAGTAGGATGTGCTGATGGAGCAGTGATTTGAATCATGTGACATTATTGATGAAATAAGATGTGATACCACTGATTTTACTGTGTTCTAAAGAACAGTCCTGTGTTTGAGCCTGAAACAAAACACACTGCATCCTCACTTTGACTTAGAATGTATGTTTGTAGAACAAAGAGTGCGGCTTTAGACAATTCCAGATTCTCACCTGCTGAACTCATTTTAGGTTTTTTCTGAAGAAAAGAAGCTGTTCATTCTCCCTCGTCTGTCCTCTGTGAGACTTTGATCTGAGGAAAAGCCACACTGATAACTTCAGAGTCCAAGTTAAAAAAAAAAAAAAAAAACATCACAGTGACATTAAAACCATTCCAACCTGTTTTAGAAACCGTCTGTGCCAGAGGTCGCTTTGATGAGTTGGTGTGATTTTGCTATTTGTTCACTAGATGGCGTAAATTCACATCTAATCCCCTTCAGTTTCAACTCAGCAGAAAAAGATGTGAATGTGCTGCAACAATGTGGACTTCTAAGTCTTGAAGAAATAAAAAAAACAAACAATGGCCTCATAACTGATAACTGGAGGTCCAGTATTACAGGTGAACTGTTCCAAAAACTTGGACACTGGACATTGCTGACAATCTTGAACCTGACTGGAGTGTAACTGAACCAGTTATGGACTGAAGACCAGCGACAGATTGCCTGATGGAGAACTGGATCATTTCCCAGCTGCCTCAGGGGAATTTTTTCTGCACTTTGAACTGTCAGTTTGATTGGACATGAAATGACAAGAGGATGAGTCAAATTCTCAAGAACTGCAGAGTCCACTTATAGAAAAAAACAAAACCTCAGACTGACAACAAACCAGTCTAACCTGGAGAGTAAACAGTCTGTGCCAAAGGAACACAGATTATAAAGTTCTACTAATTGTCCAGCAGATGGAACAACAATCCTCTAATGTGCTGAATTTCAGCTCAGGAGAAGATTTAAAGGAGGTGAAATAATGGGGATATATATTTTCTGATTGATCAAACTTAATACAGCTAATAACTGGAGGTCAGTCTGACAAGTTCAGGCAGCTTTAAGAGAAATCCACAGAACAAAGACTGGCAGATTAAATAGGTTTCTCAGGATGTGTCAGTGGCTGCTGCTGTTTCCATACAGCTTTATAACCCAAAAAGCTGCCCACAGTTGTTCTGCCTGTTTTAAAAATTTCAGTCTGTGCTTCAGGTCCTGACTGTGAAGCAGCTGCTGCCAAACTGAAAACAGGAAAAATCACAAAGTACCAAAGAAAGTCCAGATCACTGAGCAATAACTGAGTTTACAGGAAGTCCATGGAGACTTCACACAGGCTTTCTGGGACTCCACACTTTAGTGAATTCATCTATTACCTGGAACTGGAAATGCTGTTGATATCGTATTAATTTAGTTTCTTTTCATTTAGAATTACTGTCACAGCTCCAACCGTTAGCTCATCCAGCTAGCGTTAGCATCGTTAGCCTGACAGGCAGCCGGTTAGCTAACGTTAGCATGCTAGCGGAGCTGCTCCCTGATGGAAACAGAATGTAACATGACGGAGCATCAACTTACCGACACACAGAGGAGAAGGAAGTACGGCCGGACACTCACAGAGCCGTGTGAACACGGAGTCGGACTGATGGAGCGGAAACACTCCGAACTAAAACTTTCTGTTTTAAAGCTCCACCAACTGACGGCTCTGCACCTTTTCCCGCTCAGCCGCCATCTTGACCGCGGCGGGCCAACAGGTGTCTGCGAAATATCGTGAGTTTTGGGAAACCCTCCACCTGTTTACAGGACGTGTTTGTTATATTGAACATTTGATTTATGTTGTTTAATGTGATTTAATGTGATTTTTGTTCCACTCTGCTGTTTCCCGTTTGGACGGTGGATTTGGAGAGAAGCTCTGAATAAACCTGCAGACAGACACTTGGAGGAACAGGAATCAAACATCTGTGATGAAGGTCTCCGATCTGTCCCATCAGATGGAGATAACTGAGCTCTTCATCATCTGGAAACAGTTTGGATCAGAGATCATTGTTTTCTTCAGCTAACCCTAACCCTCAGACTGAAAACCTGCTGGAGCAGCATCATTAAAATCACTCCATCATTCCTCATCATTTCCCTCTGAAACGGTCTTCAGTGAAGAAAACTGTAGACTTCCATGTTTTTTGGTTCAATCAGCAGAACTCAGAGAATGTTTTCAGGAGACACAGATCTGAATTGTTGGCTTCTTTTTGATCCAGAACAATTTGGGAATATTTACATCAAACAAGGAATGAGGAAAAATCTGAATAACTGTCCAGCTCAGCTCAGTGTGGAAGAAAACTGCTGTACCAGAGCAGATGTGGCGTCTGAGAGGCTGTGAATTTATTTAACATTCAATAGTAACGCATTCAGGTTTCGAGTTCGAGTTCACATACTTTTACTCAGTATTTGAGTTTTAAAACTCCACTCAGACATCAAACATGGGGCGAACATCGGAGCTGTTTGAGCTCAGCTGTAATCACACTGAGCAGTGACGCCAGTTTTAACAACACCACAGCCAGATGAGAAGGTAAAGCAACAACAAGATTTACACAACAACAAATGAGTTCATTCTTTTATGGTAAAGCAGAATGTATCAATCATATATGCAGATAGACTACACACATTACATTTTTTTCTTCTAACTATCAACATATTGTCAGTTTAAGAGTTTTTTCCACAGAGCCAAATTAAAATGTCACAAATCAAATATACTTCACTGGATCCCTAAAGTAACCACAGCAGGGAATTTGGATTCAAATATACAGAATAAAAATAATTTTACAAGAGTGTTAACATTTGATTATCATACAGATCTGCTTCACAGTGCAGAGCGTCTGATGGTGAACAGAGTTAACTTTGACTTCAGCCGCTGAGCTGCAGTCAGAAAGGTTTCTGTCCACAGGAGAGACTCTGACCTACAGACCACACAGAGACACTGAGGAACCAGAAGAGATCCTGAACCCAGGATACAGAGGTTCAGTGAACGTGGTGTTGAAGGTGTGGAGGTGGATCAGTGACTCAGAGGAGACTCTGTAGAAGGACAGAGAGCCAGCACGATAATCTAAATACACCGCTACTTTGTGAGAGACAGAGGAGGAGATGGATGTTTCTCTGTTGTTGTGCCAGAAAGAGAAACCATCATCAGAGCACATCAGACTCCACGACTGATGATTTCTTCCAAACCAACAGTGATTATTGCCTCCTTTCTTTCTGATTCCTCTGTAACTCACTGAGATATGAACCTTTCCACTCCACTCAACCTCCCAGTAACAGCAATCAGTCAGACCATTTTTATACAGCAGCTGAGGACAGATATCAAATCTGTCTGGATGATTACGATACGACTGATGCTCCCTCACATGTGTCACTCTCCTGTTGTTGTCAGACAGTTTCAGGTTTCTGTTCACCGTGTTTGTGTCCAGTTCCAGTTCACAGGCAATCTGATGGAGAGAACAACAGCTTCAGTTTATCATCTGTTGATTTATCAGGAATCATTCAAACTTCCATTTCATCAGCTGTGAATAATGTTTGACTACATTAAAATTAAACCCAAAAACCCAGTTAGAACATCAACAGTTACTGAACATGAGAGTCAAGATGGCAGCAATGTTCTGCTTTGTTTCTGCTGTGGAGCCAAAGATGACGGCTGATGGAGATCCACATCAATAAACACATGGAGTGTTGATGCTGAATGAAACTGGAGAAATTCATCTTTGTACTTCAGTTCTACTGTAACATGAATCAAAGTGAAACACACTCACACCTTCCTCAGACCAAGTCTCATTCTCTGTGGTCCACCATGGTCCACCCTGGAGGGAAGAACAGAGGTCCTCAGTTAGTCAGAGAGACAGAGAAACAGAGTGAGAGCTGCTGTTGTCTGTCCATCTGTCCATACCTGAGAGTGTCCAGTCTCCAGCCTGGATCCTCCAGTCCAGCAGAAAGAAGCTTCCACTCCTGAGTCTCCTGGATTATTGAAGCTCAGGTCCAGTTCTCTCAGATGGGAGGGGTTGGAGCTCAGAGCTGAGGCCAGAGAAGAACAGCCTTCCTCTGTGACCAGACATCCTGATAGACTGAAGACAGACAAAACAACCAGTGCTGATGAGAAGAAGGCTGACTGATCTGTGATTATTCAAACATCAGGTCTTCTTGGAGTTTCTCACCACCCGGATAGTTGACTGAATTAAAAGATCTGTTACATAAAAACCCCTGAGATAAGATCAAATCCTGACCTGAGAGTCTCCAGTTCACAGTGTGGACTCTTCAGTCCATCAGACAGAAGCTTCACTCCTGAATCCAGCAGGATGTTGTTACTCAGGTCCAGATCTCTCAGACTAGAGGACTGGGAGCTGAGGACTGAGGACAGAGCTTCACAGCTTCTCTCTGAGAGGCTACAGCCACTCAGTCTGAAAACAGGATACAGAAAACAGTATTTGCCCACCGTTCTAGGAGGGAAGAGCCCCTCCTCCCAAAAGGCACACCTTGAAGGTCAAGTTAATTTTTTTTTTTTTTTTATATAGCACCAGATCACAGTAGAACTAATTAAAGGTTATTTTCCTACAGAATTGGTCTATACCACCTGCTTTTAATCAGACAAATAGTTTTGTGTTATTGATGTTATTTACATAATCACAGGTCATTTCTGTCTCCTCATGGTCACGCCTTTAGAGTTCATGTATGTGTCACACAAACTGGAGCAGCAGAGGCTTTACTGGAAAAGGCGTTCTGATACTCTCCATCTTCAGCCTTTCAGAGGATCAGCTGTGTGCCGAACTCAGATTGGACATGACTCTGACAGAGTGATAGACCCATGTGTGGCCAACAGCTCCGATCCTGAACACAGGAAGGAAGTGGACTCCATCGGCAGCAACTTAGCAGGCTGAGTCAGCCCTCCAAGACCGGGATATCGTACAACAGGAGGAGCACCAGGAATCACAAAGTATAATCTGAATGCTGCTATGGTTGATTTATCTGAATTATCCCTCAGTGTTGTTCCACATTATATTAATTGATCATTCCTGTATGTTGAAGCATTTTACACCATTCTTATAAAAGAAGAATCAAACACTAACCTGAGCTCATTAAGTTCACAGTGTGGACTCTTCAGTCCATCTGACAGAAACTTCAGTCCAGAATCCTTCAGCTTGTTGTTACTCAGGTCCAGCTCTGTCAGAGTAGAGGACTGGGAGCTGAGGACTGAGGACAAAGCTTCACAGCTTCTCTCTGAGAGGTTACAGCCACTCAGTCTGAAGAGGAATTGGAGAAATAAAACTTATAAGAACATGTTTTTGGTGTCAGCTAAAGAAAAAGATTCAGTTGATGTAGATGGATTTATCGGCACATACAGAGCTTTGTTGGAGGCTTTGACCACCGGCAGCAGCTTCAGAAGAGCCTCCTCTGAAGCTGAGTATTTCTTCAGGTCAAACACGTCCAGATCTTTTTCTGATGACAGTAAGATGAAGACCAGAGCTGACCATTGAGCAGAAGACATTTTATTTGTGGAGAGACGTCCTGATCTCAGGGACTGTTGGATCTCCTCCACCAGAGAACGATCATTCAGTTCATTCAGACAGTGGAACAGATTGATGCTTTTCTCTGGAGACAGATTCTCACTGATCATCTTCTTGATGTACTGGGCTGTTTTCTGATTGGTCTCTAAGCTACTTCCTGTCTCTGTCACCAGGCCTCGTAGGAGAGTTTGGTTGGTCTGCAGTGAAAGACCCAGGAGGAAGCGGAGGAACAAGTCCAGGTGTCCATTTGGACTCTGTAAGGCCACGTCCACAGCTCTCTGGTAGAGAGTTGAAGATGTGCTTCTAAACATTGTGAACCATGAGGGCGCTGGTTGTTCCTCTGACATCAGATTGAATCCAGAGTTGACGAAGGTCAGATGGACATGAAGAGCAGCCAGAAACTCCTGAACACTCAGATGGACGAAGCAGAACACCTTGTCCTGGTACAGCCCCGTCTCCTCTCTAAAGATCTGTGTGAACACTCCTGAGTAACCAGATGCTGTTTGGATATCGATGCCACACTCTGTCAGGTCTGATTCATAGAAGATCAGGTTTCCTTTCTGCAGCTGCTCATAAGCCAGTTTTCCCAGAGACTTCAACATCTTCTTGGTCTCTGGATTCCAGTGTGGATCAGTCTCTGCTCCTCCAAAGTACTTGACGTTCTTCAGTTTGGACTGAACCACCAGGAAGTGGACGTACATCTCAGTCAGGGTCTTGGGCAGCTCTCCTCCATCTTTGGTCTTCAACACCTCCTCCAGAACTGTAGCAGTGATCCAGCAGAAGACTGGGATGTGGCACATGATGTGGAGGCTTCGTGAGGTCTTGATGTGGGAGATGATCCTGCTGGTCTGCTCCTCATGTCTGAACCTCTTCCTGAAGTACTCCTCCTTCTGGGAGTCAGTGAACCCTCTGACCTCTGTCACCATGTCAACACACCGAGGAGGGATCTGATTGGCTGCTGCAGGTCTTGTGGTTATCCAGAGGCGAGCAGAGGGAAGCAGGTTCCCCCTGATGAGGTTTGTCAGCAGCACGTCCACTGAGGTGGACTCTGTAGGATCAGTCAGGACCTCAGTGTTGTGGAAGTCCAGAGGAAGTCGACACTCATCCAGACCGTCAAAGATGAACACAACCTGGGATTTATTAAACTTGTGGATTCCTGCTTCTTTGGTTTCAGTGAAGAAGTGATGAACAAGTTCCACCAAGCTGAACTTCTTCTCTTTCAGCACATTCAGCTCTCTGAAGGTGAAGGGAAATGTGAACTCTATGTCCTGGTTGGTTTTGTCTTCAGCCCAGTCCAGAGTGAACTTCTGAGTTAAGACAGTTTTCCCGATGCCAGCCACTCCCTTTGTCATCACTGTTCTGATTGGTCCACTTCTTCCAGGTGGGACTTTAAAGATGTCTACTTGTCTGATGATTGTTTCTGGTCTGTTCAGCTTCCTGGATGTTGTTTCAATCTGTCTGATCTCATGTTCCTCATTGACCTCTCCAGTTCCTCCCTCTGTGATGTAGAGCTCTGTGAAGATCTGATTCAGAAGGGTTCTGTTTCCTGCTTTAGGGATCCCCTCAAACACACACTGGAACTTCTTCTTCAGGTTAGATTTGACTTTACGTCGACAAACTGGAGCACGACTTTCTGCATAAACAAAACACAAATTCTGTTAAAGAATATGATGACATTTCTCTTTGATACCTCAGACTTTAGTAAATATCTCATTGATCCATCACGTTAAATCCTCTTACTGCTCTGCAGACAGTCAGCCAGCTCCTCCTGCTTCATCCTCCTCAGGAAGTTCACTGTGATCTTCAGAAATGCCTCTCTGCTCCTCCTCTGCTCTTCATCATCATCACCTTCAGTACTGAAGGATTGTGAGTAATCTGGACTCAGATTCTTTTTGATTTTCTTCAGCTCGTTCTTCATAAAACAGAAGAGTTTCTCCTCCAGCAGCTGGAACACAACAACATCCAGTATAAACTCATGGATCAAACCATCTGATCATCAGTCAGCAGAGTAAACTTCAGCTGCTGCTGTTCCATCAGTCTCCTTCCAGAGTTACACAGAGAGACGTGGAGCCGTTATTCAGACCTGCTGACTTCAGGGTTAGGTTAGGCTGGCTGCCTGCCTCTCTGGTGTAACTGTAAGTTTGAGCTTTAAATCTGACAGCACACAGATCCTCATCAAACTGATACAGCCCTTCAACACAACGTAGGAACGTAGGAGTATTAACTGAGACTGAAGCTGAAGATGGATCAGACCACCTGAACTGTTCACTGATGGATTACTGTTCTATAGTGAACTAATGGGCTTCAGTTCATTACAACCCTCAGTCCTCTCCAACTGTCTCCTACCCCCAAACTGTTCAGTCCAGTCTGTCACAGACTGAAGCTCTACAGCTCTGTGTGTCCTGTCGTCAGCAGTACAGTCATCAGAGGAACATTTACACACCATAAATATGGAGTCCAGGTCTGAGTGATGACGTTTGTCGGACTGGACTCTGAGGAGAAAAGACAAACACAGTTTGTTCCAGGTGTTGTTTGTCAACATCGGAGAAAATTACTTTTCTGAGTCAAAGTGAAAATGATCAGCTTTTACCTTTTTTCTTTGATAAGATGATCCACAGAAGGATCGCTCTTCATGGACACACAGCTGGATCCAGCAGGTTGTTGTCCATCCTTAAAGTTAGAGGGAGGACCCATAGACCGATCGCTCTTCATGGACACACAGCTGGATCCAGCAGGCTGTTGTCCATCCTTAAAGTTAGAGGGAGGACCCATAGACCGATCGCTCTTCATGGACACACAGCTGGATCCAGCAGGCTGTTGTCCGTCCTTAAAGTTAGAGGGAGGACCCATAGACCGATCGCTCTTCATGGACACACAGCTCAGGTCAGGAGGATCTGGTCTCTCCTTCAGTTTGCTGGTAGAAACAGAGTTGACAGTTAAAGAATGGATGAACAGGGAACCAAGCAGAAACTTCCAGATTTTAGAACAGAAATATTTCAGGAGCAACAAGTAAAAGTGTGAGTGAGTGTGGATAATGATGGAGCAGTGATCTGAGAGCTGAGCTCTGACAGGGAGAAGAGTCCTGGACAGTTAGAGATCCTCATCTCACCTCTGAGCTTTGGTCTGACTCTTTCTTCTCCCCCTCAGACTGGTTTTAGAGGGAGGGCCTTCGTCCTCTCTGTCCTCAGACTGATCCATAGCTGAGCCTCCACCTTCACACAGACACAACAACAGGACACATTCTTTCTCATCACTGTCACTAACATGTCACAAACTTTGGCCCTTAACTGCCAACAACAAAAAACTGTTTTATTTTAACAGATTCTGACTGACATCAGAGAAAATATTAAAAACAGTTGTATTCATATTAATCTGAAACTTCAACACTATATTATGAATTACATCCATTTAATGGGAAAAATATCTGAACTGTGAAGCTCAAATACATTTAAGATCCAACAAAAATCTGAGTTTAAGAAATTGTTAAACATTTACATTACACTTAATTTGAGGAACTGTTCCAACCTAATAAATTCAGAGTGAAAGTTTAAATAAAAACATTAGTCATGGCAAAACGGAGCAGGATCACAAAAAAAAAAAAATTAGTCCAATAGATGGTACAGCTGAAACAGCTTCTTTGATCCACACATCAAGTCAGAAACTTAACTTCACAATGGAATATACAGATTTCTCTGATCAGATTCTCACCTGTTGAACTCACTTCAGGTCGACTTGCAGTCACTTTCCAGCTTCTTGTTATCAGGAAACTTCTAAAGAGAAGAAGCTGCTCGTTCTCCCTCCTCAGTCCTGTCTGAGAGTTTAATCTGAGGACAAATCACATCCTCAAAAGTTCTGAGTCAAAAAACAAAACAAAACAAAACAACATCAGCATCTCATGACCTGATCAAACAGAATGTGAAAATTGTCAGTTTTCTGTTACTGTATCTAATAAATAGTTCTATGTTTGACCCTGAAACATCCTCGTGGTGACTGAATTTATGTCAGTAAAAGAGGGAGTGCAGCCTTTAACCTGTACATAGTGCTATAAAAATGAAACCATCACATACAGCCTGTGATGAAAGCAGAACTGTGAAATTCTTACAGTTAAAATCACAACAAAATCAGTTTGGGAAGATTCAGGGGGGGAATTTTAAGACATTTTATTGATGTTTACTTGAAGAAAATGTCACACCTTCGGAAAGTCCAAATCTAAAGTAAACATCAGCCACCACAAAACCAGATAAACCTGTTTAAAAAAAATCAGAGGGTGCAGCTTCATGTGTCAAAACATTTGACGAGAAAAGCTGCTCACTCTTCCTCCTCAGTCCTTTCTCAGAGTTTGAGCTCAGGAAAGGTCACAGCCTCATAACATCAGAGGCTAAAAAACACCAGCGTTTCCTCAGAAAGCAGTCTGACATTTATCTCAGATCTGCTTCTTCCCTCTGAACACTCAGTGGTGCTCACTGACCAGCCACGGTGGGATGTGTTGATGGAGCTGCGATTTAATGTGTGTCACATTATTAATCAAACGTGGCCATCGAAGGATTTCTCTTTTACTGTTCTCTGTTAAATAGTTCTGTATTTGAGCCTGAAGCTAAACACACTGAAGTCCACCCTCGTGTTGGCTTCAAATTTCTGTCAGGAAGTTCAGTGTCACATTACCTGTCCCATGACAGAGAGGGCATTCATTTAAATAAGAACAGACTTAAAAATGTACAATGGTAAAAGAATTGCTCAGATTCTCATTTCCGTCAGTAAAATGACACAAACTCATTTATTTAAACATTTTAAAACATCTGCGATCCCGGATAAGCAGATGAAGATGGATGGATGGATTTTAAAACATTTGTTTCATGATTTCCAAATTAGTGTTTATTATGATTCACTGTATCAGGAAATACTGAGACCATTAGAAGTGAGAGTTAAATTCATTCAGCCAAATTAATTCAACCCGTCAGACCAGTTCTGGATTATTTTTGTTCTGACTTCTCAGAAGCTCTGCACACCTGTTCCAGGAAATCACCAAACAATATTTCATTTTTAATGTTAAGGTGTTAAAAATTTCTGTTCCAGTCAAGATTAATATGTAGTGACCATTTAAAACCTTTAAAAAGGTTAAATCTATTTGTCTGCTTATTTTAAATCTTATTAAAATATCCTGCATCTTTACTTAGAGACAAGAGCAAAGTGAAAAAACTATTCAGTACTGATTCTGGATCTAATGACGATAGATTAGAAAAACAAGTCTGTAAATACGAAGGAAAGACAAAAGCTAGGAAAGTAGGTAGGAGGTAAAAAAGTTCTGCTCACCAGTCAAACACTGAAACAACACAGTGTGATCACAGTGATCCTGATCAGACATTTACAGATTCTCACCTGCTGAACTCACTTCAGGTCGACTTGCAGTCACTTTTCAGCTTCATGTGTTCAGGAAACATGTGAAGAGAAGAAGCTGCTCGTTCTCCCTCCTCAGTCCTGTCTGAGAGTTTGATCTAAAGAAGAGTCACATCCTCATAACTATAAAAAAACAGAGTGACATCAAAACCGGTCTGACCTGGACAGAAACCGAGTCAGTGACAGAACATAAAATCAGATGATTTAGTTCTGCTGTTTGTCCACCAGATGGAGCAACAAATCATCTAATGTCCTTCAGTGTAGCTCTGTAGATTCATAAGTGTTGATGAAATTTAAAACAACAATCAACGGGTTCATGACTGATAACTGTAGGAACCGGTTATAGACTGAGGACCAGTGACAGAGAACTGGATCATTTTTTCCTCTGCTGTGAACGGTCAGCTTGATCAGCCATAAAATGATGAGCAGGAATGATGTTGGTGTTGGAATCTGTCTCCACAGCAGCCAAACTAGTCTGGTCCCCATCCATCCATCCATCCACTGATCATAATCTGTGCTGCTCATACCTGCAGGGGTCTGGACCCAGTCCTGGCTGGAGAGGACCGGCTCACCGTGGATGGGTCAGTGTCCATAACAGCTGTTCACTGTCTCACCTGCAGGAAGCCCTCGGGCTGTGAGGAACAGAACAAACCACTGATCCACCGTGCCGCCGTGGTTCAAGCTGTTCTGCAGCTTTTCCAGCAGATGATGCTGTTGAACAAACATCAACTCATCCTGCACCTGCCTGAAAAACAGAGTGAGCAGCCCACATATCTAATGCCTTTACAGTCATTTATGGCCAATTTTTTTTTACTTTTTCTGTCTTTGTTGATCTCAATAATTCATTAAAATCTAATCACAGGGTCAATTAAACGGCCCGGTGAACCTCAGCCTGCAGCCAAACATCATTCATCTGGTTTATTTATTAGAAGCTTTGCTTCCGGTGAATTAATGCTTTATGGTCCAGATGTGGAGGGAAATCCTCAGTCAGTGTTTCACTGCAGCTGCTGACGCTTCACTGAAACTCAAACGAGACCAGAATCAGAGTGTAAATGTCAAGTCCATCTATTTCCTTCGAAGGTTTACTGATTATACAGCTGATCTGACCAAGGAGACTCCGCTTTTTTCATCTTCCTCCCCCTGCTGTCAAACTTCAGGCTTCTGTGACTTCAACTGTTGTTTCGCTTCATTTAGACTCAGAAGGCTCTGCTGGCCACAACATGGCAGCCCGAGGCTCCAGATAACACTTTCTCCTTGAATCCGCACCAAACAGCTTGTTGTCTGAGGATTAATTCAACTGGATTAATGAATCTGGAGGACATTTTGGAGCTGGCAGAACAATATGCGGTTACATTTGAAGTTTGCATTTCAAATTTCAACACAAACAGATGTTTTCTTCTATTTTTTTATAGCATCAGGCCACTCTTGAAGTTTCGGCCTCACAACATGTGGACAGCACATGAACACATGAAGGGCGGAGTCAAACTGGCGTTTGAAAAGCGATCGGATGTAAAAAAGAAAAAAAGAAAATCCACCTGCTGAGCCACCCTGTTTGGCTGAGAAAGGAGGATCACTCCTGTAACAACTATCCCCATCTTCAGTTAGCTGACGGGTCCAGCCCCTTGGCCGGCGCCGGGCCTTGAGCCAGGCAGTGAACGGACCCGGTCTGATGACGGCTGTGATGCTGGATGATGGTAGAATGTCAGAAAAGAAAAGATATTTTTGACATTTCCCTTAAAATAGTCCAACATCCTTTTCATCCATCTTGGTCCTGAATCAGGCAAATGCTTGAGTGGAGCTCTACCTATTGACTCATTTCAATCTTGATTCATTTTGTAAATTGATCGCTCAGCGTAATTGCCTAGCTCAATGCCACATCTCCATCTTTGTCACTTCAAAACTAAAAAGGTTCAGTTTAAAGTCACACATGACGACAGTAAGAACAGAAACTCATATTCCACCAGCTGAAATGAGGAAAAGTAAAACATCGTGCACATGAAAAATCAACGGTCTGCATTGACCCAGTGTGGCGTGGCGCGATGAACAAGTGGTTAGGTATTCATACCACATGGACAGAAAAAGCCCCAAAACAGGAAATTCCCAGTTAGAACAATTATTTGTTTGTATCAAAGAAACATTTCATTAAAACCAGTTTCAGACTGCAGATGTGTACTGTTTGACTTCAAGATTTAAGGTCCAGCATGCTGCGTCTCCCCAACCTGATAAAGCTCCTTTCTGATTTAATATCGACACTGACCTGATATTAGATTTTATAGGTATGGAATAATTGGCACTCGGCCTCCTCCCCTAAATACGATTTCCTCTGGTTTTGGTCAACGCTCGAGTCCTCAGTATTCAAGAAATAGATTAGCTGAATAACGTAACTACTCTTCTGTCATGGCAGATATTGGTGTAGCATTTAAAAGTTATATGGATTCATTTAATTACTGAGGAAGTGTTTGTGTTTGGATAGGTGTGTGTCAGAGCGTGTAGGGAGGTTACCTCGCATGTTAAGATTTATGATCAAGTTGCTGTTTTTCCAGGTACCATAAAATTCCCACCTGTGTGATAACAAGACTCATTATTTAGTACATTTACTCCTGTTGCTTTGTGAATGTTTTCCATCTGTTAACGCTGTAAAAGCAGTTTAGTATGAGCATGTTTCTTTGGAAAATTTCTTTGCTGCTTATAATTGACTTTTATGCCTGAGGTGGGGGTTGTTTCAGTTCAAACCAGAAACATATCTCATGTTAACAGTATAAATAAAAGGAGGAATATCGACATGATCTAGACTGCTTCTAGCTTCTGGAGCCAGACTGGAGGTGTCCGGTTTCTTTGACTTCCTCATATTCTGAATGTTTTGGAGAACATCAGAAGTCGAAGCTCAGCAGAAGCCTGAAGCGGTGATTTATATCAGCCAGTAATTTCATCAGCACTGGAGAGATGTGGTTTTTCCATTGTGTTGTTTTAAAGCTGTCAGACATGTAAACCGTAACAATCCATCATAAGAAATGTTCCCTTCTTGTCCAGAACAGCGTGAGCCTCGCCTGTTCATGTAAAATCAGCACAGGATTCAGTTTGGTTTTTGTTTTTATTGAGTTTATAGAATTAAAAATCTTTAACAAAATAAATATCTTGCAATAAAATACTCTACACACATATATGATGATATACATTTAGAAAAGGCTGCGGTTCAGAACAAACTACAAAAGCTGATTCACAGGTGGAGTTTGTGTTTGTGGCAAAGTTAATAATTAATCTGATGAACTGTCACACGTCTTAAGTGTTCATTTTTCAGTGAAGCTGGGCCCTCTGGGAGGAAAAAACACCGCTGAGTGTTCGGAGCAGCAGACCCTCCCTGCTTCATTCAGGAGTAAACCTGCGTGTTAAACTGCTCCACCCGTCTCTGCACACAGCCTTTGTCGAAGTTCGTCGTTTCTGGTTGTTGTGTGAGCGCAGTGTAATACAAAACAGCATGAATGAAACCGAAACGTGACGGATGGATGGCGTTAAATTCTTACTGAGCAATCAGCGCTTTATTAAACAACAGGTCATTTTTCAGCCAACTCACTGTGACCTTTGACCTCCCTGCAGGGACAAACGAGCTGTTCCTGTTTGGTAATGAGCTGCAGGAAACAGGGGAAGATAAGAAGTTAGTGAAGGTTTGCTCCTGTGAGATGTGCATTCACCATATGGCTCAGATGGATGCGGCTTCGGCCTCCCTGTTAACTGTAGCCAAAGGCTCACCGCTGAAAATGTGCTGCTCGTGTTGCGTGTGTGTTTCAACTACTCGCACATGCCCGAGAGGCGAGCGCCGCAGGAGGGCGTCTGTGATTTCATTTTCTGCCTGTCCCAGATTTAAGCGCATGGGATCATCCATCACAGGCAGCTCCACGTTCCCTCCATCGAGATTCACTTCTCCACGAGCCGACATAAAACATGAGGTGCACAGCTGTCCGTCTGATGCCTGTTAAGTCTGAAAATAATAATCTCCTGGCATTTTTACAGGTTATAGATTTCTCTTTTGTCTTTCTGCTGAGGCAGTCCTCTTTAAAAAGCAGGTGGGTTCTATATGAAGACCTCTGGCTCATTATGTCATCATCTCTTGGTGGCAGCTTTTTACAAACTGCAGATTGATAATCTGGTTCCTTTTCTGCTAACGGCTCCTCCAGTGATCACTTCTTGACCTCCGACCTAAAGGTCAGACCGCTGACGGATGCAAGCTGCTGAGGTCACGGGGATCACGGCGGCCTTGATGCTGTACAGAGTATTGAAATGTTGTTTTTTTTTTTTTTTTTTTTTGGATTATATTAAATATGTGTAGATGAGAACTATGAATCACTGTGAGTATACATCAGTGTACAGTAACGTAACGTCACGTTAAAATTTGTTTAACAGTCCCACATGTCTTTGTGTTACCTTCAGGGACATCCTGACATGTTGGAGGAATACGTGCATTCACGTATAAAGTAAGACTGTCAGCAAGTTAAATTTATTATCTTCCTGATTTATACTTCTTGGAATATTTTGCAGCTATGTGAAGAATGTTAGGCTCTCTGTGAAGCTTGAACTGTGTCGATACCTCACACTGATCATGAGCTGTTTTAGTAAGGTTGCTGATAGAAATAGTAAAAATCATAGAAAACTGATGGTGGTGATAAAAATAGATATTAAATCTGGATTGTTTTTTTGGATTTACTGCGATGTCCTGTTTTATAAAATGAGGTTTTGTATGCCTGCTAAAACTGTAATTACTGGAATTAGAAAGCTAAACTGAGACAGCGACAATTTCACTGCAACCTCTCAGCAGACAGGCCACCTCTAGGAAAAAAAAAGTTGATTTCAGGAATAAAGTTTAGAACAGTTTCAACAATTAAGTCATTTGATTTTAAGATAAAGTTGCAGGTCTGTGAATTATTATTATATTGAAAGATTAGAGTTTGAAATATACAAGAAAGCTCAAATTAACTGTGATTCAGTAAAAATCATGGTAATATTTTACACATTAAGTTGAGACTACAGATCAAATGTTTTAATTTTGAATTAGTTCAGTCAGTGATTGTAAATTAAAATAATAAAAAAATGAAAACATGCTGATGTAATCTGGTCTTCTCTGGCTAAGGTCAGAAATATTGGGTAAATATTACAACTTTTTATATATCAGTTGTATATTATATATAGAGAGAGAGTTTATATTATTCTGAAAGTGACTTTATTCTTGAAATCTCTTATTTTTTTCCTTCTTGTGGCCCAAATACTCAGTCATGGAGGAAAAAGTGGTTTCCCTCGCTCTAACCTCCCGTCAGCGTGTTGAAACTGTCGGTCACCGTGCAGGAGCAAGATGAATTTAACGTTGTGGTTGTTTGTTGTGTTCGCCTTTTATCAAACCGGTTTGCAGACTTTGTGTGGTCAGTGTTTTACCGTTCTTTAGCTTAGCTTCAGGAAAAAAAAACCTTTGAGAGGCTGCCGTCAGGACAGCCAGGCGAACAAAGAGGTGCGTGTCTGTTATTAGTGCCGCTGCTCGCTCAGGTCTGGTGTTTGAGTGTGTGCCGGCTCCTTTTTTCCCAGAATGCAGCTCTGTACCCCTTCAGTCGTTTCCCCGTGCTCTTCTTCGCCGCAGCGTTTTCCTCCCTGGGTGAGAAACATCACTGTGGTCAATCTGCCGTCCTGCTCCGAGGACACGTGTCTGTCCTTGTGTTTGTGTCCTTACCCTGATTGTGTTTGGGCGGCGCAGAAGCTCAGACACTCGGCGTCCCGTCGGTCCCTGCAGATGCAGCGGCCCAGCTCCCTCCGCAGTCGCAGTGACCCGAACCCGTAAGGAACCAGGTGGCTGGAGGAGAGAGAGGCGGGATAATAACAACAGTGTTCCCCTCAGGATGAACCTCAACACCTCTGACGTCTAACGTCGTCAGATTTGTCTCCTGGTGAGCAACAAAGAATCAAGAGAATCAAAGTTCAACCCCACAAACATCAGAACCATGAAACAAACAGCATCAGTCCACTAACACCAGTGGGAGGTGTGGAGACAGTGAGGGGTCAAAGGTCACCCTCAGAGCTGTTTCACTGTAATAACAGTGGCGTGAATCATCACGGCTTCTGGCCAGCAGTTAATTTTAAAGAAGGGCTGAACTTTCTGCTTTACTGTTTGTGAAATCCAACATTTGTGTCACATACTTGAACTGAGGTTTGGACCCACTTTAGATTTCAGTCCAGCTGAAATCATTTTATTGTGAAGACAACACCAGGACACTTTGCCTGTTTTCTTTGTACTCACATGAAACGGTGAAACATCTGGATCCCATTTCTACCTCCACCCCCAGCTGGCTCCCAGCTCCTGTTCGCTAATTAATTAAATTGAATTTATTTTTCTTCCTTTTGAAAGCTGGTTGAACTTTGTGCCAGTTTTAAACTCCTGTTGGCCTCTCTTCCACCTCCATGTCTTAGTGTCTCAGCCAGCTAAAATACAAATAAATCTAAACAATCTGAAGTGTAACCTGATGAGTTATGGACCTACTGAAACAAAGTTCTGTTGAATCCTTCTGTTTTCCATTCAAAGCTGTGTTTTATACAGAAGTAGAGCTGAAAAAGGAGGACTGATATTCAACCAGGCTCACAGTTGTTAAAAAGCTTTTGCTCTGTTTTAGCTCTGTTTTTGTTCTCCACCACAAAGAGCTCCTGAGCACCAGCTGCCGCTTTAGCAGCTACATGTCTCTGTTTAAATAGTTTTTATGTGCCAAACTAAAACTAACACTTAAAACCAAGAGCTTGTGTGATTGAACAGTTATTTTAGTTTTTCTAAGAATTATTATGATAAAAAGCATCTATAGAGAATTTTAATGGTGTTATTTAAACGGCAGAAGAAAAATGATCACTAGTATGAATATTAGTTATTATTATTAATTAATATGAATATAATGATAGAAAATCAATCAGCGAGTGTTGGGCAGGATTGCCCCAGGAAAAGTCTCCAGTTTGACTCTGTCTCTCTGCGATGGGTCGGGTTTGAATCCCACCCTGCCTCCCCTCCTCCCTCTCCCTCTCCGTCGTTGGAGCATTTAGTCATGGTGGCCACTGCTGTTTAAGAACTCTTGATGATGGAGGCGGGTAGATTGCATCCCACCACACGGCTAAGTTTAGACTAAATTAACAATCTGAGCCTTAGTGAGAGGGTCCCGCCGCCGAAGGAGCCGTTTTTGGATCATCTCTGGAAGCTATTTTGGTTCCACCTCGCTCTCTCCCACTCAAGTTAATTAATTTCAAATGTGACTGGCAGTCAACTCTCCACCGATGTGTGTTATTTTAACAATTTTCAGTTTTCTTAAGTTGTTGAAATGTCCGGCAGTTTGGAACAAACCTGATATGTTTAATAAAGGAATAAAAAAAAAAAACCCCATCCAAATCCAATTCACAGCTGGAATAAAGACATCGTTCCATCTTTTAACCTTCAATTTAAAAGGACATGCATCAATTATTACAAATCCTTCTCATTTAAATTCACCAGTTGGATGTAAACTGGCTGCCGAGGTTCTGGTAAACTGCAAAATGGGAGCAGGCTGTGAGGAGTTACGTGGTTGTGGGCAGATTTGGGTCGGACCGCAGTGATTAAAGGGTTAAAAGGAGCTATTTAGAAAAAGCAGAAATTACCCTTCGTTAGGAAAGGTGCGCTTTCTTATTAACTCCACCACATCTAGCTGCTTCACTCATCGCTCGGGCATACGCAGCTAAAATGAAGTTAATTGCTACCAATGGTGAAGAGCGTGGTGGTTCCAATGGTTCCGGTCTGGGAAGCCGAATAAAGTTTCTGCTCCGAGGAAAAGATTCCGAGATGAGTTTATGAGCTTTAGTGCGAAGAGGTGCCGTGACGACTGATGTTAATGAGTGTGTTTCATAAAACAAAGCTGGGATTTAACAACCGAGGCCTCGGCTCAGCGTTGCATTGTGGGAGTTCAGTTTAACCTGCAGGGAGGTCTTAACTCAGGAAATAAGTCACGCTAATGTTGAAGAATTCTCTTTCCTGATAATATCTAATTATCTCACAGTCCGTTTTCAGGGCATTTCTGCATGAAGCAAGGCAGCGACATTTGAAAGACGAACACATTTGGAAAAATATTGCACATTGTGTGAAATATTGCGATGCTGCAATTTAACTGCTTTCAGATTTCCTCATATAAAAAAGCTTTATATTCAGAACCGGAGTGTTATCCAGCTGTTCTGACATAAATATGATCGAAACTTTCAGGGCGAAGCTGCAAAATGTGTCTTCACCTCGTTTTTCCAACCAGACAAAAGAAAGAGTCAAATAAACAGAAGGACGGACGTCGCAGTTCCAGTTAATTCCAACATTCATCAAAGCTGCGGTCGCTGATATACGACCGACAGCGATCAGCCTTTGGATGGAACCGTTGGCAGCTTGGAGCTCCATCACCTGAAAACTCACAGCTGTTTTTATCAAAATTCACATTCAACATCGACGCTCATTTGATATTTAGAAGATTTATGTAGGTCGTGTTCATATGTATGAACAAACAATGATTTTGGCTGCACTATCTGTTATATACATTATTTAATTCTATAACGTTAATTCTATATGACATTTAACATCACGCATGTGAGTAAAAATGTCGATAATTTAAAGGGAGTATTTAAAACTGGCTCCGCTTTCAGATGTGTTATTTTCTGTTCTGAAAACAACTGACGTGGCACAACAGTGAAAGTTTTTCTTCGTGTCGGACTGCAGCTGCTGTGAGATTACTGATCTGTTCTTATCGTGGTTTAGTTTTATTATTACAACCCGATCTTTTACTGAGCAAACAAACACCTTGGACCCACCTTGGGGTGTTGACCCAGACGATGCCAATGTGGCAGAAAAAAAATGCACTCTTTGTCTTTCTGGTTTTCGCAGGAGCAACGTTTCTCTCGGCGGTGGGCCGTGTGGGTGAGCTGCGCCGGGGGCCCCTCCTCCACCGAGGGGCCTGCAGCAGAGAAGGCTGGAGAGCACAGATGGGAGAAGAAAGTTATTTTGACATTCAGTTACGTTCCTGTTCAGAGCTGTTAAAGAAAACTTCCTGTTTCCACCCAAAGTCTCTTCATCCATCCAAAGATTCATCATCACGACAGAAGAAGAGTCCAGAAATAAAGTGACCATCACAACCAATCAAAAGGACACTTTGAGCTGCAGCTAATGTTCCTTCCGTTCATCATTCAGGAAGGTAAGGGTTCAGCTTGTGCACGATCAGCTCCATCATTGGCAGATCAGCAGTGGAAGGAAACAGGCCGCCATGTTTTACTTTTCTGTACGTTTGTTTGTTCAGATGAAGGTGTCAGAGAGAATAATGCAGCACCTGTTCTGGCCACCCGGTCCCACTCTACATGTTTTTTTACACGACGAAGAGGAGGAAGTGAACTCACTCCTCGTCCTCCTCCTTCCTAATATGAACGATGAAGCCGTTCAAGCCAAACTTCCTTTTCAGGGCTGGATGATTAATTTCATTTATTTTGGCTTTCAGCTGTATGAAAACTAAATAAAAGAGACCTCGCACACTTCCAGGTTACATCTCTGTGTGTCCGTCTATATTTAGTTCACTTTCACACAGTTTGTTTGTTGCTTTCTGTTATCGTTACTTTTAAAAGCAGCCACTGCTCATTCATTCATTTACAACTTAAAAGATGAATGTGAGCTTTGGGTCATTGTGGACCAGCCCTACTTCGTCGTCTTCTTCTTTCTAATACTTGTACAAATACAAAAATGATATTATAACAGTGTTCCTACATTAACAATACTGATTGTTCTACTTTCTCTGAGACGTCATTAATTCAGAGCAGGAATGTCAGAAAAAGCGTGACTGTTGATATCAAAGATAAGATCTGTGATCAGTTCTGTGTTTGTGTGCGTCTGTGCTCAAAGCGGATTTTCAGCAGATTCCAGGTCCGTCTAAAGTCCAATTATTTGTCCTGCAGACTGGAAATCTGGAGCGTCACGCTGCCTCCTTATCTGAAGTCGGCCTTTCAGAAAATAAATGCGGCCTCTCCGACAGTTTGCTTGGTCATTTTTTGGCACTGCCAAGCCAAACTGGGCTGAACTGAAAAGAATGCCACAGGTTTTAGGACATTTGCAGGCATCGCATGTCCTCCAGGAAACACGGCCTTCATGCAGCCTGCTGATAGGAGCCGCCTTTACTCAGACAAGGTTAGACCAGCAAGATGGAGGTCCGGCTGTCTGGCCTGAGCTGGAAAACCCTCCAGTGATGCTGCATCTCGAACTTGAACTGATTTCTGGCATTACAGCTCAGATATTCATCCTGTCCTCCGCATGATACGGAATCCAGAGTCACCAAAGACAGGAGAGGAAACTCTGTTTCTCTGAAACTGAAGAGCTCGAAAGAATTTTTTCTTACACCTTTGGCAAGTAATTAAAATCACATAATATTTTTTAATTACTTAATTACTAGAAATGAATGCACCGATCAGACCGACTGTGACTTTTTCAGCAGTGAGTCATTGAAGCGGCTGCTTGAATCACTTCCACCTCACTTGAGTCACTACACATGCAGCAGTGATTAACTACACAAATGATTTCATTCATGACAAATGTAAAGTCACTGCAGATGCAGCCTAAAGCGCCACTTTGGAGGTCTTCTGGAACCAAACTGGAGCTGATCCCATGTACAAAACGGTGACACGTCCTCAGACCTTCTGTTGGTTCTGCAGGCGATGGGGGATCCATGACCTCATGATTACTGCGGACGAGTCCACATGGCACATAATGTTACATAATCACACAGGAAATAGGTTGTAGGTTTGAACCCCCCTCTGTCGGAGCATGCTGGTCCTGGGAGACTGTGCCGGCTCAGAGATCCAAACCACACGCCCGTCATCTGTCACCGACACTCCTGCAGGTCAGCTTTCGACAGAGCAGGAAGAAAAACAGCACAGAGCTGAAACCTCATGTTCACAGTTTGTCCAGTTTTTTCTCCGGCTGTAAGAAAGCACTGAAAAGACACTCAAAAGAGACGTCCCAGTCGCTGTTTCATCTCCCCTAGCGTGTCACATCAGACTGGAAGCTGGACTTCCTGGCTAAAGGCAATGCAATACTTTATATATGTGGTCCATAAACATCACAGTCCCGTCTGTCTGCCCTCCAACTTGCCCCGAGCGCTGTGCACACTTCCTTTCCTAATAGGTTCATGGATGTGAGGCCTTTGTGAGCCTGTGCCCATAAAGCAAGAAGCCTCTTTTATTCTGTAGATGTGCAAGCAGATCATTTGCATCTGTGGCTCCAGACCCCCCCACCCAAAAAAAACCCAAGGAGCAAAAGCTGTATTCGGGCTCCTACAGCGTTCAGGGACTGCCAAGCCAAAGTTGAATTTATTGCCCTGCTATGAGAGAGTCTGCCTGGCTCCGTGGGCTTGGACAATATTTGACAATATACATGCGGATCAGCTGCTTAATCCGTGAGCTGGCTGATTGGCAGCGGCGGCTGAGCAGGTAGGAACCCCCCAAACGCTGATGTGGAATACAGAAGTCAAGAACATGGACTGATCATTTCATGACCCCTGCTGTTTGAGTATGCTTGGAGGAAAGAAAGGTTCTGCAGACAGGCTGGACACGTCTGAGCGGACTGACGGGACGGAAACGTGTCCCGTCGTTTCTTTACAGGCACCTTTCCTGAGCTCCTGAGCGAGCTGTTTGTAGACCGAGGTCACGAAAAAGCTGCAAACCTTCACGGCGTAAACTTGAAGGTCGAGGCAGGTGTCAGGGTGAGGTATTTATTGGTGCTGGGCGTCAGGATCTACCCAAAAGTCCGTGAAATAAGTCACTAAATAAACAAGAGGACGAAACATTTTTCTGCTACTCAGATGTTTATTTTTTCCTGTCAAGTCAAATTATTTTAACTTGGACAACTTGATAAATGTCTGGATGGATTCCTCAGCTGTTTCCCACCCTGCACCCTGCTTGAACGAATACTTTAATCTCAAAACAAAACAGAAACTAACCCAAAGCGTCTTATTAAGTTAAGATTACATTAGTCTGATAGCCTTCTGTTTCTCCAGCGCTGCGATCATCCAGCCACATCCCAAAGGATTAAAAAAAAAAAAAAACTTTGTCAAAAGGACAAAAGACAAAATAATGAGTGTGAAATCTGTGTGATCCTGGTTTTTGTTCCAGGTCTTAACTCAACAAACACAAATCCCAGGTCCGTCATTATTCTCCTGGCAAAACGGTTTTCCATCTTGTTCCCAAAATGTGTCAGGTCTATTCAGCGTAGGACGGAATAATGGAGGGCTAAATCTCATCATCTCAGAGAACATTGACAAGAGTCGTGAGTATCTTAATGACTCAACAGTTATTTTGGATTTATGCATCATACGTTTTGGATTTGTGGGCGATTATCAGTTTTTGCAGGTCGAAAGCCAAAAGTCATGAAAAGTCATGAAATGACTCATCTCTTCAGAAGGAAATCTGGCGTCTCAGTGTGGAAGTTAAAACTTTCACGCCAACTGAGAATCCTAATTAATCTGTAGCTTGTACAGTAATTAGAGAGCTCTGATGATTTATTTGGGTGCAGGCCTCATTCAAGGATTCGCTAATCCGGTAATGGGATAATAATTCCCAAATACAGATGCTGGAAGAATCTGGTAAAAGGAAATAATGTTTAATTTAGGCTGATATGAGACGATGTGATGCTGCCGTGAGGAAAGATCTTTCCATTTTTGGATTGGTGCAGTTTCAGAGCAAACAGCCAGTTATGAGGAAGAAGGAACCGCCTGCAGAGCTCTGAGACAAGATAGTGTCAGAGCGCAGGGGCCTCCATAAATCTTACAACCAGAGCGAGCACCGAGGAGAGGTGGCCAAGATCCCATAATCCTCTGGCTGAGGGAGAACGTCCAGCCTCTAATGAGATGAGCAACAACGCAACACAACAGCCACACAAAACATCAGCGGCAGCAGCTCGACCCTTTGTGATGGAAATCTGCTGGAATGACTCTCAGACCATATTTATGGAGGACAGAGTCTCTATATCACAGAGATCCTTAATTACAGACAGACATTTCCTGTCTGCTTATGTTTTATTAAAAATGCTCAAGTTTGAGATAAAACTGTGTTTCTGACTTTGAGCCTTTTGTGAATTCTTCATTTGTCACTTTTACACAGCGGAGCCCAGAAGTCACTTCTCGTGCGCACACATGAATCTTCTGAGCTCCAGTTAAAATACTTCCATGTTGATGAAATAAAGGAAGGAGCTTTGTTCTTGTGTTGCAGAGATTCATCATGGTTATCCATTTGTGTTAAATTATCTTATAACGACTCTCTTCTGCAGAAAGTTGCGAAGGTTTGCAGCTAAACTCTTTTTTTTAAATAAACAGTTGGTAAATCCAGCCAAAGAAGATTTGTCAGCTCAGTTAAGTTCGGGGTCAGCACGTTTTATTTGGTCTTGAGGTGATTGTGGACATTTTCCAGTGTTATCTTGTGATTTATGCAGCAGACCTTAATAAGTCTCAAAGGTCGGGTTGTAACACATGATGGAGACAAACAGGCAGCGCAGAGGAAAACCAAAGATAGCAGAGAGCAGAGACAGAAGGTAAGATGTTGACAGAGGGGACCCTCCCTAAAAATATTATGGATGGTGGTGGTGGCGACGTCTGCTCAGGAATTCACTCTCAGTGGTTTGCAGACGAGGTAATAAGCAGACTCTGGACTGTGATGACCACAAAAATCAGTTTCATAATGTCAAAGTCAGCTTCAGTAGCAGCTCACCTCTCCTCAGGCCCGCCTCAGGATTTTACTGCCATATCTCCTCTTTACTTTATAGACCATAAAGTGCTGCAGTAAACTTGATATATACTCTGCTAACAAAATGTTTTGGGTTTTTTTTTCTGAGAAAGAAGCTGTTTTCCATAAACAGACTGTACACGCTGCACAGGGAAAGGGGGAGCGGGTTAGTCCGGCCGTGTCCCAAAGTCAGAGCAAGAAGGAAGAAGGTCTGGAGTCTCAACCACCTGACGGCCAAAGTGTCCCCCACAGGGACGCAAATCTGAGACGACAGCAGTTTTTAATGCAGCCACAGTGTTGGATAACTCTCCTGAAGGATCTGGAGGTGATGAAAAGGGTTTTTACAGACATACAGCTGCAGATATCCAACTGATGGCTTCACCCCAACGTGTGTTCAGTCAGTGACAGAGCTGAGGGGGTGCTGGCGGGGGGGCCAGGGTGGGCCTTCCTATTCCGTGGACTCATGCAGGTGTAACGAGGAATCTCAGACCTTCTGGCAACAAGATCTTACAAACACATTCCAGACTCTCCCTTAAGCAATAAAACCTAAAATCTCTGTGACGTATGGAGATGCATTCCTGAACGAAGAAGCGAAGGCAGTCGGGTTCACTCCGAGGCAATTATGTGATTATAGAGTACATTTCCTATTTTCATTGACTTTCATTTATTTCAGAGCTCTAAACTCTCAACAGTTCACAAATGATTGGATAAAGACTTTGGACTCAAGTTTACCACCAAGATGATCAGATGAGTGACTGAGACATTCACACGTAGTTCATTAACTACACAAACAAACACACACTCAGCTCGGAGATACGGACCGGTGGACGAGAGGAAGAGAAAAATGATTCCACAAAGTTTACAACCAAAAACAAGAAAGACAAGCGCAAACACCTGAGCTGTAATACTGTGAATTAAAGCTAATCATCAATAAACAACATGAAAAATGAGCCGTCAAAATTCATTAATTATTGATAATTCTTGATAAGATCACGCATTTTTATTTTCCCCAACAATATTCTAAATGCTTACAAATGCCAATTGGAGAAGTTAAGAATCTGAAAACAAGATCAAATCTTTAATTCACCGAAAAGCTTCAGGCTATCCATCCAGGAGCAGAAGTCCTGTCTGAAGATAAACGGAGCTGGATTTACCTTCAAACTGCTGGAACAACATCAGCGCCGTGACGAGCAGCCAAAAGTAAGTGAAGTCCATCCTGTCCAGATGAGAAATCCCTCCGAAGCACGCCGGTGTGCAGGTAAAACTCCCCACAGCAAAAAAAAACAAGAACACCCGAGCTTTTGAATGTTCCCAATGAAAACCGAAGAGAAGAAAAAGTCAAACAACAACAAAAACAATAATAATAATTAAAAAAAGCTCAGTCTGATCCGGCCGGGTGGATGCTGAAATCTGGATCCTGGGGGGCTCTGAGGCTGCGCTGTGGTCTCCGGGCACAGTGAGGACGGTGTGATGGATCGGGCTGTACTGGAGGAGGAGGAGGAGGAGGAGGAATGGGAGGAGGACACCTCAATCAATCACAGCTGCTCTGTCTCAGTCGTCCTCCCTGCAGGATACACCCCACCCACCCCCGCCCGAGTCCTTCCCTCACTACTGCAAATGAGTCGCTGGATTCAGAATGAAACTGGGGGGTGGTGTTGAATGTGTGCTTCTGTTAGAAATGAATTTGATGCAGTCGAGATAACTGAGGTGACTGATGGAGGAACATTCGTTGAGTCGGTCTGCAGGATTGTCAGGACGTCTGAGACCAGGTCAGAACCCTAACCCTAACCCTAACCCTCAGCTCGGCTCATAAATACCAAAATTAAAATATGCACTTTGGGTTTCAGAAGCCTGGAAGATGGCTGCGGGCCATTTGAGCAGTTTGAAAGGTCACGAGCAATAACTCGTGAAGCAGTCGGACACGAGGTGAGTTTGGTTGACTGTGAGCGAAGACACGAGCTGACCGACCGTCTATTCTATCGAGTGTTCCATTTTCAGTTTCAGCATTAAAGAGCCTATTTGGAGGTAATCTGGAACACGCTGTACGCCGAGCGGACGGCCACCAAAAAAAAAAAAAAAAAAAAAAAGAGGGGGGGGCCCTTCCTGTTTTTCCTTTTTCGCTCTTTTTCTGGAAAGCTGTCAGCTGTCTCTCTGCCAGACTAACTAGGGAGAGCTGGTTGTGGTGAACCGAACATAAAGAAATTAACAAGGGCAATAAAAACATCTTGGAGACCTCTCGGTTGGGTTTCCCCAAAACTGCTCCAACAGGCCTCGCCAAACTTCCTGAAGCGAGCACGGTGACCAAGAAATGCTAATTAGCAAGCTCTGCGCAGAAGATGTGAGGACGGGACGTAAACCAGCAGTCATTTATACTGTAACACCACTTTAGCTTAAATTCCTTGTGACACAGATGTTTACGAGTCAGGGTGAGTTCCCAGCTCGTAAGGAAGTGGAATTTTAATTTAATCCCATCTGAACTCTCTCTGGGAGAGACGTGTCCTCCAAAAGGCAAAAACGCATCATCATTGGAGTCGTGTCCTTGGCGGGGACTTTGCAGTGAGGCCATCAGGACGCCGTTAGAAGACCACCCACCACTCAAAGTCATTTGTTCCTGTTCGACTGAAGTATCTATATCATCTATTACTGACAGCTTTTGGGGAAAACACAGTAATTCGGTTTGTTAACAGATCTGGTGTTTATGTTTTACGTCCAGGATGTGTTCAGCCGTTCAGTCTGTGCGTGATCAGAAACTGGCCGGAGCGTCCTTCCTGAAATGAGAAAAAGGCCTCACATTTCATTTGAGTGACACTTGAAACGCACCAAAGCAGACCAGTGGATGTGCAGAGACAGCAATCTTTGTTACAGAACCAGATTTATCCTGTAAACCAGTCTGGAACTAAACTCTGTTTTATTCTAACTTCGGTTCAGTCAGTTCTTTCTACTCGTATATTTTCACCTTACTTTATTTCAGTCCTGTTTGCTTTGACTTTGTGGTTTGGAGACCACGCGCCCGTTTAATCTGCGCTCTGGTTTCGTCGTTTGAGTTAAATATTGAAACTAAATCTTAATAATGATGTGAGTTGCGTGTCTGACAGGGACGCTTTACGTGAAGGTAAACGGACCACATCGTTAAGCATGATGTGTTTGTGCCTGATGCTTTTCATTACAATTCAACTGATATTTATTTTTTAAACACAGAAATTAAAATAAGGGCTCAAATTTCTAGCACACAGAAAGAAAGAAAACAGACCATAGATGTGAATATATGAAACAGAAATAGTGCCAAAAGGTGTGAAAATAAACATTTCTGTGAAAAATCTGTTGTCTCGGTACGTTTTGATTTCTTCCAGCGGGTGAAGGTAAGAAATCTGAGATGTTTGAGTGTGTTTGTGCGAGTGTCTGCTTGTCATTTGGCCGACTGTCTGACTTCTCCTCGGGTCTTCAGATGCGATAATGAGAGAGCAGAGGGAAACTGAAAACAACAGCCTGTTGCTCCTTTTGCCCCGGGACATTGGGCAATTATACAGGCAGAGGTGAGATAATGGAGACGGGTGGAGGAGGAGGAGGGGAGTGAAAGGGTGGAGGAAGGAGGGAGAGAGAGAGAGAGAGAGAGAGAGACAAACAAAGGGAAAAGAAACACCTGTGAAAGGAAAAGTGAGGCGGTAAAAGTATAAAACAACAAATCCAACGAATCAAATCAGCGGACTGGACGCTGTCAACAAAGAGGGACAAGAAGAAACACGAACTGCATCTGAGCGCCGCACATTAAAAGCAGCTGAACGTTTGGGCTGCATAACAACACTCAAATATAACTGATCAAACGCAGCAGTGAAGCCATTTTTCTGTGCGTTTGAACTCCAGCCAGCAGCTGACTGGCCTCCAGAGCCAACGTACCGTATGGCCATGTAAAAAAAAAGGCATTTGATTCATCTGTTTACAATACGCTCACAAACATATACATGAAAACTGGTGACCTCATTTACAGCAGCAGCTGTAGATATCTAACACGTGTAGAAACATGTTAAAGCCACATTAATTGGTCACAGACCTCCCCAGACATTTCAGGCGTCAGATTCATCGCTGACATTTCTCAGTCAGTCTGAGCTCATCGTCTGCACGTTGGGAGACGTCAAAGCGTGACGCTCCTGGCTTACATTTCCTATCAGCTTCATTTTAGCTGAAGCTGTGAAGAGATGGTGAGTTTTTAGTTCGGCTTCCTGGACCCAAGAACGAGAAACAAATTACTGTCGTGAGACAAACTTACATGAACCTGCCACGTGTGGAAAAGAACTTAGTGAGAACAAGTCAGACAAATAAATTGAGGAACGGAGCAGCATCTGCATGCCATCGCTGCACTGAGGCTCTTAAAGCCTGGGCGTGGAGGTCAGGGCTGAGGGAATGACCCTAACCTCTTTGAACATCCAGTTCACATTTCTGCTTCCTGCTTTACTTTGACAGCGCAAAAGAAAAGTTGTGGTTTGTATCTTTCCACACTTTGTTGGGTGGCCCGGCTCGATGGCTCTGCTTCATGTTTCCTCGGCAGCAGACACCTCCTCCATCACGGACTGCCGCTGATAACGGCATCTTTCGCTTCGCTCTGTTGTAGATTTGCAGTTTACTGCGCGCTGAGTGACACGCCATCAGACAGCCGGAATCAGATCAGCACTTTGTGATCTCGACCTTGATAAGTAGTGGAAACAGACGAAGACAGTGACAGCAGAAAATACGTCTGTTGAAGAGATGCAGCCCTCCACCATTTCCCAGATACACGGAAACAGAGAGGCTGTTAACCCTTTCACACCGAGCACCGACCTTCTGCTCATTCTAACCATAAACAGTCCACACAGCGTCCTGTCGTTTTTTCCAGAACACTTCAAATTACTGTCACGACCCGGCATCGGCTGTGAAGCTCAGCTTTTTCTCAGCCTTTAGAAAGCGCTGGAATTCCTCCAGAGACATTCGCCAACGCTCGGTCTGAAAAGGTCAACTCAGATCGTAACACTTTCAGGACGGACGATGGATTGAGAAATTTAGAGTTGCAGCAGCATGCACCAACAAGGAACTCTAGAAGACATCTTTTGGTATTTTCACTGGGCGTGCCAGACCCATGTGGCCATATTTTCTCCAGAGCACGGGTCCAACCATGTTTGACAGCCACACTCATGCTACTGATCATTCCTCGGAAGGGAGGAGGCAGGTTTCCCAAAGAGCCGTCAGAATAACTACTGATAATTATTCTCATTATAGAAAAAGCCACATAAGATTAGTAACCAAAAAAAAAAAAAAAAAAAAAACATCAGCCAGCGGTTGAACAAAAGCAGCATTTTTCTGATCTGTGGTTCAGATTCACAGGAAGGTTTCAGGTTTCAGCCACAGGCAGATGTCAGTTTGTCAGTCTGACCTGTCTTTAGTGGTCCTTTGACCTTCCCGTGCTGTTTCCTAAAATCCAGAGGAAAAAAAAACCAACGACAACATTTCCGTCATGTTGTGTGCTTGTTTCTCTGTCTCCACTGGCTGCACTTTGGGATTTACAACCTGCATTGTTCTCCGCAGCCACTTGATGAACATCTGGGCTCGTGCGGACTGTCCCCACACGCTTGCATGCACAAAATACAAGCAGCTGCCGCACATCCCTGTCGCCTGAAAGCGAAGGCAGAGAGCGACACGGCTCTCTCAAACAGCACGGCAGTGTAACAGTTTCAATCCTCGTGCTTCCATGAGCACCACGGTTTATTTGGCTAGCGGCAGCTCTTCGCTTCGATCCTTAAATCGGTGACGACTGACTCGATGCTCTCACCTGGCTTTTGATTTCTCGCATGGAATTTGTTTCTCCGTAGTTTTGTTGTTTTGGGGGGTGGGGAGCTCCCCAAACTTTCTTTTTCAAGCACTCCGGGGCCTCCCTTGATTCTGTATGTTGCCTTCGCCCGGCGTGGGCATGAAAACAAAAGAACGTTCCCGCTCAATGGCCTCCGGTCCAGCGATGAGGAGGATGGTATGATTCAGCAGTTTGGCAGGACCGCATCAACACTGCCCTCTAGCGTACCTTCCTATATTTCTATGTCAGAACTGACGACCGTGGTTATTAAAGTCCTGTTATCTGAGTCCAGATGAGCTTAGATGTTCCCGCATGATGAGGAGGTGGGCTGCTGAGGAATGCCTGAATGATCAGATGTCTTATTGTTCCCCACAGGGGCCAAAGGGTTGAGGGGCGGGCACTTTTGCATTCAATCAGTAATTACCCCCATCATCATTATCTCCCGTTATGAGGGTTCAACGTTTCAGTTAAAACACACAATCAGCACGATCTCTGCTGTGGGCTCATCTTCTGGCGCCGCAGAAAGTGAACAGCTGAACCCTGAAGGAATGACGCTGACTGACTGACCGACCTCTGCTGGGCCCCCGAGGACTCCTCATCTCTCTGTGCACCACCACGTTAAGTTCCCATTAAATACAAAAACACCCTGCAGCTGCAGGAGGGGGCCATCGTCCACTTCCTGCTTCAACATCAGTTAGCCTTTTCTGTCGTAATCATTCACATCATCTTCATTATGTTTCTATATTTCTATTTTAAAACAACTTTTAAAAGGCCCAATGTGAGCTGATATCAACATTCCAGCATTAAATCCACATTGGTGAAAAATAAACTAATAACAATAATAGTGAAGAGGAGGAGCTGCAATAGGAGCTAAAAATGAATAAAATATGTTTTGTAAAAAAAAACAAACAAACAAACACCATATTTGGTATTTTTAAATTTCATAAGTTGCCTCGGGCTGAAGGAGTTTCTCTTTGTCCTGCAGCTTTATGGACAAAACTGATTCCCGATCCAGGAGACAGTAATCAGCAGTGGCAGCTCTGATCCGATGTGGAATAAACCTTGTCATCATCTGAAATTTTCCTCCCACTTCTCAAACATCGACTGGACAAGGCCGTTTTACACAAACTGTGATGGAAGGATAAATTTCACGAGCGGATTGGATGAAACTGAGTTCACACCAGCTGAGCTCGACCGGCAGAAATCCGCTCCATCGCCTGTCCAACCAGCTTCCTGCCAGACGCACAACGCGACCCTCCACATTACACCGTTCACAGCAAACCGAGAGCAGAATGATGGGAATTCAGTTGTGTTGTCAGTGAGCTCTTTCTGTTTCGCTGCTAAAACAATGATGAATGGAATCAAGCTCCCCGGAGGATCGTCCCACGCATCGCAGCCGGCAGCTGGGAAAAAGATGGACGGCCTGTTTTCCAGAGCGGAGTCAGACTCTCAGGTGCGGCTCCTGCACACCGACCGGCTGAACAGACAAGAAGGAAAGAGGGGAAAGAAAACAGATGAGCTCCCAGGCTCCCAACACCTGGTCCGACCGAGCCGGCCCAAATCTGCCTCATATCAGCTGTCCACCAGGCAAATGTGGCATCAACACTCCTGAGAGAGGTGGGACGGTTTGATCTACATCATCTGCACACCAATGATGATGTCGGTTCTGTTGCCTTGGAGAAGCCAGAGCCGGAGCTCTTCTGTCTGATCGGACCTGATGAATAAATTCTGTGCTCCCGTCGGAGGGAAAGAGTGAAATAATGAGTGGAGCCATCAATAATGATATCAATAACGGAGCTGATATTTCTCTTCTGATTTTGCACATTTCTTGTTCAACACTGTTGCTTTGTCCTCGACCCCTCTGAGGCTCCACAGGTTGAATTATGTTACCAACAGTTAATTTAACGTGGCATCTCTGTCTGTCCCACACGGTCCAGGTCAGACACGTTTTGCTGTTCATCACTGCAGCTCATGTTTTGTTTTTCATTTCCTGCTCAGAATGAAGATCTTTCCGTTTGAATCATTGAAGCACAGAATTAGACACACACATACAAAAAAAAAAAAAAAAAAAAAGCCAAACAAAAATACCGCCACTGTGTTCAAAACAGATCTGTGGTCGTCTGGGTGCGCTGATGGCTCCATCTGGACTCGTGTAATTACCTCTGTGTTTAAGTGAGGCTGTTTCGATCCAGGAAGTGCTCCTGCCTGTTTTCTAGCTTTGTTGTTGTCGTGTCGGTGGGATCCTGCTGCAGAGCGCACCACATCACACAGTCTGAGGCCGGGACCGGACGCTTTTGGTCTGAAGCCTTCCAACCGACCTCTGAACACCAAACGCCCCCCAAACCCTCAAACCCACAACCCATAACCCGAGCCCCCGGACCTCTCCTCTGACTCCCCGGGTCGGTCCCCCTCAGCCGGGCCTCCATCCGATTCACACCGTGCACACGCAGCATCTCAGTCTAACCAGGAAATCACATCAGCCGGAATTAAAGTCGACTAACGTTCAGAAAGAAAGCTTCGAAATAAACACACATTTATGGAAATGTGTGTATCTCATGTAGTCTTCTGTTCTGTATTTTTACACCTTTTCATTTCATTAATTATTAATTATTCTGTCATTTTTTTTAAACTGAAGGCTCAGACATCTGGCCGCTCCAGCCGAGCAGCAGTCAGCATCTGTCAGGTCACTGAGGTCGGCGGAGCAACAATACCAGAGACGGCCTGTTGGCCTGCACGGGAAATAAACGACCAACTGTACGTCAGTGACGCTCGTCCACTGATCTCAGTCAACAGAGGAAAGTGAAATGTAGATAAATTATCATATGCTTTGAGAAAATGTTTTCTCGTCCGTGTTGTACAGACAAATAAAACTGCTCAGCAGGAACATTCTGAAGCTCCTTTGGATCAAAATGTCTACTAACGAGCATCAAACAGAGTCTGGTCCGCATCAACTGGTTTACATTTCTAACAACTATCTGGAGTTAAAATGGTAATGAATGGGAAATCTGATTTGAAACGCTGCCTGACTGTACGGAGATACAGTCATTAAATGTTGACTAAAGGCAGCTTGACTTTATTTCTTGTAAATGGTGAACTTCGGGTTGGCAGCTCCAGCAAAAACAAACTGCCATCCAATAACTTCTGATCTCTGGTTTAGTTTGTTTCTGTGAATTTGGTTTTGTTTGAGCAGCATTTCAGGGCCCATTATGGACAAATAGTTCAATACTCAGCGGCAAATGACGAACGCTCAGACTGGCGAGGGATGAAACACAGACCAGTGACGTGAATCCAAACACAGCAAAGGAATGAAACAAGAAAGGCCAAAATAAGCTCATCAACAAAACCTTTTTGAGAAGCGTAATGAGCAGCCCGTTGGAGGTGCAGCGTTAAGGCTGGAGGCTGAGAATACGGGGCTCACCAGGTGCACATCAGGGCTCAGTTAAAATAATAAGCACCAACAGGGAGGCGGAGGAAATATGCATAAACAAGTTGCAGCCAATTTGTTTCTTTCACAAGAAAGAAAGCTTTCAGAAAATAACCAGCAAAGACTTGTGGGAATACTTAAGCCTGACCCGACTCAGGCTAAACAAACAGCTGATCTGGCCCAAAGAAGATGAGCTGCCTCTATAAAAAGCAGCCCAGTAAGCTGGCAGGCTCAAATAAAGCATTTGATTGGTTGTAAAGTGAGCTCACGCAACCTCGACCCCAGTAACGCTTTCGACTCGATTATATGGTTGTTCGGGCAAACACACGGAGGGAGAGAAAACAAATAACAAAGACCATAAAACACAGAACTATCTGAACTCTCGACACCTCCCGGGCCACCCGGATCCTCCAGCACCTGCCGGCACCACAGCTCCCTTCCTCCAGAGACGTTCATCCTCCTGAATTTATGGTTAACTCCACATATATGTCACTCTCACATTACAGAGCACGCAGACAGACGGAGGCTCCGGACTCCCACAGCAGCAGAACATTCATTTCCGCTCATCATTCCCCATCCTGTCCATCACAACAAAGAATCCAGAGCAGAATTCCTTTTAAATGAGTAAAAAGAAACAACACACAGAGTGTTCAGCTGACAGGTTCCTCCGTGTTCTCTGGAGAATCCGTCCAGCATGCTGTGATTTAGTATGTTCCTCAAAGAGCTGATTTTTCATCATTACTGAGCAGAACTCCTGATCAGATAAAGACAGAAAGGACCCGAACAGAGGAGAGGAACTGTTCTGTGGTTATTCTGCTTCAGGAAAAGAAGGAAACATTCAGCATGTGTTTTTTGTTCTTGTTGTTTTGTTACAGCAAACAGAGTCTGTATGGAGGAAAAACAAAATCGGCCTGAAGGGAAAAAGTGAAAAGGCTTAATGTGGCTCCGAGAGAGTCCATCACTGATGAGAATAACTTCAGAGCTACTTTAAGATTCGAATCGAATCGACGAGATCGGCTTACAGTCAAACGAAAAACGTTTCCTTTTTAAAAAGTCTGGAGTTTCTGTTTCCATTTCCTGACCTCGGACCTCTTCCCCTTCCACCCTCTCTTCTCTGGAGCTACAGCAGAGAAAAGAAGAGGCCTTTTTACAGCCGAGGAACGGACTCACTCTGCTTTACAGATTTCTATATGAAGTCTCTAACGGAGGCAGGAGGTGAAAGCAGAAAATCAAGGTTTTGTTCTCAGACTCAGACGTGCCTGTTTCCCATCAGCAGCTCACACGCTTTCTTTTTATTTTCCCTAAATGACCTAAAAGACAGTTGTTCAGTAGTTGGGGCTGGTGAGATTATATAAACTGAGAACAGAAGCCGCAGAGACGGAGATTTATGTTCCTGGAGTTCATCATGTTCTGAACACGTTTCCCTTCCTTCAGCGACGGCGGAGGAGAGAGGCCGGAATAAAAAGATCCAAACTGGAAACAAAGCTCCACCACAGAGCACACAGCAGCAGCAACACAACAACAGCAGCAGCAACACAACAGCATCGGTGACACAGCAACACAACAACAGCAGCAACAACACAACAACAGCAACACAACAGCATCGGTGACACAGCAACACAACAACAGCAGCAACAACACAACAACAGTGTCGGTGACACAGCAACACAACAACAGCAGCAGCAACACAACAGCATCGGTGACACAGCAACACAACAACAGCAGCAGCAACACAACAACAGTGTCGGTGACACAGCAACACAACAACAGCATCGGTGACACAGCAACACAACAACAGCAACACAACAGCAGCAGCAGCAACACAACAGCAGCAGCAGCAACACAACAGCATCGGTGACACAGCAACACAACAACAGCAGCAACAACACAACAACAGTGTCGGTGACACAGCAACACAACAACAGCATCGGTGACACAGCAACACAACAACAGCAGCAGCAACACAACAGCAGCAACAGCAACACAACAGCATCGGTGACACAGCAGCAATAGAGGCAACAACACAACAACAGTGTCGGTGACACAGCAACACAACAACAGCAGCAGCAGCAGCAACACAACAGCATCGGTGACACAGCAACACAACAACAGCAGCAGCAACACAACAGCATCGGTGACACAGCAACACAACAGCAGCAGCAACACAACAGCATCGGTGACACAGCAGCAATAGTAGTAGCAACACAACAGCAACAGCAACAGCAACAGCACAATATTAGCAGCAACACAACATTAGCAACAACACAACAAGTACAGTAGTAGCAACACAACAGCAGCATCAATAACACAGCAACATCGGAAACCACACAACAGCAGCATTGTCATTGTCCAAACTGCTACAAACACACAAACAAACACACAAACAGTCTGATGTGTTCACTTGTCTCCGGCTCGGCTCTCACCTGCTGCAGTACCAGCTGCGGCCACAGTCCGGGGAGGCGCTGTTTCCCACCGTCACACTGAACGACAGGAGCTTTAAACGTTTTTATTGTGATAGAAAAAATAAATCACTCAAATGAAGTGAGTCTGATTTTTGGTAATTTCTCAATATTTTTTCTGTAAGATGAAGAAAATAAGAAAATCTACTAAAACATTCTAGTTTTCAGAGGAAATGGCTTCTAATGCTGCCGTTAATCAGTAAATCTGTTGAAAAATCACTAAAGCTGCTGACAGCTGCGCAGCTTTCTCCTCTCACAGGAGCAGAACAACAGCCGTGACAGCGTGAAGGGATTATTTCCTACTCTGGTCTCCTAATCGTCAGGGGTTTAATCAGAAAACAGGACCAGGATCCACTTCCTGTTTGAATGAACCCTGACAGGAGACGCAGAAGGAACAACGGAAGACATCACAGAGCAGTCGAGTTTAAAAGATAGCTGCACCAAGCAAACCATAATCCAAGGAATGGGTTGATTATAGATGGGGAGGGGGTCAAGAGGCCAGCAGGGGAGTTTCCTTTGTTTCATATAGAACGGGAACAGGTCCAACTCTAATCCGGCTCCAGATGCACCCCCACCCTGCTCTGCTCTGCTCGGTCCAGTCCGTCATGTCAGTTTCAAACCAGTTACCCTAAAGTAGGTAAGAAAACAGTCCAACACGGAGTCTGACTTAAACCCCATCCCAAAGGATACATTCCTCCTCTCACAAGGATCTTTTCACACACACATGATGAAATTAGAGGCAACACCATAATTTGGAACAAATGTGCCGTTGTGAAACTGAAAACGGATATCAGCTTCTTTATCTGAGCCAATTTAAAAGAATAAAACAAACGCAGCCACCACAAAGTGAGATTTTAATTTTCATTTTATCTTTTCTTTTGCTGTGTGAATGAATATAACAAATGTCACGCCTGTCTTCTGTCAGCGTTGTGCTTCTGATGCGTTTACAATATCTGAAATTCCTTTTTGTTGGAAGATGGATGAGGTCACTCATTTCTGTCAGCCTGAACATGAAATGACTGATAATCATGATGGAGAGGTTGCTCTGGCAGAGGTATCCCCTCCTCCAATGTCATCGCTCATCGAAAAGTAAATTGACCACAACAATTTTATTATTTCTTGTGTCAGCAGCTTCACACGTATTTAGTTCATCTGGAAATCTGAGAAGTTAGTGGAACGTTGAGGAGGTATTAATGAGTGAGCTGAAGGGTCAATCTGATTCTGCAGGACTCCACGCTGAATCTCACCTCCTTTTCTTCACGAGCTTGGAGCTTTCAGTGCCAAACTCCCCGAAAAATCCCCCGAGCAGCAGCCGACTCTCTGACCTCACACACAACTCTTCTGCTTTCCAAACCGCAGATATTTATCCAAATAAAAATTCATTTCAGGTGTGAAACATGTGGAATGTCATTGTCTGGTTTCCCTCCACGGACCTCTGGCACATGCAGAGCGCACCCTGTGTTTAGTGAATTAACTTCTTTACCACATGCTGAAGTTTACATATCCAGTCACAACACTGTTGCGGTGGAGAGAAAGGTGGGAAACCACAGCCGGAGGATTGGCTCCATGTGCGACTGATGTGAGCTCGGAGTTATAAAAGCATTTAGAATAATTTGGCTGAAGAGGTGAAATGTGCACAAAAAGACAAGGCAGGAAGTCTGACTATTTCTTAAAAGCCAAAGTATCTGCTGGAAATGAAAATGAATAAAAAAAATCACACAATAACTTGAAAAAAGTCTTGAAAGAAAAATAAAAGTAAGTCATGTTTCTGTTTGACTTTTAGACAAACAGAAACAGAACCGGTTTTATTTTCGGAGCTGTTGTGATCATTTCATAAACTCTCTCCTCTCAGGGGGGAGCTCATCTGGTGACCCACATTGGAATAATCTGGCTCGACACGCTGGGAGATCTCACAGGTTGAGGGTTGGAAAGAAGTGATGCGTTCAGGGCAGCACAGTCATATGAAATGAGTCCTTCAATAGCTGGGACAGAAGCAGCTTTGTGAGTCTGGACAAACTGAGCTTTAAAATAAAAGGTGGCTGGCTGACACGTTTTCAGAGCCTGAGTCTGTTTGACCGTCCTGTTGGAGAAAAGAAGGCGTACAGCTTCATGTAATTCGCTTTAATGTAAAGATGGTGAAGTGACACTCCGGATAATAACATCACTTACAAACCATGCGAGACAAAAACAACATCGCTGGGTGCAGAAAAGTGTTTACATAACAATAAAAACAACGAAAGCCACGATCAATTACAATCCTCATCGGAAAAATCTGCATTTGGTACAATATTCATCGACTACGTAAAGTTCAGAGTTACTATTTAATATTTAAATTAATTGAAACTGTACACAGGACAAAAGAGGAAAGTGAAAGACAGACAGATGGCGATCCGTTCCTCGTGATGGTGTCTGGACTGAAGGACCCGTCGTGTGATTGTGTGTCTCTGTGAGATTGAACAGATTTATCACTCAGGTCTGGCCTCGGAGTTTAAATCAGAAGCAGCCGAAGCTTTTCCATTAAAGGTGACGTCATTTTCAGATCTGAGTGGTGACTGACGGTTTGTGTTGAGCTGCCAGAGATTCAGGCAGAAAAATGCCAAACCGTAAATTTCAGCGTCGTTGGAGTAAATCTATGATGGGAGTGATGGGACACCACAGGGAGGACAATGGGACAACCTTCTGTTTCTGAGGGCTTGTGGTTGCGTCGATGATTACTGCTCTGAAATTACTAAAAACTGAATTTACCATTTTCTCTTTGGACAGATAAGTTTGTGTTTTTAGGCTACGATGTCACAGTGAAGTTTCATCTGATTAAAAAAATGTCATTATTTAATCGTAATCGACATATGTGTTGTGTTGTTAGTGTCCGAATTTGTGTTCTGTAATTTCACAGAGACCGGATGACTTCATCCTCGATACCAAAACAAACTCATCAGATAAATATCAGCATGAAGACGTCTGACAAAGGCGGCAGCGATCTGGCCTTCCCTCTGGACCAAACCCAACTCTGCGCTGACAGAAGCAACCAGCTGGACACGATGTCACCATCAGTATTTACAGAGGACACCGAACACACATGCACAAAAGGGCAGTTTTAACAAACATCACAGTATTAAAAAAACAAACGCTCCCCCGGTCGGGCAGCCAGGTCAGCCGATTCTGTCATTTGATATGATACAGTAGAATGGCAGTGAGGTTCTCTCCAGCAGACCTCAGACTCACTGTGGTCTCCTGATTATGAGTTCTCGGGTTTCCCTCTGAAATTTCATCACGAACTAGCAGGCAGTGTTGAGAAGGCTCTGGATGGATCCTTGCAGCTACTATTCACGCAGCTTCACCTCATTCTGCACACGCTGCTACGTCAGTTCAGTCAGTTCTGATCAATCAAAAGACGGGAAGACATGCAGACGCTCCAGAGGACAGAGCGAGAGAGAGCTTTGGTCGGGTCTCTCAGACTGGAGGTACAAGCTTCAAGGTGTGTCCCTCCTTTCTGGCGCAGAGCTCCAGGGCCTGGAGAGTTTACATAACAGAGCGGATACTCCAGCTCTGATGGAGTTCCCATATGCTGGAAGGAGTTCCGTTGACATGCTGTGAGATCTGGAACGTTGGACAGGAATTCTGCGATGCTGCTAGGTGGTCGACGCCGCTGGAGACAACAAAAGGCAGGAGGGTTCTCGAGCTCTGCTTGGAGGTATTCCAAACATGTGAAGGCCTAGATATCACCGTGGGAAGAATCATGATGGCGTTTGTATCGAAGCCTCTCCTGTGTTTAACACATCTGGGGAGGGGAAGGGGAGGTGGGGGGGTGGCAGCTCTAGAACCGGGTGCTGTGGGCGAAGCTGTCGGACATGATGATGTTCTTGTAGAAGTTGTCGGAGTGCGTGGAGCAGTAATCCCTCACTTTATCAATCATCTGGCTGACGGGGAGGATGGAGGACGAGGAGGACGAAGAGTTGGCCTCCACCTCCGACGAGGACAAAGACGAGGAGACGCACTTTGGGCCGGTCTGGTTGGAGTAACATTTATCTGGAGCCGGGAAGCCAAGAAACAAGGACACACAACAATTACACCACATTAACACAATAATCATTGAATTATTACAGCCTAAGTGTGATGAGTCAAATAAGACACGTCAACACTCATTAGTGTTAGTGTAGTAGAGGCATTCAAACACAGTTATGTTTGCACAGCACGGTTTGAATAAAGCAGGAACTCGGTGTGAGCGAGGTCAAACTGGAGGCAAAGAGGTGAAATAATATCTGCCACCGCTGCTTTAACCCAAACAATCCATGTGTGAGAATATCAGAGAGGGGTCCTGATATCTGACTGAAGAAAAGCTTGGGCAGCTTTTAACACCTTTTACTGGCACAACCTCAAAACTAAAGAAAATCACCCGAGGCCTCCGGTCGGCGCTTAAACAGGACGGCATCCGACATCTACCAAAGCGCTGAAGGTTGGGCTGTGCTGGTTCAAAGCTGCAGAGGCCACCGGGACACGCGTCAGATACAACTGCTCCATTAGCAGCTGCCAGGCCTGGGCTTATTATTTTTTTCTGTTGAAAATGTTCAAAGGATTTACAAGCTAACAGTTAATACAACCAAGCTGAGCGCAGCCGCAGTAAATCTGCCCTGTTTGTTTCCAAGGCCACTTTTTAATACCTGACCTCCGAGATCTATATCGTTACGCTGCAGTGTTGTTTCGTGGATTCATATATATTTTGGTTTCACTTCAGAGAAGAAGACGGGAAGCATTACAGTAAGGGGCATGGTTCAATTATCATTTGGTGTTGTACCGTGGAGCAGCTGAACAGCTCTGTTTAAAATAAACGGCTGTAAAAACCATAATTGACCAACTTTGCCGACTGCGTCATTCACAGCGAAACGATTCTCACGTCTGCTTCCAGCTCTGTGCGGCGCGCTGCTCTTTCATCTCTTTACATTTTGATTTTAATGAATGTGCACCTTAAACTCGACACTTCAGGCTCATTGAACTTTACTGGGAACGAGGAACGGATGTGGCTGCCGCACTGAGGGCCGATGTTGTGTCTTTGAGCTGACGCACAACGCACAACAAGTCAGTCAGATTCCACATAGACGCTGCTTCATATCAGTCTGCTGCGTTTTACGGAGCGGAAACAGCTGCAGAGGATTTTGTTGCACTGTCTCTTTTCAACTAGATGAATTTGTAGCAGACTTATCTTTGGTGTCTTCCTCAGCGAAGGGTCAAAGGGAACACGTTCTTCTGGAGAAAATAAATATTAGGAAGTCTGGTTCAGGTGCTGCAGCTGGGAATTTGGAGAATCTGGTGTGCAGCAATAATTTTGTCTCCACCTTTAAATGTCAACCTAAATTTTACAGTTATGTTGTTTTCATCAAACTGTGGTTGCTATCTGGACCGCAGCGAGCAGCCTATGGGAATGGGAATGTTTTCAGGGGGAAAGCGGGCCGACGCAGGCCAAATCAAGCACATACTGTTGGCGGTGCGGCTCTCTGCTGCCATTAAAATGTAAAACGTTAGGAGATGATTTAAACTTCATCTGAATCGAATTCATCCTTGGAACAGCAGAAGCACTTCACTTCTCCGTCCGCTGCCAAACTAAACTAAACAGGGATGAAGCTGTCATGCTGTTGTGCGGGGTCAGGAGGTAGTTGGGTGCTGGCGTCGGCCGCCGCCCTGACTTCACGCACTCTGACGTCGACCGAGCGAGGCGGCAGAGCTGATTACACCCCCGGCTCCACGCAGCAATGTTGAATCCGAGCCGATCCGCCAAATTTGACTTAAAAAATTTCCTGTTTAATCCCAAGATGGGTGAAAGTTTCTCGAGGGTGCACTTCGGGACAGAGATGGAACCTGAGGGAGGTGGTGGTGATGGGGGGGGGGCGGTCAGGGTCACAGCGGAGACCTCTGGTTATGTTGGATGAATCCTCTGAGCTCAAACATCTGGAAACTATAGAATGAGCGTGATGCTGCTCAGCGGCCTCAGACAGCAGGAGCACAGTCCTGTTCATTCTTACCTTCTTTTTAAAAAGCTAACTGAGTTGAGTTCAGATTCCAAAATCTCGATTAGTACCAACGCAGATCTACCAAACTAGATTTGTTAGTTTCTAACTTTCAATAATGTTGTACTTTCTGTGTGACAACACACGACGTGAAACACGTCGGCTTAGTTTTTGGTTACAGCAGAAGGTATACCTGCCAAAGTATGTTGAGTTTTTCTTTCTTCTGTCGAACACTGAGGTCAGAGAAATCTAAATGTTTTCTTTTCGCTCTCATGTTCCTGCTGTAGATTACAGCCAAAGAAAAAATATATCCTAAACTGACACTGTTTGATGAAACTGGCGATTTCTAGATGACATGATGAACTTCCTTCTGAAGCCTGTGGGAAAATGTCCCCACCTCTCCACTGATTTCAATTCTCACAGCTAAATAAAGTACTGTGAGGTGGACTCGTCACTAAGAAGCTCTGAAATGTTGCCCCTCCTCCCCAGCTGGTGTTGGCTATTTCCTACAAACGGATATAAATGAAAAAATGAAAAGACTTGGTTCTTTAAAGCGCTCTCAGGTGAAGGGCTTTTCCACCTCTGAACATGATGTTGAACGCCTTCCTGGTTTAAAACTGAAACAGCTGACTGCGTCCTCCACCATCACACTTCAGCACACAGCCGGCTACATTAAAACTCATAAGTGCATCAACTGATTTATTGATCTGGTCCCGTTGTGTAACCTTTCTATTCTCTCTCATTCATCATGACGAACTCTGAACGCCAGCAGATCACTTTCCTCCTCTTGGTCATTGATGAAGTTCGGCCAAATGCTCAATTTAAGTCTCTACACAATCAAACGCTTAAGCTCGTCTGACATTCGTTAAATTTGTGCTTTCTGTTTCACCCGACAGCCAGCCAGGAAAAAGGATTTCTGTTTTATGCCTGTTTTTTCTACTCAGCTCAGTTAAATTGTTTTTTTGCATTTAGGGGGAAAAAGTTTCACGAAAAAAACAGTCAGGACGGTGAAGACAGGAGATTCATTCTCCTCCAAAACACGCCGAAGGACTCTGATTGACCAGCATTTAAGGATCTGCAAGCCATTATTGGTCTGGACGTTGAAGGCAATCTGACGAGGCTGCTGCAGGAAGGCTCGAGCATCCTGCCAGCTCTGTAAAAGGTCCTTCATTCATTCATTCTTGGAGACAAATCCTGTAATTTCCTGATGAGTTTCACATTCTGGACCGCTGCTCTTAAACACGACGTACATTCTAATGCCAGCTTTTCCTCCTATAGAGCAGATCTGGTAACAGGAAACTTCCTTTCACAGGAGAATGTCAGCTGCCTGATGCCGGACTCATCCAGGAGATCTACATGAGCTATTTTCACGGCCTTCCTGATAAATGAGGCAACGAATTCCAAAGCTGTAAGTGCTGCATTAGTTTAAACGCTGAATTTCTCTGGCAGTGGCGTCTCCGATATCCCCACCAAGCAACAGGATGTGTTTCCTGTAGGAATGTTCTCACTCAGAAAGCCTCAAAATTCCTTGGACAGCAGAGTGAAAAGTCGGACCATGCCAAGAGAAATGCAAATAAAACGCAAACCCCCGTCACACACGGAGCAGGGCATCTGTGCGATCCCGAGTCGGAGGCGACAACACCTACGTTTCTGTGTCTCGTTGGCACGCGGCTGTAAACTACCGTTTCATGAAGCCTTCAGTCGTGACATCTGATTGACTGCGTTTCTCAAAGCAGCTGCTCCAGAGCCGCCTGGAGCCTTTTTCTGTTTGTTGTGGTCCAAAATGCTGGAGCTTGTGGAGGGGAATAATAATAATAATAATAATAATTATAATAATGATGATGATGATGATGGAAAGATGGCAGACGGAAAGGTGGTTCTTTAGAATTCAAAGGAAAGTGGGAGAAATGAGATGTGCAGGAAGGAAACGACAGAATTTATCGGCTACATTTTCTAAATAAATAAACACAATACTGGAGAAAATGAATGAAACATTAGAGCGTTTGATTTGAAACTGTGGGCAGCACGGCGGCGTAGTGGTTAGTGCTGTTGGCACCGGCCTGGGGCCTCCACAGACATCCTGTTTGGGCTCATTGGTGACTCTAAACTGTAGGTCTGTTCAGGGTGAGCTGGGATTGGCTCCAGAACCACACGTGACCCGGAAACAGATCAGAGGTAGAAGATGAATGAATGAACTTTACACTGTCAGAAAAACGAAGAAGGAAGAATCTGATAAAAAACAATCCGAAAAAGTCCAAAAAAACCTGCTGTAATGGATTAACCGTTATTTCTATTACACAAGATCTCCAAGAAAATTTGATCAAGAGGAGTTTTCCCCTAAAAACCAAACATCAAAGTGACACTTTCTGTCGCTGTGACTTTTCAATCGAAGTTAAAATATTTTAGAAGAAAAAGAACATATTGGTGGAAATCTCTATCCAACCAGATAATTTCCATTATGATCGCCATTAGAAAGAACCAGCATGCTTTAAACTAAAGCTACTAAACCAACAGTACAAACTATAAAAAGAAATCAGCTGTAGAGCTGGAAATGTTCACAGTTTACAGCCCGGGACAAAAACGCCGACAAAACGCTGCGGTTGGTTTCATCCTTCATGATACGTAGCACAGGCCGTGAATTTTTATTTCACTCATCTGTTTACATTTAGGTTTAAAGTTGTGTCTGTAGAAGTGGCAGAGCCGCGAACGCCGAGCTTCAGAACCTGCGGTGGACACTCTCAGGTACAGATTTCTGCTCTGGCTGCAGCTGCGTCCATCTGAGCCTTTAAGGTCTCATTAGAATAAAACCAAATCATAAAGCAACGTGGAGCAGACCCTGGAAAACACATGGGTAACGCTGTAAAACCAAAATAAATCACATAACCTGGACTGAAGCCAAAAGAGGCCCAAAGACGCACATAACTGAAAAACCTTCGGCTGTTTTATGAGTAAACACACTGAGAGACACACGTCTCAGAAACCAATGACTTCCTTTTGACAGGTTGTGATTTACAGATCAGGTCTGTTTCAAACTGTTCTCTCTGGAGCTGAAAAAAAAAAGAAAGAACATATACATTCTTTGGCTTTTCATATTTACAGACAGCAAAAGCCAAGTTCCTTCGTCTGTTAATTGTCTTCAGCGTTCCCTCTTTAATGGAAATCATGTTTTGGTCCCACAGATGTAGTTTTACTTTGCTGAAACGCTGAAACATACCTTCTGCATCAGAGGACGCATTAACAGTCTGCAGAGCTGCAGGACAGCTGGGAGGTAACCAGTTTCTCAATCTCTGTTTTCTATGGATTGACTTTTGTTTTTGCCACATAAATCTTTCTTTACATCGGGAAGCCTCCTTGCTACATTTTACCGTCCCAGCTGTTTTTTTAAATGGACTCGAGCTTCTTCCAGATCTGTTGCTGACTTTGTAATAGATTCAAAAGTCTCTCGGTAAAACTGGGAGGTTTGAACGTCTGGATCGATTATTCATTCATTCATTCATCTGTTTTCTGGCTGCCGGTGTATGCAGGTGTAACCCAAATGGGTTTGTTGCAGGAAAATTAGAAGTTCTTCATTTGTGTCCTAATCTTTTTCTCCTCCTGTTCTTTATGTCTTCGGGCCGGAGAATGAAAACTGAAGGTGAGCGGAGGGAAGAATTGAAGGGCAGGTTAACGGACAGCAGTGTTTTTCTAACATAAAGAACTCTTTGAAACGAAACAGAAATGTGCTCTACCTGATGAGGGGGGTTTGTGTTTCCAACGTGGACTGATGCTGTTACTGTCACACATTAAAAAATTGTAGCTGTAGGTGTTTTTTGGAGCGAAGAGCTGGTTTCTCTGTAGTTTGGAGCACAGATGTTCCACCTAACTACAGTCAGAGAACGAGCTTCGGCAATCTGGGACTTTATTATTCTTTATATCATGTAATATTTTGACTCTGAACTCGGGCCAGCTCCATCATCCACATTTGGTGTTCATCGGAGTGAGCAATCCCAAATTATTACATCTGTTACTCAGCTCTGATCCAGAATCCAGACAAGTCACGGTTAAATGAGGCAGATGTTAGCGTGGATGCAGCCTGGTGGGGCGTGTTTGTTTCTGCACCCTGGGGCACTCTGGGCGGGCGGGTGGACTGTCCCCCCCCCCTGCTCAGTGTGTCTCAGGCTGGGAGCAAGATGGCGTGAATGTGTATGACATCACAGTGACCGGCCAATCACAACACACAGCGGCTGCCTTCCCAAAACGTCTGCCGGGCAAAGTTTTGTTTCAGATTCAGTTTCTTCCTTTTTTTTTTTTTTTTTTCGTGCCAATCAATCAAATTCAACTTCTGGATCCACTTGACCGCGAGCATTTTGGGAAACGCAGAGCGGATCACATGATGCTGGAAGCAGGAAGTCAATCAGCCAATCAGCTTTAGCTTTACCTCCACTGAATCCTCCACTCCTGCTATTGCTGGGAAGAGGCTCTCTACACCACCAAAACAGAGGATGATACATGAAGAGACATCAGCTGACAGTAACACTGACAAACCTGAGCAATCAGAGGAGGAATCGTGTTTACGTGCAGACTCATCGTTTATTTCAGAGCCGACGGTTCGTTAAAATTTATTAGAAAAGTTCCAGCTCCTCGTAGGAGAATATTTCTCTCTCTTCTTTTGAGTCTTTGTTTTTTATTTTGCCTGGAAGTTGAAACACATTCGACAGCAAAATACAATATAACACATACATTTAAAAAAAGGTGACCCAGCCAAAGTCTACATCACACTCCGGGTGGAGATGGAGGCTCCCCGGGATCGAACACACCACACCCGCCGCATTTTTTTGGTCACATATGTTCCACGTGGCAGCATTCAGTGTTTTATGTTTCCCTGGACAAACTCTAAAACTTTACTTTTGTCTTCTCACACTTTACTTTAAGTTTTTATTCATGTCATTATGGGAAGTTTTTTTTTAAACTGTGTTCACAATTTTCTTACAGCGAGCTCGTTAACAGTAAAAGCGGTGAAGGCGGCACAGAATATTCTGCAGTCTGCATGTAATCATGTTATGACACACCGCGGGGGTTTTCTTCCTTTCTTCTTTTATTAATTTACGTTTAAAGAGTGGAATCTTGTTGGAAACACGACAGAAACAGGCTGATTTGTGTTCCGGTGAATAAGAGAGAACAAGGTTTGCTTTGGGAACATGTATTAATACAGCTATAGTAAATTAGAGCGCACATGTGTTTTCCTTTGAGGATAATCATCTGTCCCCTCGCCTCCCCATTTCTCCGGTTGTCTCACCTGTGTTACTGTGCCGTTTGGTGAAGGGGTTGAGCGTGGCTTTGGCCTTGGACGTCCAGTTGGCGGTGCTGGAGCCGAAGGAGCTGGAGGACAGAGACTTTCCCAGGTTGTCCGAGCTCACCTTCTTTGTGTTGTTGGTGGCCGTTTTACTCCAATCTGCAACGAGACAAACGCACAAATGATCGGAGGGTAGCTTCTGACCGGTCCCCTGCCCGACGCCATCGATGACAGCGATCGGAACAGATCTCCCCTCCTGTCGATGCGGCTAGAACTTCTTCCATGTGACGTGTTAGATCCTCTGCAGATTCTCATTAATCTGATGCAACCTTATGCAATTAGCAGCTGTTTTTCTGCGACGACAACACGAGCAGATTTCATCCAAATGATAAATGATGGCGAGGCTCAGAGGAGGAATCAGAGGATGAGCTCTGTTGGCCGGGTTCATCCTCTGGAGACCAAACGTGCCTATAAACCTACAGAAGTGAAGATTAAATGAAAATAATTCACAGGAGTGAAACATGCCCCGATCAAAGCCCCAGGAATTCACTCCTCTGAGAAACGGAAGAACGTGGGGATTGAGCTGTGCATTTGATGAGCTTGGTTTCCACGTCGTTTCACACAACAATTAACTTGGAATTTTTGGTATGAAGACAGACGATCAGATACGTCTGCGAGCTGCAGACTCATCTGCCTTCTTTAGATTTGAAATGGCAGCAGGTCAGGACAAGCAGGACTAAACGCACCTGGAGAACCTCCTCATCTTCCTGACGGGACTCGCTTTCATCTTTTTTTATTAGCTGTAAAGCCGAAGGCTTTGCTTTCATATTCCACTAAAATGCCTGTCTTTCTTTTTTAATTTTGCTGTTCTGGGAATCTGGCAGGAGTCCAGGTGAGGGATTTGACCAGACTCTGTGGAGAGACATAAATTAAGCTTTATTGTTCTGTTGTGAAGCGTCGAGCTCGGCAGAGACAGACCGACAGGAAGACAGACAGACAGACGGAGGGAGGGAGGACAGACAGATACCTGAGTTGTCTGACAGCTTGAATCGGCCGCAGCAGAGGTATCTCCTCCACTGCTTCTGGACATTTTCCTTCAAAGCGCAGTGGAAGATGAAGATGAAGAGACCTGCAGAAAAAGTTAAAGGATGTTGGAGAGTTTGAGATAGTAAATTATCCCCAAAGTAGTTTGTGATAGAAAACAGACGCTCCATAAAAGTGTGTTTGAAAGATAGAGACAAAGCTGAAGAGCCAGAAAACCTGCATTACAGGACTTGATTGACAGTCACATTTTATTGAATTCTATGGGAAAATGTCCCTCCTCCTCCTCAGCAAACATTTTCCTGATGAATTTATGCTCTCAGTCTGAAATACGACATGATGTTCATTTTTAAACAAAGCTCTGTTTAGAGGGAAACAGACTGAAGTCCTGCTGTTTGGTCTGATCTAGGTCCTGGTCCAGGTCCAGGTCTGGGTCTGGGTCTGAGGATCAAACACTCTCTATCCTGATATTTTATGATCTTTATCCTGTCCGTCCAGATGCAGGTTCTGGACGAGGTTGGAGAGCTGATCCAGCTGTTTCAATGATGAAGTTCTGTTTATGAGTTAAAAGATGTCTGGGAGGGAAATTAATGAATAGATATTTAAATGGTTACATTACAGCAACAGTCAATCAGGAAAAATTCTGACTTTTCTCAGAAAGCGTTTAAAAATGATGCCTGATTTTAACCCGACCTTCAGTTTCACGGGTCACCTGGTCAAAAACCCAGCGGGCAGCGGAAGTTCAGGTTGAGGTCAAAAGACATAAAGACCTCAGAAAACTGAGCTGTGAAAGCTGTCAAGATAAAATACAGGACTCTACTTAGATCTCAAAGATTCCTCCCCTCCTTTCTGTGGCATCTGTGGAAAGTTCAGCTAGATCTGGACCAAGACCTCCTGAGCTCCACAGTGAGGGAGCCGCCCGGCTGTTTTCGTACCTTGCAGTGAATTGAAGATGGTGAAGAGGTAAATGAAGGCCAGAGCGACGGGCCCCCAGGCGAACAGGGCGAAGCCCCAGGTCATGCCCAGCAGGAAGGTGAGGCTGACAACGCTCCGCAGGTTCCGAAGGACCTGGAGCACAACACAACATAAAGGCCTCATTCATTCGGAAGCCTGCAGCCTCACAGAAACTTTAATACGATCCAGATGTGATCCGCACACCTCCTCCCGGAGCGAGCGGTTGGTCCGTTTGCTGTTGCGGCCGCAGATCTGCATCATGACCACGATGAACATGGCCACGTTCAGCAGAAACACCAGACACAAGTACCCGACGCAGATGGTGTAGAACACGACGGGGCTCTTGATCCAACAGCTGAGAGGACGGAGGACACAAACACACACACGACGTGCAACATGATGTGGAGTGAGGAAGACAGCGGAAGAAAATTGAATCAAATGTTGGACGCTGCTGGTCGATCTGACGCTCAGCTGAATAGTTTGCAGTTGAGAACTAATGTGGATGCTGCAAATACTTTTGACTTTGACTTGTTATTACAGCACTCACAAATCTAATCCTCGGCTGATCCGTCTCTGCCGTACTTCTGCAGCCGTAGGAGTTTTTGTCCACGGCCACGACGATCCCAACCAACACGCCGGGGAGACCTGAAACAAATCACAGCGTCAGACTTCCCGTGTCTTCCTTTCTTGATTATTTTTTTTGCCGTTGAGACGCTTATGGATCCTGCTAGCTACAGCTGCTACAGAACAGGATAGTTTTTCTTTCTGAGTCCTGGTGGCACAGAGAAATCAGTCATCCTAATGTCAGCAGGAAATTGAACCTCTTAGAGGAACGTAAACAGAGCTAACGATGACAGATCAGCCACTCACCCCATCCCACGATGCAGAACTTGAGAATGTCATCGGCGTATGTAGGTGTTGAAGACCCTTGACCAGGGCGATTGTACATGTGGATGGACTCCAACCCCATCCAGGTGAAGGTGGTTCAGCAGGAAGTAGTGCAGGAAATGCCACAGACAAGCACAGCCAGTTGGTCTCCAGACTGGCGAGCCAGCCGTCCAACAGGAACACCATGTTCAGAAAGAGCAGGGACGCGCTGAGGTTCATCAGGATCTTCGACGGGTAGTCCCGACGAAGTTTCCTGTCATTAGAAAAGAGTTCAAGACACCCAGAGAGCTTGAGGAGTGACCCAGAAAGGTTTCCTGACATAAACACGTATAGAGACATCCATACGAAGATTTAATGTTTATCTTAAATTCACAGATGACTGATTTCATGGTATCAGCCGTAGGGGGTCAGGACTGCAACATCGGTCAAACCCCATGAAGGAAAACGTGGCACCAATTCCCAACAGAGAAAAAAACAACGCTCTCTGTTTCAGAGCCAAAAAAATAACATAACTTTCTCCAGTGGACATCTGATGGAAACGAAACATGCCCACAGGAAGCTTTTACATTCAAGCATCTGCTCGTCCCTCTGGGTCGCCAGCTGATGGAGGGTGAGGACATTTCACTGGTTCACCTCGGGGTTGAATATTGAGACAAAGTACGTAGGAGTCAACCGGTTAATCTACAGAGTCTCTGTCATCACCTGGAGGGATAGGGTTGCTCTGTTTTTGGTCTCCCTTTAAAGCCGGCCAACGAACGGGACACACCCTTCATTTTTGGTTTCTGTTAAAAATGCGCTGGGATGTGTAGCTGTGGACTAAAGAGGCCAGGCAGCAGCCGTGACATGGCCGGACTCACTCGAAGGCGATGTAGGTAAGCAGCGTGGCCGGCAGAGAAGATGGCAGAGATGCCGCAACCCACGTAGGTGATGAAGGTCAGAATCCTGTTGTTCTTTGGCGTCGAAGTGAGGGCGAAGCTCGGATATGTCCTGGAGGAAAAAGACAGAGCAGGACAAGTTCAACACGTTCCAAGAACAAATGCATCAATACCTAAATGGAAATAAAGCCGTGAAGTAGCTTCAGTGTTTGATTAAAGATTCTCACCCATGAGGATGCCAAACGTGTGTGAGATGGTCACACCAGGCAGACCGTCTTGTTGCTGCTGGGACTCTGCCGACACGCTGCAGCCGTCTCCGTTCCATCCTCCAGCGCTATCTGGTGGAGACACCGAGGAATTACATCAGCATGCTGCTGAAGAACATGCTGCTGAAAGACGTGAATTCATGTGAATTCATGTGAATTCATCCTTTCCTCCTTTGAATAAAATGAAAATACATCCACTTTAGGAAGCGGCGAGCACACCAAGCAAATCATTTCAGAACAAGCTGTGTGACGACCTGGAGGCTCCCCGACGACGAGAGCAGCTTGGATGAAGCTTCCACCGACAGACTGTTTTGCTTTTGCTGTTTTAACTTTTCTCACACTATGAATTTAACGTTAAAAAAAGGTGAGCGGCTCCCTGCAGACGTGTGAACGTTCGCTGAACCTGGAACTGTTGAGGCTGACGTGGTGACAGACTTACTGTCCATGCTGAAGTCCCAGAACACACATACGGGATTCAAGGAGGGCTGCCAGGAAAAGAGGAGAAACAACACGTCAGATTCTGCTTCGTTTTCTTTAACCTCGGAGTTCTCCGACCGCCTCGAATCTCAGAATTGTACTGAAGTTTCCCCTGATGCTGAAAATATCACCCAAACAACAGCCAACTTTTTATGAATTAAAACCTTCAAAGAGATTTTTCTCAGCTGCTGGGAAGCATCACTGGACACCCAAAATAAAAAAAATGTTGTATGAACACATGGTGGATGCTGCTCTGTCAGCATCTTTCAGATTTAGATTTATTTATTTGTCTTTAACATCTGACTCAGTCTGACAAATGAATATCAAAGCGGAGCCAAAACATCCCTCAAACTTCTGGTTTCAGACAAACTGCAGGTAAACGTCCGTACCTGTTCAGACAGGTGAGCAATCTCGATCTTCACCGGCTCCGTCAGGCCGCTGATGGAGAAGTTCCCCACGCTGCTGGCCACGACGTAGCTGTTCAGAGAGCGACCGCCCTGCTCTTTCTGCAAACGACGACAACCAATCAGTGAGGAGCTGTTTTTAGGCAGTTTGTCAGCGTTAGAACAGGAAGATCCGAGCACACCGCACTGACCGGGAACAGGTTGGTGGCTGCTGAAGAACATGAAGTTGATCCTGGAGAGGACAATCTGTCGGCGTCGCTCAGGGAGACGTTGGACAGCAGAGAGGAGGGGAGGGTGACCTGAGCTACGGGTTAGCTGTCATCGATTCAAAGTCAATCTGACGGAGGGGGAAAGACAATCGACGGGTCAGAGTGAGATCAGGGAGACAGCAAACACCCCCGAGAGGAGGAGGACGGTTACCTGAGGGTCGGTGGTGTTCGGCGGGATGAAGGCGCTGAAGGACATCCCGCTGAATGCCGTGGCGTTGTTGGCCATGATCCCCAAAGCCAGGTTCCTGGAGGTGATTTTGAGGGATGGGCCGTCAAACTCGATCTTCTGAACCAGCTCATCTACGGCCTTCAGAGCTCTGAGAGAGGGAGACAGAAAAACCAGGATCTGACTGCTCATGCAGAGGTGGACGGCGTCACAGCAGATCAAAGGATTGAAAGGACGGCGGATCGTGATCGTACTTCTCTGACGACGTCACCAGCGCCGTCTCAGAGCTGGTCATGACGTTGGAGATGATGGTGACGACGGTTTTGGCCAACGAGCTGTTGATCTTGGCCACGGTCACCAGCTCCTGCACCTTCGTCACCACTTGGGACACCTGGGAGGGGAGAGAGGAGGGCGTTTATTCTCCGTTGGAGCTCCTCCAGTCTGTTCAGTCTACACTGAGAAGCTCGGACTCCCACCATGACGTCGTTCAGTTTGGCGTCAGTGATGCCGGCGAGCTGCACCGCCACCTCAGCCGCGTTCTCTGCACAACAAAAACACAGAACGCACACATTTATTCATCTGTGCTTCGACCTTTTCAGCCATGATTATCTTGTCTCAGAGCCTGATTGGCGGATGGACTCACCCGCTGAAACCTTGATGTCGTCGATACTTTTGCAGCTATCGTTGTCTGGACGGGACCAGTAGGAGGAGTAGTTCTGTGGACTGATCAGACTGTCGAAGAGAGAGAAGTTTTTAGATTTTAGATTTAGTTCTCAGGCTGTCCGTCCCCGAGGCCGGTCAGTAAAGTCCTCCTGCAGCTTTTGCAGGTCAAAGGTCGCCGTGCTTTATTAAACAAAGTTTGAGCAGAACATCTCAATAAAAAGTCTTCATATTTGGCACAAACCATGAATGGACCGATTCAGATCAGAGACTTTTCCAAAAAATGAAATTATAAGAAGATTTCACACAAATGGTGAATAATTTCTATGGCCGTGGATAAAAGAGGGATGTTCTCTGAAACTGCTCTGAGTGGTGGACCGATACATGATTTTACAGAAAAGAAAGATCTGGTCAAGACAAACGCCAGACTGATGACTGTGATGGACGTCGGTCTCTGAATCTGCAGAGCCAGCAGGAGCGTCGGTGTGTTAACACCTGAAATGATCCAGGTTTATTTACCCTGAACGGTGAACTGCCAATTACAACAGATACACATAATAACTTTCAGGCACAGCCAACCCCCCGAAAAATAAACCGTACAGATCTCAGGGGAGGCTGAACCCATCGGCAGCTCCTCAGAATATCCTCTGACCACATCAGAACCATTCCCCTGAAAAGAATTCAAGAATTCGAAGCGTCCTCGTCTTCGCACGCTCACCTCATTCATAACTGTCCCAAAAAACATCCCTCGTTTTTGTTCCCCCCTTTCAGAGCTGCTGTCTGTCTGTCTGCCTACCTCTGATGTTCATGGAAGTGATTCAGATTAATTAGAACTGATATAACTCTGCAGACGAAACGATTTGGCCATCGTGAGTCACTGAGGGAAGAAACGTTTCATGTCTAAGGTGAATTAATGAAACTCATTATAACTTCAGAAGGGAAGAGGCTGTTTATTAGATGAATTCATCAAGAGCAGACTTTGAAGATTTGGTTTGTTTTCAGGCATTGAACTTTGTGAGCAGCAGAACGTTGTGTGTCTGTGTGTGTCTGTGTGTGTGTTACCAGGTCCTGGACACGCTCTTGTCCTTGTAGGGGAAGCAGGGCAGGTACTGGGTGACGGTGGGTCTGGTCTCAGGCCAGGGGTAGTGAAGAAGATCCTCCTTCGGACAGTTTTCTGTCAGGAGAGGACACGACAACAACGATAAATGAGAGAGAGACGAGACGACGAAGAAATCTCAAGACACGATAAAACCTAAAACTGAAATCAGATGAAAGCAATAAAATTTAATGAATAAATTCTGCAAATTAGGAGGAAACTGAATTAAAAACATCCGTCATATCAGTTTTATATGTAAAATATGAATCATTCGTTTTCATTTCCTCTGGATTGAATCATGCAGGTTCTTACCGACTAGTTTGACATTCCTGATGCTGATTTGCAGTCCGGATCCCGTCGGTCCTTCTTTCTCGTGCAGCTTTGCAGAAACTGCAGTTTCACTCAGACTCTCATTGGCGATGTAATTATAACTCAGCAGGGCCAAACCGGAATATCTGCAGATGAAGCAAAGCAGCTGAAAAAGTGGAGTCGAGGTAAAACAACAGCTTTGAGACAGAAAGTTACCTTATCACTTGGTCTTCCATGTTTTCCTCAAGCTGGAGACTGAAGAGAGGAAAAGTTAGGAAGGTGAGAGAGCAGCTGTGACGATTCATTTCAAATCAGCCAGAAAACTGTACCAAGGTTAAAGAGGTTCAGCAGCTTCTCACAGAGGATTTAACACGTGTCACAAACCGATAAAGCCAAGATCACCAGGAAGACATCAGCCGATCACGTCACGCAGTTACAGCCACATTTTCATCGTTTTTCTGACAAGAACGTTTTAAAATCTCACCGCAGATAATTCTATTTGTGATGTTTCCCTTCTTTTCCTGAAGCAGAATAACCAAAGAAAAGTTCCTCTCCTGTGTTTGGGTCGTTTCTGTCTTTGTCTGATCAGGAGTTCTGCTCAGTAATGATGAAAAATCAGCTCCAAATGTCTGATTGTCTTTATTCTGCCAACACAGTAAACTCAGACTGACTTCTCCTCAGAATGAGGGCTCACCGACACGCACACACACAAAAAAAGCTCCTTTGTGTGGTTTTGCCATCTCCAGCTCGTCAGTGTTCGTCTGTGTTACCTGATGTTGTGCACGTAGACCGTGTGGACCCAGTTCTGAACCGTCTGATTCATCTGGAAAAAGAACACAAATGCAATCAATCACTCGAACCCAAAAACAAAACAGCTACAAACAGCTCGTCTTAAATCCTGCTGTGATGATGGTGATTTCATAATCAACACATCTGTGGATTACTGATAAAGGACGGACTCATTGGCAAGCCCACAGCTGTAACCCTTCGGCGGGTTAAAACAGTCCTTAAAGTTGTGGCTCTGAGAGGCCGGACTCGTCTCACCCAGAGCTCCACGGCCTGCTCCACGTCCTCCTGCGGCGGCGCTGCTTCCACGGCGTCCACCACAAAAGAAATCCGGTAGAACAACCTCTCTGCAAACAGAAGTGAGAGGAATGGAGAGGAGAGAAAGAGAAGACAATGCTTCAGCCTCAGTCCGCCACCAGCTGTTACACACATCATGGAGGTGTTTCTTTTCTGTGCCTGGGCCACATAGCAGGAGATGTATGGAGTTAAAAAACCAACACTTCTTCAGAGTCACGCTGCAGCCTGGCGATCCTTCAGCTTTCAGATAAATCTTTCTCAGTTAAAGTAGAAAGAGAGCTGATTTGAAATCATCACTATTTAAAAAAACCCTTTCAGATTTCTCGGATCTCTCAGAGGAGAGACAGTCTGGGCTCAGCTCTCCTGCTATGCTTCACCTCGGCCACTAGGTGTCTGTCCTGGATCTAAAATGTTAGTAAGCACCACTCCATCAGTTCTGGTTGGAGACCCAGCCGGCTGCAGACCGTTTACAGCATCGGGCTGTCTGTTGTTTTGTTTTTGAGCAGGATGTCTCCACCGAGAAGCTGGATGGATTGAAAAAAGAAAGAAAGAAAGAGAAAGAAGAGATCCAGAGGACTGTAACTACTGACAGGACACCTAGACTTCCTCTGATTCCCAACATCACCACAAACCAATCAGCATCCTCCGATACCTGAGGGATACCTCAGGGATCCACCCCATTCACCTGATTGTACCACTACAGGACAGAAAAACAAACAAACAAACAGTACAGACTCTAAGAGCTATCTGTTTCCTACATTTCCAAACCCAACCACCTCAGGGACTAACTTCATCGTGTATTCAGTCTTAAAATCTTCTTTTGTTTCAGTTTTTTCCTCAGAAATCTGTTTGTTAAAGCACCGAAGGGCCAGAAGTCTGTGGACGTTTCCTCAGCAGCTGGGGGGGTTAGTCCTGTTCAGCCACAGGTACACAACAACACAGCAACTGTTGCGTAATAGTTGGAGGCGCAGCCGTCGTTCCTTTTATTGGGCTGAAAGCAGCCGAGCTGAGGAGAACAAACCACTTCATAATTAAAATAAATGGATGTGGAGAGGGGTGTCCAATTACTTTTGGCCTGCAGCGGATATTGCAATAAATAAAGGCTTTAAGACTTAATACAAGTTACTACGGTGAATAAATGACAGTGCATGCTTCTGTCATTTCAGATGTTTCCTATTTTCTACGTCTAGAGTTTTTGGTTACTGCATGACATACTGTTCCCGGCTGACAGTCCACACAGACATGTAAAATGAAAGCGCTGTTTACATTGGCATGGCCACGTGGGTTTGGCAGTTAGAGCCGCCGTTGAGGGTCCACGGTTAGGACGAACCGTGGCCTTTTTGAGGCCGCCATCGCCGCCAGCTGATGTGCTGAGCGCTTTCAGTGGCGCAGCCGGAGAGGAGATCTTTGTGGTGGTAAAACGGTTGTTATTGAGGACTGAAGGTGGGGAAGCGGAGAGGTGGAGGTTTGGGTCGGCGGCTCCATTCATGGGAACCCCGGGGCTCAGATTCTCACTGTGATCCGACACACTTGGACTCGGGATCACAGCAGGAGTAGAAACGGTGAGATCTGACTCTGCTACCGGTCTGTCGTCTGTCACATCCCCCCCCGACGCTTCCGTATTTCCATTTTCCACCAGAGTGACGACGTCCGTCTCCCTCGTGGCGTTTGTCACATCAGAGTCTTTTGAGCCCACCATGAGGTTCTCAGCAGGCCCAAAAATTAAGCTGTGATCTGCCTGATCGATCGGGGAGTCGATGGATGATGTGACGTGAAGGTCAGAAGCACCAGCGGGGGGTCTGAATGGCGTGTGGCTCGACAGGTAGCTGGCCTCAGACGCTTCCATTTCAGCAGGACCAGATTGTGTTTCTGGATTCAGACTTTCACTCAGTGGATGGTCTGCTCCAACATCCGGCTTTTCATCCAGAACAGCGTTCACTGCTGAAGACGCAGCAGAAACATGATCAGCGTCCGCAGATCTGGAGGGACTGGTCGTTTGGCGGCTGCTGGCAAACTCTGGGTGAAGAGGAAGTGATTGGCTGACTGTGACGGACTGACTAACGGGATCATGGCGGGTTTCAGCCACCGCCATGCTGGAAGACACTGCTGGCGTCCAGCTGGAGAGGGGAGGGGGGGACACATTCATGGATTGAAACGTCACGGAAAGTTTAAGGGGGGGTAAAGGAGGCGTGACAGCTGGGAGAGAGAGCGAAGACACAGTCGAGGGTGAAAGGAGACAGGGAGTAAGGGAAAAGGAAACAAGGAGGGATGGTTCCTGCTCCGTCTCCTCGGCTTTCTCACCAGATTGTCTGTAAGCGCCTGAGTGTGCGCTGTGCGTTCGGATCAGATGGCTGCCGTGCTCTGAGTGACAGGTACGATCCGGGCCTGCAGCATCGCCGGGCCGGGCGCTCAAGCTGCTGTGGAGCGCCGGTGTCTGAGTCGGAGCCACGACAGATGGATCTGACAAAAGGGAAGTGGGAGCACTAAACGCACTGTTGTAGTCAGACAGGGAGTGAATGTCGGCGTTCGTGTGCTGCTCCAGTCCCCTTGGATCTCTGTTAAAGGTCGAACTGGAAGTGAGGCCTTCTGGTGACTCGGGTGAAGATGCCTCAGAGTTCTCCACCACCGGACCAGCGGGGTAAGAGGTCGAGGACGCTGTAGCAACGACAGGTGGAGGAGATCCCGAGAGCAACAGGTTGAGATCGCTAATTGAAAGGAAGAAGTTTGAAGATAAGGAGGAAGAAAGATCCAGATCTGCCGGCAGCAGAGCCGGGCTGAGCTCTGAGGCCCAAACGCCGACTGTCAGCCTGGACGTGAAGCCCACGTAGGATGGATTCGGTGTACGTGACTCGACTGGCAGAGCGTACACGTCGCTCAAATATCCGTGATCAGAGTGAAGCGGGACCAGCCTGACTGACAGACGGGCTGCTTCAGACGAAGGCCAAAGATCCACACCTGAAGACTCCAACTGGGACGGCTCCGCCCCTGTACCCAGAGATAATCCGCCTGGGGGGGGCAGTCCTGATATACTGCTGAAGGAGACCAAGCGGTATTCAGGGAGCGGTGTACCATCAACAGCCGACATCTGAGAGTCAGTTTCACTTTTGGGAAGCGATGGAGAGGATGCCATGTCAGCCGCTGTCAGTTCAAAGTCCCTTTGAAGGTTCGAGGGCAGAAACGACAACAAAGAAGGCCGAAAGTTCACACCAACTCCTTCTGACTCGTGAGCGTGAGCAGATTTGAGAGCAGCGTTTGCCCCTGAAAGCAGACCGAGGCTGGTCTCCTGAGAGGCAGCAGAGGCTGGAGGAGGAACGGAGGAGAACTGGTGCAGAGGGGAGGATGAGGGAGGAATGAGCGAGTTAGACGAGTGAGGGTGAGGGGCCGCTGGAGTTTGGAAATTACCAGCGATAGCATGAGATGAGGAGTCCGACGCTGAGAGAAAAGGAAGAGAGGTAGAGAAGGCGTAACGAAGGACGTCGAGAGAGGAAGCAGGAGAGATAGAAAATGAAGTTTCTGTCAAAACGGGAGAAGGAAAGGAGGAAAGTGAAGGTGAACGTGTCGGTCTAAAGTCTGTACTTGTATAAAAATGATCTATGGGCTGACTTTTGTTGTCCTGCAGGCTTAAAGAAACTGAAATCTGTTCTGCGTCCTCCATCTGTGGCGCTGAAGAATCTGGGGGACGGAGGTGAACTGAGTGCAGAGACGGCGTCGGCTGTCTGACGAAGAGGGATGAAAAGGAGGGAAGAGGCAGAGACGTCAATCTGTCCTGAGAAAGCTCGCTCGGCAGGTTTTCTGAGACACGGAGAAGTTTTTGGATAAAATAATGTTCACTTTCTCCCTCAGAGGAGGTTGAAGGGGGCGTGGCAGGAGGCAATGCATCGGGCGGGGGGCTGCTAAAGGCGCCGCCATCAGTCGACTCATAAAGAAACGGCTCAGTTCCTGATAAATATTCATCATCTGATGGATCCTGAAGACCCTTCGTTTGGTTTTCTCTGGTACTTATGATCAGGACGGACCAATGGGGAGCTGCAGGTTTGTTCTTTCTGTTGCCAAGTGCAGATGATGAAGATGAGGAGGATGATGCTCCCGCCCCTGAAGGTTCCTCTGTGTTGTCCTGAAATGAGGCGGTTGAAGGAAACTCATCGTGGTTGTTTCTTAATCCAGAATCATGCGTAGCCTCTGAAGGCCTGGTTGTGGTTTTGACTTCGGCCGGCGGTGCTGGAGGTTTTGTGACGTGAACCGTCGGTTTGGTTGGCACTCCAGTGGCGGCCGGGCGTCTTCCTCCTGTCGGCCTCTTCCTCCCCTGCCAGATCAGAGGGGTGGAGATGAACCCCAGGGAGGCCTTGGAGCTACGACGGCCCGGAGCCCTAAAAAAGGAGGCTGGAGTTTTGGGGTGAGGTGATTCGGGTGGATCTGGATTCAGAGCTGGAGGTCGATATGCTGGACTTGGAGGAGTCGGGACTTGAGCTGAGGAAGCTGTAGGATGAGAGTCTTTGCTAAAAAAGGCTGCAGTGCGTGGCGGTCCAAGATGAAGACCTCCAGCAGCTGTTGGTCCAAAAACACTCCTCCGTCTTCTGCGGTGAGCAGCCAGACCAGCAGGAGAGGACGTGGACTGAGAGACGAGGATTTGGAGCGGCGGTTTCACTGGAGTCTCCTCTGCTGGATTCCATTACAGTGAAAAAGGAGGTTACAGATCATAAATCAAAGATGAAACAGCATCCACAAAGGAGATAAACAAACGAAGCACTTTATTTAGAATTTGCCATCTGGACTAGCGTTAGTATCAGAACTGACCTGAATACGATCACGTTTCTCACATTCTTGGATTTTTAGCAGAGAAGACAAACAGAAAACATGCCGAAGGAAAAAAAAATCAGGTGAAGTCCAGAGGTTTTGAGATTGTTTCATGGATTGAATTGTTTGTGACACAACAGAAGAAGCCAAACACAATTTTGTGAAATGAGACACCAGGTGGGATAAAACTGAATACGACTAATGTGAGTCCAGAAACGTACTGTCAAAGAGAACGAAGAGATTTTTTCTAATAAGAAATAAAGACCACACAGACCCTGTTAAGGAAAGAAGCAGGCATGCCAAAGCGTCTTACCCCCCGAGGAAGCAGCAGGTTGGTTAGTAGTTACTGACAGCACAGTCGATCCTGGAAACATTAATGGAAGACATGAGGACGAGGACGAGGAGATGGAAGTCACGTGGCGGCAGAAAAATATCACCAAAAAGATCGAACAGCGTTAATCAAAATCATTTATGTGCAGAAGCTCATATAAACCATAATCCGTCTACAGATGAATCAACTTCTTTGAACAAATGGAATTATTGGTTATTAAAACAGAAACAATAAAAAATATAGAGAAGGTTGCACTAAATACAGCTGCAAAGTTGTTAAGAGGCCAAAGTGTAAGAATTAAACTGGGTGACGTTCACGTGTTATTTCTTTAGTAAAATATAAAACTGAGGAGAACAAATCAATAATTCTGACTCATCATTAACTGTAAATTAACTGAAAAAAAATAAAATAAATCAAGCACAAGCCCAAATTTACCTGCATCTTCTGACATTTTATCGATAAAAGGCCAAGAAATGAATTTTCACAAGAAGTGAAAACTAATTAAAAATTTGAATGTTTAATATTAATCCGATCAAAGACTCTTTTATTCAGGGAAGAAAATCTCTTCTATGAATGTGAATTTGATTTCCTTTTGTGATTTTCCTCAGAGCGGCGCTGAGCTTCTGGATGTTAAAGGAATCTGCGGCGGCGGCGGCGGCGGCGCTGCAGGATGCTCGTCCTTACCCTGAGCTGTGGGGTTAGTAGCTGGGTGGTTAGTGGGAGCAGAAACTGATGCTGCGCTGCTGCTCGTCTGCTGAGCTACAGGAGGAGCAAACAAAGCAGATCCGATAAACAGCAGTCTGTCAGCAGGTAACGGCGTTTCAACATTCATGGATAAACCCTGTTTCCTGTATCCGTCTCTGTTGGGACTCAGTTTGAATTCCACTCAGTCTTTGCATCTAAAGATAATTTTACTTCAGTGGAAGTCTGAGAAACAACCGGAGTTAAATCTGTTTCCAACACACAAACATTTCTTATCTCGCCTCGACCAGATAATTAACTTACTTTTTGCTAGCCTCATGCTAACTGTGCTAGCTTAGAAACCAGGTGTGTTTGTGTATTTGTGTTGTCTTTAATGAACAGAAAAACAGATGTGAGCAGCAAAAAAGGAGACAGGACAAAATCAGGCCGTTGACGTTTGGCGTCAGAGAGCCATAAAATGGAAATATGGTTAGCTACCTTACCATGTGCCGTGCTGCCGGTGGGAGGAGCGTTAGTGGCGGGGCTGCTGGTGACGGTGATGGTAGTGGGAGGCATAACTGATTAGCACAACAAGTCGGCACGTCAGTAACACAAAACACACAACCAGGCTGCGCTAATGACAAAAAGCCTCTGGACTCGTTTGGTCGCAGGATCAACCTCAAAAGTCTTTCTTGATTCTGATGAAAACAAGAATCACAGAAATCCTTTTGACACAAACTGCGTTTTTCCCAAAAAAAGTTTGGTTTGATTTTCTGTTTTTTGACACACTCAAAAAAGAAGCTCCAAAATCTCTTTTCAAATATTGGAATGATCAGTCAGAGCGAGCGTTAGAAAGCAAACATAAAAATCATTCTTCACAAATTGGTGGAATCAGCTTTGGAGGCGTTCAGCCAACAAACTGCAGTTTGGGAGTTTTTCTGCACCAAAAGTCTGGAGACGCTCACAGCAGCAGAAGAAGCCTTACCAGAGGAGGAGGAGGAGCTGGTGGTGCTGGTGGTTGGGGTTAGAGGCATGCTAGTGGTGGGGGTGGTGGATGGAGAGAGGACTGGAGATGGCAAAGTGGAGGACCGCGGATGGGAAAGATGGGAAAGATGTTAACGCTGCCGGGTGCACAGATTATTTTCCAGCATGCAACACTTCACACTTCATGAATAAAACCTCAGCAGCAGGAAGTGCAGCTGGTGTTTGCTCCTCAGCAGCTCTCTCCATGTACACAGTATTTAAACCGCCAGATTTCCAAATAAATGAGCTGATTTGTCACCATGACATAAAAACAGAGGCTGCACCGTAAAGTCTAACTAAGCTCACCAAAAGCATACAAACTGATCGATGCTTTGAAAGTAAAGTGGACCACAAACTGGATTCTGCACAACCAAATCTTTATTTAGAGGAATTGAATCCACCTGAAAAGAAACTGCATGGTGCCCTTGATCATTTCCATCAGAAATAGTATTAGTATTTTTTTTTATTATTTTTACTTGAAAGTTTTTACTTTTATTTTTATTTCAAGTGAATATTTATTAATGTAGTAAAAGGATGAGTTTGGGAGAAAGTTATCAGCCTTAATTTTCCTCCAGCAGTGCTCAACTCTCAAACAAATAGTTGCTTCAGGGAATCTGAGATGCTCACAACAAAGCAGAGGGACCGAAGAAGCCTTACCAGAGGAGGAGGAGGAGGAGCTGGTGGTGCTGGTGGTTGGGGTTAGAGGCATGCTAGTGGTGGGGGTGGTGGATGGAGAGAGGACTGGAGATGACAAATCAAAGGGTACAGCAGAAGGACCACAGACGGGAGACACAACAGTGTTAACGCTGCCATCCCAACGCTCCGTTTAAATGAACTTTCACAACCGTTTCTGCGCTCACGGCTGAGAACTCCAACAAACTTGTGCAGTAAAATAAAGATTTCCCTCTTAAGTTCAGCAGAGGACTCTTTTCCTGCTCAAAGAGCCGGAGCTGTGAACACTCATTCACCAGCACAACTGCTTTTATGTCGTTTTTACTCAGAGAAAAATGGTGTAAAGGTGAATTAACCCAAGAAAATATTTGATGGAGCTGTTTCCCTGAATGCAGCGGGAGCTAATATTTATGTAGCCTCAGTCCTCCTCGGGCCTTCTCCCAGGTAGATCATAAATAATAAAGGCTTTTTACTTTCAAGTGAAACAGCTTCATGCAACTTTTCATGAGCTCTTCAAAGCACAGAATCAGAGGGAGGTGTAGACTTTTGGAAAAACCATTTTAGGTAATATTTTTTTGGGGGGGTTTTATAATGAACTTTAAATGACTTCATTAAAAATGCGTCCTTGAATATCTGTCACACTTATAGGTAATGAGGCGAAAGAGAAAAAAGAAAATGAGCTGAGACAAAAAAAAAAAGAGTTCCTCTGAGTGTGATGCTATTCACATAAATCCAAAAATAAGGTAAAAGGGAAAAGCATCAAAACGGATCCGCTCAGCGGCTGAACAACATAAATGAGCAGGGTAGAGGGAAGAAGGAGGAGATGGAGGAGATCAGAAAAAGTGACGAAGAAATGAAGTGAAGAGGAGGAAAAGTGTAAGAAGCTGAAGATGAGGAGGCAGCAGGAGAAGGTGGAGGCCGAGGTGAGGGTGGCTTACCGTGGGCGTTGGCATTAGTAGCATGGATGGTGTTAGTGGAGTCAGTGGATGAGGTGGCGGGAGAGGAAGCGGCTGGCGGGAGTGACAAGGGGGGGGGGTCGGGACGAGAGAGAGAAGAAGCAGAAGACGGTGAATGGTCGAGAAGCTGCATCACAAAAGATCATCTTCACTTCAGAACCTGCGACATCACCAGGTGGCCAACTGGACTTGCTGTCGGCGACGTAACCCCCGCCCTGACTCACACAGACTTCAGACCGTCCAACAGCAAGTCCACTTGGCTGTGACCTTTGACCTGGACAACCGACAACTTTCTCTGCAAATAAAACTGCAAGAATTTCTTCATTAGCGACTGAATTGTTGAGCCGTGAAGCAGATCTGAAAAAAAAAAAAAAAAATCACCTGGTACATTTCTCCAGCTCATCAGAACCGAACCAGACCTGAACCGGGCTTCATGTCAGAAATAAATAATCACACTGTGACGGTTCCCTGGCCGCCCACCTGACGGACCCGGTCCGGCGTTCAGGCCCTCCTGCTGGTCTGCTGGACTCAGCTATATTCAGGAAGTCGGGCTGGAGCCTAATTGGCCAAATTCCATCATGAGCACAAAACTGACCTTTGGAAAAAATGTCCCTCGGAGGCATCCGTAAAGCAGGATAGTGTGAGAGCTGACATTTGGGGAGTGGGGTCAGCTCATTAAACTGGAAAACTGGGAACAAGCAGACTGAAGCATCTGTGTCCTTTCCAAGAATGTCTTCGTTTGGACCGACTTGATGGAGATTCCCGTCCTTCTTCTTTTCTCATCTGCTCGTCTTTATTTGTAAGTCACGTGTTCCTCTCCATCGTTCGGCCATCGGAGGAAAAGAAACTTATTTTCAGGGCCGCTTTTTCTGCGTCATTTCAGAATTGTGAATCTAAATTTTAGCCCTAAAAACGGATTGATCATTGAAATCTGAATATCCACAGATTGTTTCGTGGCATTAGAGGAAACTGTAATGGAGCAGGATGAGAGATGGTCCTGCGGTTAGATTGTATCCAACAGTGGTGGATGGACGCGCTCTGCTTTTCAAATCAAACCCGTCAAATCCGTCAAAATTAGCACGATCGCACAGAAAATCTGTCTAATCTGCTAATTTAAAAAATAAAACGCAGACTGCTTCTTCTGTCCAGCTGATGTTTAAAGGAGCGGCCACTTTATAGCTTTTGTTTTTCTCCTCCTTCAGCCAACATCCTCATTTCCTTTCCTTCTTTTCAGACCTTCAACTTTTTATTTCTTTAACTTACCCATCAGCCCTGTCGGGACGCCGTTAATCTGAAAAGTTAGCGTGACCTCGAGTTGGCGGCAAACTTTTAAACCAACATCATTGAAAAACAGGTGATTGCAGGTTAGAGGAGGCATCATTATTATTATTATTATTATCAGTCGGCAGTGGGTTGGACGTGGTGCACTTGTTATCCGCCTGTGTCCTGAGTGGAGGTGTGTTTATTTTCCCTACCTGGGCAGCCCAGTCCAGGGGAGTCACAGCTGGTGGGGAGAGGTGTGTTGCTGGGTGGGGAGACACCTTTGAGGAGGGGAGGGCAGATTAAAAACACACGTTAGGGTTCATTCTTTCAAATGTTCAGGGAGGATTTAGAGTTTAGAGAAGTATTCACTCAGCCAGGTTTGGGATCGTCAGTTTTTAGGTTAGTTGGTTTTTACACATTTTTAATGACTGCACACTGTTTGAGGGAAATCTCTGAATTTTAGATTTTAGACCAGATTATTATTATTTTTAATGATTTACAGCTGTCACTGTAATGATGCGTTTGAGGTTGGCTGGGAACTTTCACAAAGTCAGAGTCATCTTGACCTTTTTAAATTTTAAATAACTTTTGGGAAGAATTGCTGATACAAATATTGTGTAACTCCCAGCAGGCTCTGTAATTTGTAATTGCTCGCCGGTTTTGAAACAATTTGTTAATCCGTCTGACTCCCTGGATGTTCGCCTCGGAGAAAGTTTCCCACACCAGCTCTCGACATCCTGCAGGTTTCCCATCAGTCCGAGGCTGTGGGCTGCGGCGGCTCACGGGAATCAGACGAACTGACGTTTTGTTTCAGGGACAGTCTGTCTGACCGACTGTGTGCGAACAGCAGCCAAGTCTCAAACGCTTCCCGACTACTTTGGCAGTTTGAAATGTAATCCAGAGGCCCAGGAACAGGAACACACACAGCGTTCGAGAGGACGGGATGCAGGTCAAAGCAGGTGAGGAGGCCTGAATGTCAAACTGTCCCTGTCTTCCTCCGACTCCTCTCTTCACCTCCTTCTTTCCAGTTTCTCCTCATTCTTTTCTCATTTCTCTTTTTGTCCAATTTGTTTCTTCACGAAGGGGCAAACTGGAACGTTTACTTGCAGATCGCAGCATACAATACAATTCTCTGAGCCCCAAATAAAGTGAAATATGAATCATATTATATTATGACGTGTGAATGTTTTTGTTTGTGTTTCCGGTTTCATTAAGTTTAGAGCGCACAAATGAACCGATCGGTCTCTAATTATCAGTTCTAATGAATCAAACCATTAAGCAGCAGGAAGCAGCCTGAATTTCCATGTTTCTACTCTTACTCTTGGAAAAAGAAACACAAACGTCGGTTCTGCACACACACACACGGCGTCTATTGAATTTCAGAGAAATGAAACGGGGGACAGTCAGTGAGAGAAGTCGCTCTGTGCCAGCTTAGGTGTTAACAATGTAAATTACAACAAAAACAAATATATACACATTTCCTTTTCTGCCGACTGGCCCATCTGTCTGTTGCAGTTTGTCCACATTTGTGAAATTCTGCTTCATGTTCAGCTGAACTAATAGCTGACGTGTGTCATTAAAGCTTTTCCATTCGCCGTTCCCAGCGCTCGGTGTCTTCACTGGGAAAACGAAGGCAGACCAGGATTTAGATTGTCTCTTTGTGGTCTGGCTCCGTCCTGGATGACTTCAAGGTGCCCTGTGGAGTTCTTGACCACGAGCAAAGCTCAGAAAGGACCGACGGTTCTAATGATGAATCCCTGCTGCATGAAAAAATACGTTTAAACGGTCCAAGTTTTCTTGTGGATGATCCAGTTACTTCCCCGGATACACAACCCGACATTTGAAGGATTATTCTTCATTTTCAAACGACAGTCTTGATGTTAACGAAATAAAATATTATCTAAACACTAATTTGAGTTCAGTGGTTGATTTTGGGTTGAACCTCACAGTTTAAACTGAGCTGGTAGGTTAAATCCAGGCTCATAATTCAAACCTGAACTCATCACCAACACTCGGAGGTTCAGCCTGAAGTAACACTCACCCAAATGGCGGCTGTGTTGCCATGGTTACAAAGACTTTGGCCGTCCAGTCTTTTTTATAAACGCACTTTTCCATTCCCTCCATCGTCACGACAACCGTGATATGCTGCCTAGCAACAACATCGAACTACGGTTCATCACAGCCGGATGACAGACGACCTATTGGTCACAAAAAGAGTCTAAACTGGAATGTTATAATGATCGTGTTTCTGCTTTTTGACAATGTCACCAGGAGAGACGGACAAGACTACCAAGCCAACAGAAGCCGTCCTGAGGGGCCGAGACTGACGGGCGCCTGAGAGTCTTTAAATGGTCTCTTCACCTTCTGGCATCAATGAGAGATGAAAGACGGCGTGATACACGCACACAAGTACAGATAGTGTGACGCACAATTTGGCAAAGAACTGTCGACACACACGTATCCGGCCACGAGCACGGCGGGCGTCTGGTGACAGCTCCTCCTCTGCCTCCATCAACGCCGGCCTCATTACCGGAGCAAAGAGAGACATAAAAATGGGCCCCGGAGCGTTTTTGGGGGGCCTCGTAAAAGGCAGGCAGCGTTTTCAAGGCAAACAAAATGAAGTGCACCTTTTTTCTGCACGGGGAGGAAAACAAGTGTGAAATGGACTTTCCACTGCATGAAGCAGTTGAAAGCTTCGGTGTTCTGAGTGTCCTGGAAATCCATTTCTAAAGAAGCTGTACATTTTTAATGCATCCATTAAGCTCTGGTTGAGTCTGATTCTTTCAGTTATAAGAGACGGTGGACATTTAGTTTGTCTTTGTGCTGCAAACTGATGAGAGTGGAACTCATTTTTAGATTCAGCTGTTCAACAGATAAAAACCAACTGCAACAAATACACAATTTTTTTTAAATAATAAGAGCTATGTTATGTGATTTTTGACTTTTAACCTCAGTCTGTTTGTTTCAGAGGTAATCTGATTAAACAACTGAAAAAACGAAATAAATATTTGAATATTAAATATCTGGACGACTGTGATGTTATAAATCCAATCGTGGCTGAGCAGCAGACGGTGACGGTGACTGCAGCTAACCTGAGAGCCATGAGAGAGAATTCAAATCCACTGAAGCTCAGGACGCGTCTGTCCAAACACACCGACCGTGTTTGTTTCTCTGTCACCTCATAAAGCTTCTCCATTCCCGTCCGCCTGAAGGTTTATGTTTCAGGGGCGCCACACGGGATTTTGGGCCCCATGAAAAGAATCTTTACAGTTATACATCTTATACATCTTCCAGTTTATGTGACCTGCCTGTGAGTTTAATCTGTTTCCTGCTGCTGGAATGAATCTTTCTCTGCAGGAAGGAGGATCGATCTCTTTTTATTATTCATTCTGTAATCAATGCAGCGCAACAGATTTCTGCTCGATGGGTGCCAAACTATTTATTGATAAGTACTAATAATTTAGAACCAGACAACTAACTTCAATCTCTGTCGATATTACTGCTTAAGTAAAAAAAAAAAAAAAAAAGAGGGTTTCAACACCAAGACGTCAGCGAGTGCATTGTAGCAAATAATATGAATTAAGTGATGATATCAACTTTAAAAGGGATTATTGCACATTCTCCTGCATGCATCATAGCTCAGTTAGCACAAGCCAATTCATACCTACCTCCAGGACACAGACACACACACAAACACACACATACTGTAGACGTACACGAGCAGCATGTTAGCAGCACTCACCACTAGTTGGCGCAGCAGTAGTTAAGTGAATGCAATGAGGGTAGCAGACTGTGAAGAGAAGGACAGATTAGTGGACATCAGTGCGGGGACACTTCAGGAAAACATTTTCAATCACATTGACGCCACGTCCATTAGTCCACGAAAACTATCAGCTCATCAGCTCATTCAAAGGTCAAAGAGAAAGAGACAGACAAGCACAAGACAAAGTCTATTAGAGTCCAGGAATTAGACAGAGCCCTACGAAACGGTGTGTGCTTAAATCAGCTGCGCAGCCACTTCCTGCTTCCTCTGACCTCTGACCTCTGACACTGTACTGGAACAGTTTTTGGTTTTTAACTGAATAAACTCAGAGCTTTCGTTTCAAACCAGCTCACTTCAGTCTGCTGCTGAAAAAACCGAAACTGAGTCGAAGAAAGAAGGAAGGAAGGAAATGAAAGATAGAAACAGATACGACAGACAGAAAGATTGGAAAGAAAGAAAAAGACCACGAGGAAGACGGACAGAAGACAAATAACACAAGAGTACATTTCAGATCCCCTGTTGTGTTTTTGTGCGATCAAGTTTAAGATTTTTCAGCGTTCTTTCTCTTCAGTTGTTTGAACGTCGTTTTTTTAATTCTCTGCAGTTTTTGTTGATTCTCTGCTAGATGAAATCAAACCACTTTTCTCTGAGCGCTCATCACATGCTTTCATTGTCTCTCAGCGACAGATGAGATTTCATGGAGAGTGAGAAAAGCAACTCCCCAGCTATCTGTGTGCGATTGTGTGCGTCGCAGAATCAGAAAACTAAGTGCAGATTCATGCATTTCTTAAAAACCACTGCAGGTCTCTGAGGCTTACAAGCATGCATACACACGTGCGCAAACACACACACACACACACACACACACACACACACACACACACACACAGGGTACAGTGTTGGCATGATTTACCCTGAAACCACTGCGGCTAACCTCCTGTGGCTACACACTCATTTACAGAACTTTTGAATAAGAAGTGCTTCTCAGTGGACACACACACACACACACACACACACACACACACACACACACACACACACACTGTAATACTTAAATACAGTGAGAAAATGTTGATTATGTAAACTTTCAGGTTTCAGGTTTCAAGTGTGTTTAGAATCTCTGTGGTCATTTTCATGTGTGTGTCTGTGTTTGTATATACACTCAGGTTGTGTGGATTTTGCATTTTGATGGTCAATATACAAACAAACACTGAAACATCTCGCAGTAAATAATCTATCCATCTAAATATAGGGCTGTGTGTGTGTGTGTGTGTGCGTGTGTGGAGGAAGTCACCATGAACTTTGTGTATTTTATCAGCCAACTGGGTCTTTGGAGCAGAGCGGGAACTCGGCGCTGGAGTCAATTAACTCGGCAGCCGAAGTCAAAATCAACTAGAAATTGGCTGAAGTCTGGTTGTAATTTTCCACCCTGATGGCAAACACACTGAAACACTTTGTTTCTCTACAGTACCACAAATCTGTGTCTGTGTGTGTCTGTGTGTGTGAGACGAAGACATATTTGTCAAACAGTACAACAACTTTCAGAACGATTGTGACTTTGTTTATTTTTGTAAGATTTGATAAAAGTTGCTGTGCCTCTTTCTCATGTTTTGGCTAGCATATAGAACTAAATTATCTTTATGGTTCACTTTAGTTTGAATGGTGACCAAAGAAACTTTTGGTTCTTACTGAAGATGCAATTCTTCCTCCTGTTTTATAATCCTAATGATTTCCTGTCGGGGGGTGTTACTCACTGCAGCTGAGCGTGGTGTCGGTCTGGGCCAGACTGGAGGGGATGGTCCAGTGGCTGTTGTCCCAGTCGATGACGTTGCCCACCGTGTCGCATGTCAGCGCCTGGAGCTGGTGCTCTGTCATGGCGTAATCCCACAGCCGGAGGTTGTACATGTTCCCCGGAAAGTTGTTCTGCCCTGAAAGCGAAGACAGGCCGTCGTCATCGCACAACACCACAACGTGAACATCGCAATGTTTCAGAGTCGACAATGACGTTCTGTGGAAGGTCGACCTCCTACCTGATGTCAGGAGGTCAAAATCTGAAGGGACAGGGTGATGAGGCTGTTTTAACATGACCTCTGACCTCTGAGTGGCTCAAATTCAGACTAACTTCAACTCAATCTGAGATCAGAAAGCTGGACTGAAGCTGAAATGATGAAGCGTGTCTGCTTCGACGGGCTGAACAGCTAACAAAACATGTCAGAAATCCTACATTTAGGATAAAAGCCAAAGACTTACCTCCTAACCGGAACTGTCCACCGGCAGGGACGGAGTGTCCGATGGTGAGGGAGCAGATTTGGGTCTTGTATTGTCCATTAACATAAACCACCACCTGACCGTTTGAGGACGTCCAGAGGAGACACAAACGCTTCATGCTGGACGTGAAGTCGGCAGAGGACACCATGCTGTTGATCGGACACGTCACTCCGTTGATGTTCATCGCCATGCCGGCCGGCGTGGAGCCCACGCTCAGCCTCTCGGCGCCGCTCATTTCCAAGTAGGTGAAGAAGGTCTCTTTCTGTTCAGGAGGAAACAAACTGGAGATGGAAACTCCACAGACCACCTTAAGATGTCTGCTGGTTCAGTTCAGTTGGCCGATGCCAAAGTGGAATGGTTTGTTTTCAGCCCAACTTCAGTTTTTGTTTGGAAGTTATTAGCTCAACTTTCAGGCCTAACGTTAGCATTTACAGCGATGTAAAATTCAAACTTCAGTCTTTTCTCAAGTCTTTTCTTTGTTGTGAGTTTATTAGTGATATAAAAAACGAAATCCCCTGATTAGCTCACTGCAACCATCGTCGCTCCGTCGTACCTGTTTCTGGTTGGTGCGTTCGACCTCGAAGCAAACCGTCAGCTGATTGAGCGCTGGGATGGAAACAGAGTTGGCCACTTTGGTGACCTGAGTGTTGCCGCTGGTTATTTTGACCTTCTGGTTCCTCAGTGCCACGGCAACTAGAGATGAGGGACGAACAAAGGGAAGGAAGGATAGTAGGAAAGGAGACGGGACAGAGGAAAGAGGAGAAGAAAAGAAAATACAGAGCGAGCAAGAGAAGTCACCAAAACAGAAAGAAATGTGAATAACGGAAAGAATGAGAAAGAAATGTGGAAAAGAAGAACAAGGAATGAAAATAAAAGGAGGGAGAAATTAGATTTGTATTTATAATTATAGAAAAAAGAGTAATTAAGAGCACAAAGGTGTAAATAAAGAGGGGGAGGAAAATCCAAAGGATGAAAAGAGCGGAAATATAAAAAGTGAAAAAATGAACACAGAGTTCTTCATTAATTACTTGAATTAACGGTCTAATTGTGATTTTAACTGATGGCAGATTTTTCACCACAAAAGAACGTTGGCTTGACTCAAAACAGCCACTAACACACACTTGATGTAGAAAACACACACACACACACTCTTCTGGACGCACAAACCATCCGCAAGTATTGATGATTCAGCGTTTTGGTGTCTTTTCCCAGCAGAAGGACTCTGACAGGGTGAGTTCAAAAAACAGCCACACACAACACACACACACTTCCAGCCATGCAAATACCAGTGAACGCACATTAGGGCACGCACACACAGATCTGGTGTCAGAGCGGCTCCTTTGGTAGGCCCATACTCAGACTGGTTGGTGCTGATTCTCTGATGTTTGCGTTCTCCAATTTAAACCCAATTAAAGCTGCAGGATCTGATAAAGCTGACTTATCGGTTCAGTAAACATCCAGGTTCATCTTCTGTCTGTCTGCACTTACTGGAGATGAGGATTTGATCTGAGCTTCAGACAGAGGTTTATATTCTCCTCTTTCTGTTGACCAAATCCTGAGTGGTCAGAGTGAACCTGACAGATTTATTATTCATGCTTAAATACAATCACATTCTTTGGAGAGATTATTCTGTGAGTGTGTGCCAACACAGATCCCAGACCCGGGGATCAGGTCTCGGTCTGGACCTACCGTGCCGGAAGCTAACACTGAACCCTTTCTTCTGCACGCTGAAGTCTGAGGTAAAAGACAGCTCCATCACGTTCCCCGTCGAGTTCAGAGTCAGCCCGTTGGCCGTCAGGCCGCAGAACTTAACGTCAGCGTTTCCTGTGTTCACCACCACCCGGTCGTAGATGCAGCCCGGCGCCTCCTCCAGGTCAAAGTCCAGGAAGGACAGCTGGATGATGAAGCCGGCGGGAGCCTGAATGATCCACTTGCAGGTTTGTGAATTGGGGTATTTCTGGGGGTAGCAGGGCGACGTGATTCTCCCCTGGACGTCCGTCAGGACCAGGTTACAGTTTGTGGAGCTGCAGCCCAGAACTGGAGCTGACGGCAGGATGAAACATTCATGAACTTTCAGGTCGGGTCAAATCAGTCAGAGGACAAACGCTGACAGGCAGGGACACAAGGGGACAGGACAAGGTAGCACACAGGACAAGGGGCAAGAGGCAAACACCTTAAACCTTTAGGAATCAGGAGGCTAGGAGGGAGGCTTCAGGGACAAACAGCTGAGTCGGCATAAAAAGGGAATTCTTGTCAGTCAGTCCAGACCGAGCAGTCCAGGAGGTAAAGACAAGTAAAAGGACGAAGTCCAAGTTTTCAAGAAAGTTAGAAGGACTTCAAGGATTCAGGAGACAAACCGAGAATTTATTTCTTTCCAAGGCAACAAGAGGACAAGAAGAAGAGTTTAGAAATCAAAAGGTTGCACTCCAGGGATCATGGGAAAACAGACACAAGGCGGGAGAAGACAAGACAAGTCGTGCAGTTAGGTAAAGGTTCAACAGCCAAGAGAGGGATCAATCAATCAATCAATCAATCAGTCAATCAATCAATCAGTCAGGGACTCTGAGAGCTGATTGATTGGATTGGACAGAAGTGGCCTGATGACAGTCACTTCTGCTGAGTCAGCATTGAACCGAATTCCAAGCTTTAGATAAAACAAACCACCGACGTTCGTGCTGGAAACCAAACACATGCAGAATTAAATGAGGAAAAAGTCACATTTATTATTTAGATTTTTTTTCTCAGGGAAAATCCAAGTAGTCAATTCCAATGAGTATTTTTAGAGCTGGAGGGGAAAACATGAAGTCGGTGCAGCTTCGTTGAATTCATCTGTCTCAACTAATCCTCTAAATGTGAAGCACCGAAATGTTTTTCAGCTATACGTGGAAACCTCTGAGGACGGACAGGAAGTTTTTCATCCACCGAGATTTAATACTGTGTCTGTTTTGTTTTTAGGGCCCTGATGTGTAGAAGATCTGCAGAGACGGACAAAAGCTCCAAAAGCTGCAAACGTTACAGTCGATCCTTCTGGAAACTCATAATAGGTCGGTTTGTCAGAGACTCAGAGCCGACGCTGCTGATGGAGTGGGATTCATTCACGGGTCGAACCAAAGAACACGTTAGCCTTCATCACTCTAAACAACGGCTGGAAAGACGAGCCGGCCCTCACAAAAAATAATAACAGACAAGAGCTGAAATGGAAAGTGGAAAGAATGGTTCGCCTCTCTCGCTCGGGGTAACAATGCCCTCCGTTGATCTCAGGCCCGGCCTTCGACACGGCCAAAACCACAACCAGCTCACTGGAAACGTTAGAAACACCAGTGTGTGTGTGTGTGTGTTTGTATTTTAACTCTTACTTATTCCAAGAAAAGCAGCCTGGTGTCACGTTTGTCAGCACCATCATCGTCCACTTTCCCACGTTGGAGCCCTGCACCGACCCGGTCCAGTGACTACTCTGCCATCTTTATCTTTTGTCTGTCAATCACACAGCAGCCCCGCCCCCAACCCCTCCCCTTTCCCTCCAAATGGAGCATCATTTAAAAAATCAACATCATGTTGTACTGATGACCGTAAACTAGAGACTGAGACCATAAACTGAGGGACATTTTCCCATAGACTTCAACACAGTCTGACTTTTTTTTTTTTCTCCACACTTTTTTTTTCTCGCCCCTGATGACAATTAGATATAATAAAGTTGTGCCACTTTCATAAACAGCCTGTTGGTGTAAAGAATGAGAACAGAGACGTTCAAACGTTTTGTTGCTGTTGTTTGTCGTTTGCTTCATTTCGAAGGAGACACAACAGATTGTGTGTTACTTTGTTGTTCTGTTTTAAGGCGATGAATCGCTCACCGGAGTCTCTTTTTGGTCGTTCAGCAGCGAGCTGAAGAATTCCCGAAATTCAGACGCTCATGTTACTGATGGTCAGAGACAAACACACAGATCAGTGAGCTCAGCCACACAAGCAGGAGGGTTCCTGAGCTTACAACTAAACACACACACAAAGCAGTGTGTGTGTGTGTGTGTGTGTGTGTGTGTGTGAGAGAGCTCAGCTTCTGGCATTAAAGTTGCTCAGCATGAAATTTCAGGAACATTTGGACGCGACATCAAAAAGCACAGAACTCTTTTTTCCCCACTAACGGAAAAACTAGAAGCAGCCACAAGACTCACATACCGAGTTGTCTCTCTCTTTCCCACCGCTGTCTAACACACAGACACACACAGACACACAGACACACACACACACAGACATAGTAGTTTCCACTTCTCTCTTGGGGAGTGTTGACTTTTCTATCCCTCCATCTCTCCATAGAGTCGTAGAGTAGGTAGCTTTGTTCCTCTGTGTGTGTGTGTGTGTGTGTGTGTGTGTGTTTGTCGCTCTGAAGCATAAAAAGCTGCCTCTCGAGTTTCCGACCGCCCGGCCTCTTGTTTCCTCTTTATCCTCTCGTCTGAAGCTGCGACCTTTGACCTCTGACCTCTGACGGTCTCACCTGTCTCCACCGAGTCAGACAATGGGCGGAGCAACGCTGATGCAACAAAACCAAAGGCTGCGTCTTTTGTTGTTGTTGTTGTTGTTTTTTTTACTCCTTCTTGCCAAACAGGCTGCCTACATTACCCATAATGCATTCTGGAACCTGCAGCAGACTTCTATTTTCAAACTTCATCTGCTGATGTGTGATTTTTAAATTTTAATGTATTAACTGTGGCATACGTGAGGCTGTTGAGATGATTAATCACGCCGATTGTGAGGCAGTTTCGTGTGCGAAGAGCTGCTCCGCTGTAGGAAACCGGATTCAACTGTTGAGTTCTGATCTGAACGGAGAGCCAGCAGGACCGGATCCAGGATTTAGTGCTGACGCTGCTGTTACAGCCGTATCTCCTCACATCTCCAGCTTCGGAGGAAACCCCACCATTTATCATTACCACTGTACAGCTGCAGCGATTTTCCTCATCTGTTCTCCATCAGACACCGGAGGACGGTGTTTCTACCACTTTATACAGGAAAGGCTGATTTGCAATGCAAATCGTTCCATCGCCTCGGACAGTGGCGTCTCTGTTCTCAGGATAAATCTGATTGTTGAGGAAGAAGCAAATGAGATTTCTGAAGCAGGCTGAACACATGAGGTGCACGTTAAAGGTCCAACAGTCTGAAGGTTAAAGGTCAAACAGCCTGAAGGTTAAAGGTCCAACAATCTGAAGGTTAAAGGTCCAACAGCCTGAAGGTTAAAGGTCCAACAATCTGAAGGTTAAAGGTCCAACAGCCTGAAGGTTAAAGGTCAAACAGTCTGAAGTTAAAGGTCAAACAGTCTGAAGTTAAAGGTCAAACAGTCTGAAGGTTAAAGGTCCAACAATCTGAAGGTTAAAGGTCCAACAGCCTGAAGGTTAAAGCTCCAACAATCTGAAGGTTAAAGGTCAAACAGCCTGAAGGTTAAAGGTCCAACAATCTGAAGGTTAAAGGTCAAACAGTCTGAAGTTAAAGGTCAAACAGTCTGAAGGTTAAAGGTCCAACAATCTGAAGGTTAAAGGTCCAACAGCCTGAAGGTTAAAGCTCCAACAATCTGAAGGTTAAAGGTCAAACAGCCTGAAGGTTAAAGGTCCAACAATCTGAAGGTTAAAGGTCAAACAGCCTGAAGGTTAAAGGTCCAACAAGCTGAAGGTTAAAGGTCAAACAGTCTGAAGTTAAAGGTCAAACAGTCTGAAGTTAAAGGTCAAACAGCCTGAAGGTTAAAGGTCCAACAATCTGAAGGTTAAAGGTCCAACAGCCTGAAGGTTAAAGGTCAAACAGTCTGAAGTTAAAGGTCAAACAGTCTGAAGTTAAAGGTCAAACAGTCTGAAGGTTAAAGGTCCAACAATCTGAAGGTTAAAGGTCCAACAGCCTGAAGGTTAAAGCTCCAACAATCTGAAGGTTAAAGGTCAAACAGCCTGAAGGTTAAAGGTCCAACAATCTGAAGGTTAAAGGTCAAACAGTCTGAAGTTAAAGGTCAAACAGTCTGAAGGTTAAAGGTCCAACAATCTGAAGGTTAAAGGTCCAACAGCCTGAAGGTTAAAGCTCCAACAATCTGAACGTTAAAGGTCAAACAGCCTGAAGGTTAAAGGTCCAACAATCTGAAGGTTAAAGGTCCAACAATCTGAAGGTTAAAGGTCAAACAGTCTGAAGTTAAAGGTCCAACAGTCTGAAGGTTAAAGTTCAAACAGCCTGAAGGTTAAAGGTCCAACAGTCTGAAGGTTAAAGGTCAAACAGCCTGAAGGTTAAAGGTCCAACAATCTGAAGGTTAAAGGTCCAACAGTCTGAAGGTTTAAAGGTTAAAGGTCAAACAGCCTGAAGGTTAAAGGTCCAACAGTCTGAAGGTTTAAAGGTTTAAAGGTCAAACAGCCTGAAGGTTAAAGGTCAAACAGCCTGAAGGTCAATGTTAAAGGTGAACTGACCAACAGCGTAGAGGAAGTGCATCACTGCAGATGTGGCCGTGCTGATAACCACGGACAGCTGCAGTCGGAACAACATGCTGACCTCACAGTGGGCGTGGCCACCTGTCGGCGGTAACAGACTTCCTGCCGGCTGGACTCGTCTCTAACAGAGTGTGACTGAATGAAATAAAAACAGTGTGTGACAGTTGTGTTCATGTGTTGTCGGTTGAAATAAAACCAACCCTTCGTTTTCACTTTGTCAGCGGATAGGCCGAGCTTTCACCAAACGTTCTGTTCATGCATTCAATTTGGTTTCCAATTCAAACACACAGACACGCACAGACACACACAGACACACACAGACACGCACAGACACACACAGACACGCACAGACACACACAGACACGCACAGACACACACAGACACGCACAGACACACACAGACACACACACTCGTGTCGGGCCTATAAAACATTAACATCTCGAATAACTCCTCTCATTAACTCTGTGACGAGCTGCTGTCGGCGCCCAAAACCAAGCAGCTGCCCGCCACCACCGCACACACCTCGTCATCATCACTGATGACCCTCGCTCTCCCTCCCTTCCTGTCTGTGGCAATGTCTCTCGCCCCGGCCTCTCTGCGTTACTTTGGACTGCAGCTGCAGAACATCATCTTCATCAGTGAACGAAGAGGAAGTTGTAAAGTTTTATACCCGCTCTTATTAGGAACGCCTGTGAAGGTGACTGATGTCCAGACAGACGAGCCGAACGCAGACACACAGTGTGTGTCTGTTTTTACTACACCTCCAAAAACAAAAGGAGGAGAAGAGGAGAGGAAACGAGGAGAGAAAGCTGCGAGTAAGGAAAGAGGAAACAGGAGAATGGTGGAAGGAAACTGAAAGGAAAGGAGACAAAGAGGAAACAAGGAGAAGGACACTCCTGGAAAAGAAGGATGGATGAGAGGAGACAGTAAAAGGAAAGGAAATAAGGGTGAAGGAAGGAGACGACGTGATCAGATAAACGTTCAGATATAACCAAACCTACAAAATATTTACAATGTGTGTACATGTGGCTCGTCCTCCACCCACCAACCCCACCCTGCGTGTGTGAGTCCCCGAAGTCCTGCTAACTGTGATAATGTAGAACAGACACTGTTGGTAATTAGGTCCTGTTGAGAATGAGAACATGTGTTTGTGTGTTTGTGCGTTTGTGCGTTTGTGCGAGGACACTCACTGACCTAATCCTTTACCTCAAACCTAAACCTGATTATAACCAAAACCGGATCTGGTCCCTGAAACAGGACCAACCAGTCCTCAGTGTGTGTTATCTCCGTCACTGAGGAACATTATCTCCGACATCAATTTATTCCCTCTTTCTTCCCCTTGAGACAAAATAGAAAACAAATGGAGGAGTAAACGTGTTCACAGATGTCGGAGCGTTCTGTTTTTATAATTTCCAACATCGCTGTGTTTCTACTCAGCAACTGTTGGACCACAAACTTCCACCGCTGACCACTCTGAAGGTTTCTCACCGGTGCGGCAGCAACTAATGATTATTTCCACCAACGATAAATCAACAACTGCGCCAAATGTTTTAACTCGCGCTGGAGACGCCGTCTTAACAAGGCTTGATTTGAAAGTTTAAGATTCGTTTAAATAACTGATCATAAAAATGTAATCAATAATCATCTTTATGAGAAGCTGAGCCGGAAAGTTTTCATGTGAATGATTGAACTCGGTCCTCTTTTAACGGATTGTGGTATTCATCATGATGATGGCGAACATTAAAATGGGGCAGGTAGAAGATAAATCAGGTATCAGGTATCTCATCGACGTGTCGGCTGACTCCGCCCCTCGCCCAGAGTGAGCTGGGATTGGCTCCATGACGCCGTGACCCGGAAACAGATCAGATAGAAGATGGACGAATGAACTTTTTCTAAATTATAGTTTTGAATGGAAATCGGTCAGGAAAGCCGCGCGGCTGATTAACTGAAGAGGACAGAAGAAGCTGCTCAGGGTTTCCAGAGGACTGATTCAAAAAGAGAACGTGTTGTTCATCCAGTCCAGCAGCGTTTCGCTGACTCAGGTTCAGGCTGATGTCATGGCCTGGAGTTTCTGTGGATCTACTTAGCTGCACGTCTACAGTTACACTCAGAGATGCAGCGACTTCCTGGCTTCCTCCTTCAGCCCCGATCAACAGGACAGCTGGGAGGAAAACCAGAGAAGAGCGCGATGACGGTTCGGGGCGAACCTTTTGGTTCCCACGCAGAGAAGCGGTCCACTCCTCCGTCAGAAGGCAGCCCAGACTGCCGCTCAGCTGCTCCTCCGACTGCGACGGGGAAATAAAGAGCTTTTGTTTTCCGGCTGACGTGGGAGACGGGAGGCTGGCTCTGCTGCAGCTCTGGCGCTCTTAAAAGAAACAGCGAGGGTGGAAAGAAGTCTATGGCAGATTTACAGCCGTAAAGCGATGACAGTTTTCCATCCGCCGGGTTTCCATCGACAGGTACACACCAACAGAGGAACACCTCAGGTTCATCTCACCGACCGATACCACTCAGACTTTAGGGAACAAACCCAGCCGACACTTTCACCTCAAACACGATGTACGTCCAGAGCTGATATTAACATTAGTGGACATAATGAGGTGACGAATCGTGCAGTGTGGGTCTAATTCTGTTCACATGATGCTGAAGAAGCAACGTAAACTTTTCATATATATATATCTGAGAGCAAACTGCTCTCAATGATGCTACTCAGCTAACGGCTAAAGATGCTAAAATGCCCCGTCTGCCCCTCTCGGCCTTTTTCAGACTCTAATCCTGTAGATTATTCGGCTTCAGTCAACCTGCCCTTCTCTGCTTTCACCTCTCCGTCCGTTCTCACATTCTTTTCGTTGCATTCCTCTCTCCTCCCTCGGTCATTCCTCGTTCTCCTTCGGCTCTTTGTTGTTATCTCTCTGCTGCTTTCTTTCTCGACCCCTTCCTTTTTCTACCATCCAAATCCTTCTGTTGGACGGATGTGAAAGCAGCTGCCTGTGGTCGATGAAATGTCAGCGTTTCTTTGTGGCCGATGTCTGTCCGCAGCACGAGGAAATCAGATCCAGGTTTTCTGAACGTTACGCCTACTTTAAGGACTTCAAATATTAATAATAAAAAAAAGACAAAACCTCAACATGTTAGAGCTTAATGGTTCAAGATGATGATAAATGCTGACAAAATTTTACTTTATGGAGCTTTGAAGGTCCCAAACTGTCTAAAAGTAGATGTCCGAACATTTTTCTATGATAAATCAGGTGGAAAAATAAAACACTGAAGCCCCGCCCACCTCGACCTGCCATCCCCTTAGAAAACCATCAGCCCTCGTCCTCGTCCTTCAGACGGCTGGAGACAGATGTGGATTCAGGGTGTTTATCTTATCAGTCCCCTCTCAACACTAAAACCTGATCTGGATAGGCCTGTTTTGTGTCATCACTTTGTGTTATTGTGTCCTTTTTCTACATGTCAGTGTTTTTGTCAGCAGGTCGGCCCACTTGGAGCGAGCTGACTCACCCTCCCAGGTGTCTGTCCTCCCCCTCCTCACCCCGCTCGTCTTTCACTAGGAGATAATTGACTGTGGCATCCAAAAGGAGGAGGTGGTGGCGGGGGGGTAACCAGGTGGAGGGGAAGGACGGCGACGTAACTGATACACAGAATAAAAAATGTGGAAATACAAATCACCCGACAGACTGAAGGGTGGAAAATAAAAAATAAAAAATGCAGCCTCGATGTTCAGAGCCATCACTTCCTGCTGCCTTCTGTCCGAATGAGACGATTGGAGACGTTCACATTTTAAGTCCAGCTGGAAGATTGAGCCAAATTTCTTCAACAGCGTTCCTGACGGACGTTCGTAGAGACGCCTGTCTGTTCCTGTCCCGCACATAAGTTGAGATGGACGGACGCCACGGCTCTGAATGTGAGATGAGGGGAGGACAGTCTGGCCAATAAAATCTGGACCGTCATTCCTGCCAGCTCTCACATTAGCATTAAGAAATATATCTGGACATCGTGTCCCCCGTTAAATTAGTTAAATGTCACTCCGCCGTGACAAAGCGGAGCAGCAGATGGGATTTTTAACTGAGAGAAGGCCTGAAGACTCCACCTCAGTCCTTCAGTGTTTCCCGAACCCTCCTCCAAAGTGCACACATCAAGAAAAACGACCAGGAAACGATCACCTGAAGCTCAGTTAATCCGGATTCTCTCTTCTCTGTCTGGTTTGTTCTCATTAACTCATTTCATGTAAAACTACAAACGTGTGTCGTTCATATTCTGACACTTCTTTCTGCACCAAGCTGGATCACGCCGCCTCTTTAAAAAACACACGAGGAACATTCAATTCGTTTTCTGTGGTCTAAAGACACAAAGCTATAATTAAGACTTATGTCATTACCGTTTAGGAGAGGTGATCATATTAACTTTCAGACTCTTCGTGGCTCAAAATAAGAAAACAAATCTCAACTGATCAGCGACTCACCACAAGAATTTCATTATTGTTGTTTGCATCACAATAAGAAACACAACCAGACTCACAAACGTGTGACGGATTTTAATGTCGCATTGTTCGATCCAACTTTGCAACATAAAAAAAAGTGTTGATCGTTTGGAAAAAGAAGTTTCAGTCGTCGTTCATTTAGAGGGAAACAGACCAGGAGGGGCGGGGCTGCTGTGTGATTGACAGACTGTCCCACCCAATCAGGAGGCAGTCCAGAGCTGCATCACACAGATAGCTGACGTTGGTGCTTTGAGCTTTATTTTATGTCTGCAGTCTCCAGCAGAGCTACACACAGCTCAGTGTGTGTCCATTTTGTGGTCTGATTATACATCAACGTGTCAACATGGACGAACAAAATCCCGTCAGATGTCAGAATGGAAAAGAGCAAACCACAGTCAAGCCCTATGTCTCTCTCTCTCGCTCTCTCTCTCTCTCATAACGGTCATCACTGAAACTTTTATAATTTCCTCATTTTTTACCATTTAAACCTTCAGTTTATCTCCTGAGCAGCAACACACACACACACACACACACACACATATGGGTCATGTTCTTGCCACCACATGCATGCTCACGAACTGTGTGTGTGTGTGTTGTGGTTTAGTACTGCTGGGAACTTTACGAGTGTGTGTGAACCACTCGGTTTGGCCTGAGGCTGCTGGTGGGGTATGGTATGGGTGGGGTACACACTTGCTCACTCTCTCTCTCTCTCTCTCTCTCACTCTCTCTCTCTCTCTCTTGCTTGCTTTCTGTTGGAGTTTACATTTTTTTTGGCCAACACAGAAAACACCCCCCAGCTTCTCTCTATTAGCTGCTAAAGGAAAATAAAATACGGCATGTGGCCAAAAGTGTGTGGACACCTTGAACTCAGCCACACCTGGTCACCTGACAAACCCCCCCCCCCCCCCACATAATGTTTCCGGATGTCTTCAAAATAAAAGCACACGGTGACTGAAGCAGAAAGCAGATGGAAATGATTCTGATTTTCAGTGTTGAGAGTTGTGACTTTTTCTGCAACAGGACAAGTCGGGTTGGTTTTAATGTGCAGCACGGAGAGAGACGGAGGCATGCTCTCAGGCACGGGGATGGAAAATGTGAGCAAAACAAAGTGGGATGAAGCGAAGAGGAAACAAGTGAATGGACGGTGGAAACATGGGGAGAAGAAAAGACACGAGTGAAAGATGGAAATCATATAAATCACTGCTGTCAGATGAAAACGGCTGCATCTCCTTTCAAACATGTCTTGAAAGGTACACAAAGAGCTTTTTAATGGGAGTTTTTCACGAGGACGCCACAACACACACACACACACACACACACAAAAAATACTTTAACTTCCTCATCAAGTCAGGAAATGCAGCATTTTTACCCGACAGCAGAAACACACATCGGAAAACATGATTTAAATGGGAATGAATGGAAATAACAAAATCAAACAGCAACTCAGTGAGTTGAAAAGAGATCTTTACATTTTATCCTCACAATTTAATGTTTTGTCATTAGCTGCCCTGTAAAGGATTTAAGAGTCAGCACTATAAATTAGAATAACTGGAATTTAATTAGTCTTTTAAGCTCCACAGTTACTTCAGTGAGAAGATTTAATGACTGAGATTCTGCAGACAATACATTTTTACTGTGGACACTGAAGTCATTGCATCTCTCACAGCTTCATGCAGCGTCCAGCTCATCCAGAAGTCAGGAGGAAGATTTAGCTTGTTGCTCTCACAGCTGTTTCATCAGCACGTTGTGATGAGTTCATGTGGTTGTTGTTTTAGCTGTAGGTCTGCAAGAACGTCCTCACTTTTCCAAATATGTCGCTCCTTTTTTTAAAAAGATCTCCTTTAATTTACTTCTAAATTTACTTTTCTTCCACAAATATCACCTTTTAAAAATGTCCCCACAAAATAAACCCTCACTTTCAAACAAACCAAATAAAAAAACCAACCATAATTTAAAAACAGATATTCCTCCTGATCTTAAGCGTCTTTACTTTCCCAAAATGGTTTTATATCCTCGGAAAGCTCCCTCCTAAAAACTGCTTTGGGAATGTTTTCACTTCCCAAACCGCATCCGAGCTTCCATAAAACAAACTAAACAAAAGAAAAGCAAAATAAAACGACTGTGGTTCAAAAACGTTCCCAGAACGTCCACAGTGGTTTTCGTGTTTTCTCTTCATTGATCCTACATTGGTATTTTATTGACTCTCTGTCAGACGGACAGCTGTGAGACCAACTGAGTCCTTCCTGATCACTTCCTGTTCAGACTAAACGAACGCCCCTGTAAATGGTGAGGGGGGCGGAGCCTACCGTTCCTGTGCAGGGTCATCCACAGCAGCAGGAGCGGGACGATATGACGGAGACTCCACCTTCCTCCTCCACCTGATGTACTGCCACCTGTCCTGGACTCCCTGAGGACACAGAGCAGGGGAGCAATCAACACACAACAACATGACGTCTCCCAGCTTCAGTGTGTGTGGTGATGTTACACAAACGGACACACAACACTCAAGTTTGGAAATGTTTGTGTTCGTTTACTTTCTAAAAGTAATACAATTTTCTTAAAGACGCGTACAGCTACCTGAAACAGCCAGACTCAGAAAATAAAATGGCAGAAAGGTAAAACGATTCACAACAAATCCTGCAGTTGGAACATCTAAGAGCTCGATCTTCTGTTTAGGACTGACGCAGCATTTTAAATATCTAACAGTTTGTGTTTCACTCATGTTTCCTGATTTGGGCTGATAAACATTCAAAGTTGATAAGTTCTCCTCCAAGAAGCAGCTGCGAGCTGAGATATCCCAGCCGTCCCTGAACACACCAGTGAAACCTGCGTCGGTCCAAAAAACTGATCCATCCGTCAGATTTACCATTTTCCAAAACGACAACATCACAGGCTCCGTGACTTTAACAGTCACACACACAATGAAACGGAACAAAGGGAACAAACGGAGGCTGATAAAAGCTTCAACTTCAGTCTTTATTCATGAGTTAAGTCTCAAATGTTTGAAATAAAACAGACTCCTTCCCTGAAACTTTAAAAACCCAGATCATGTTTATGGCTGTTGGTGTTTCAGCTGGTTTGATGAAGAATAACAACAAACCAGGCTGACCGGTCCAGTGTGGACCTGAAAACCGCTTTAACCTGCAGGAACTCCAGTCCTGGTGGGTCTGAATTCAGGGTCTTCGGCCTTCAGCGTCTTCGTCCTTCAGGGTCTTCGTCCTTCAGCGTCTTCGTCCTTCGTCCTTCAGGGTCTTCCTCCTTCAGAGTCTTCGTCCTTCAGGATCTTCGTCCTTCAGCGTCTTCCTCCTTCAGCGTCTTCGTCCTTCGTCCTTCAGGGTCTTCGTCCTTCCTCCTTCAGCGTCTTCCTCCTTCAGCGTCTTCCTCCTTCAGCGTCTTCGTCCTTCAGCGTCTTCGTCCTTCAGCGTCTTCGTCCTTCAGCGTCTTCCTCCTTCAGCGTCTTCCTCCTTCAGCGTCTTCCTCTTTCAGCGTCTTCCTCCTTCAGCATCTTCGTCCTTCAGCGTCTTCGTCCTTCAGCGTCTTCGTCCTTCAGGGTCTTCGTCCTTCAGGGTCTTCCTCTTTCAGCGTCTTCCTCCTTCAGCGTCTTCGTCCTTCAGGGTCTTCGTCCTTCGTCCTTCAGGATCTTCGTCCTTCAGGGTCTTTGTCCTTCAGGGTACTAAAAATACTGTAGCAGCAAAAAAAGGGAGTCTGAATGTCACTTTTGGGTTTCAGCTGTGAATGTTTCCAGGCCACGACTAACAGCTGATGACATAAGGTGAAAGTCCTCCAGCGGCAGAAGGCCGGACCGTCCTGGATCACGTCCTGCCACAATTCACCTGGACTTCACGATGCTGAATCCAGATCACAGCGAGGACACCCGAAACCTGCGATGTCTTCGATGGCAGCTCGGGTACGGGAGGAACTTCTCCGGTCACGAACAGAAGAATCTGATCCGCTCGCTGCAGTGAAATCCGAAACAGCTCGGAGCGCCAAATTATTTTCATGACTTCCATGTGTTTGAGGAATCTGAAGCTCAGGCCAAAAAAACACACAACGCTCCAAACTGTACATGCAAATATCATCAGGAGGAACAAGGAGACCGGCCTTTTGAAGATTTTGATCCATTTCTCATCTTGTAGATAAAAAGTCTTCATAATCTTATTTTGCTGTGATAAGTATTTACAGAATGAGCTGAGTCAGCTGTTAATGGATTTTTGAGCAGGATGTGCCAACTGCTCTCCGTCTCTCTGCACCAAGAAAGGCATGAAAAGAGCCAAAAAAAATAAACCATTGGACGTTGCGACGCCTGTTTTCCTCCAATAAAATGGCTGATCGCGGCGAGGCCGCAGGAAGGCGTGAGGCGCGTCGCGAGTGTGGAAAAGGCAGCACATATGTAGACTAACCCGGCACATCTGACTCCAGCTCCCTGATCGAGCCACATTGGAAAGAGCCAGCAGCAGTCAGAACAAAGGTCAGAGGTCAAATTACCCAGACAATGTGAAAACAAGGCTGTTTATGAGCGGGGGGTAACATGACATCATCAGCACAGCCCTCCTCCGCTTTGACAGCTTTCCACCCAAACCACCGACGGCTCCGACCCGCCGTGAAACAAATCTAAACATCGTATTTGGTGTTTCAGTTGGACCTCAAACGACTTTGGCTCAGTCGGCTTTAGCATATTTAGCTGTCAGTGCTGTCGACAGACAGTAAAACACAGAGAACTGACATGTCGTGTCAAAGCCGTAAAAACAGGCCGGCAGAGAGAACATGAACTCAGCTCCTCCTTAGAGCGGAGCTGCAGACACAAACGGGGATTTTCATCCATCACTGGCACTTTTTATCTCGTGTTTTAATGTTTGATCGGCTCATCAAGTGAATTCAGCCCCTCCGAACTTTGTGCATCATAAATATTTAAAGCTGCGGAAACAGAACTCGATGACTTCCCTCGTCCAGCTCTGCAAATTCATGCAGCTCCTGACATTAAAGAAAACTCGCCTCTTTGTCATGTCATGTGTGTTGTTTCCTTGTCCCCCCCCCCCCTCCATCCACCTCCCTCCGCCTCCCGCCTCCATCTCCAGTATGGAAATGGGAGTGAATGACAAGCAGAGCGAGGTCAGCGAACGAGGCCGCAGATCTGCCGCATAAAGAGAGCGATTCATGGCCTGTGGAGCTGGACGGCAGCCTGACAACCCCTTCGCCTCGAGTCAGACATTTTGTGGCCCAGAAGTTCGGGGATCACACAATTACGTTCAGACTTTCACACAACAACAACGAGCGACAACTCCGGCTTTGACCGAAGAGGAGCGGTCCTGCTGAATTTTTCATTAAAAAAAAAAACTGATTAAAGGTCCAAACAGTCTGAAGGTTTCATTCTGAATCAGGTCCAGGTTCTATGTTAACACAGTAAACTATCAAAGGCCTAAAAACCAGCAGACAGGACTTCTGGAACTTTATGATGTCACAGTGATGCCCCCCAGGCCCCGCCCACCTGGATCATATCTGCGGGTCTGCAGCATGTTTGTACTGGAACCGGTCTGGATGAGTCCATCAAAGTTTATTGAAGGTCTCCTCCCTCCGTCATGGAGCCGACTTCACTGATCTTAATCTGCCGTTTTCATCCACATTCATCAGCCGCTGGCGGCCGTGTGTCTAATTGTTCTACCAAACTGTTTTCTATGCTAATTTCTCCCAGAAGGCCTTGCTCCTCGGCGTCCAGAGCCAAAATCCTGCCGCACATGTAGATGTAAATCTGAGTATTTACATAAAACGGCGCCTCTCTGATGTGCTGAGAGAACAAACACAGACTGCTGATTGGCCATCAGGAGGAGGGGGAGGAGCCTCAATTAGCTCAACAAGTTAACAAAGAGACGCATTCGGATTATTGACATTCACGAGATCAAAGTTTTAATTTAGATTTCATTCAGCTCACCGACGGCAGCCTGAACCTTTTTTGACCTTTGACCTTCATTAACTGTCATTAAATCTTCCACCTGAAGTGACTCCAGCTTCATGAAAGCATCGTGGTTCTGTTCGGACCCTCCAGTCCAGAACCGCCGTCATGATTCCCAGACCTCAGATCTGAAGAACCCCCCCGACCTGTCCGGCCTCCTCCTCGCTCTCTGCACACACACACACACACAACACAATCAGCGCTGAAGTTTGTTACATTTCAGCTGCAGGTCGAACGCACACGTCGGTGTTTTGTGTTTCAGTCATCAGGATCCGACCGGAGCTGCAGGTGGATCAGCAGATCTTAATTAAACCGCATTCCTGTCAGACCGCCATCTTCATTTCATCCACGTTTACTTTGTGAGTCAAACACACCTGTGACCTGAATCTACCAACCACACACAGACACACACACACACCTCTCTGGACAGTCGCTCCAAACCTTCACACAACATGTTTTCTGGGCGTTTGGCCTCGGCAGGTTGTGTAACAACTGGCAGCGACAGATTCCACCGCAAACAAAACTTTCTTTGATGAAGTCGGATCGGATCAACTGAGCGGACGTTTTAAAAGCAGGTTCTCCTTCCTGCCGGTGACGCTTCCACACATTTCAACTTCTGATCTGTCGATCCAGATTTTTGAGTTCGCTGGTCAAAGTGGAGGAAAGAGGACTCAAAGCGTTCACAACACAATGACGCAAACGAGAGGAGACAAAATATTCCAAACACGCTTCAGAATAACACAACGCAGCTTCAACAAACTGGACACCGACACAACAACCTTCACCCAAACAGGAAGTGGTCACACGATGACATCACTGCGTTACTGTTCCCTTTGAAGGCCCATCAATAATCCATCAACACAAAAAACTGAAAATCCGACTGATCGATCCACTTTCGTTTGTTTTTGTCGTTTTTTTCATTTTGGACTCTCTTTCTGATTCTTCCTCCAGTTTTCTTTCACGTTTAACTTTAAAAAGTTTAAATGTCGTCATCCAGATTTAAAATGTGACTGTTTTGGATACACAACACAACACAACACAACACACTTCTGTTATTTGGTGTCGACACTCTGAACAGATCTACAGACTCACAAGATGAACTGTTTGTTTTGTTCTATTGTTGATTTTTGTTCCAGCTCGTTTCGATTTCATCTGAACTGGATTTTAACTTTCAGCACAAACTGGAGCTTCGATTAGAACACCTGAAGTTCTCTTTTTTGGATCAGGATCAGGATCAGGATCAGGTTTTCAGGTTCAGAACCACATTTACAGGACCTGAACCAGGTTTACTGGATCAGAACCAGATTTACAGGACCTGAACCAGGTTTTCAGGTTCAGAACCAGGTTTACAGGACCTGAACCAGGTTTACTGGATCAGGATCAGGTTTTCAGGTTCAGAACCAGGTTTACTGGATCAGAGAAGAAACCGGTTCGTCAGAGAAAAGACGAAACGCCGACACACAACTACACACACCTGATGTTTGACAGCGAGGAGACACAACACAACACAACCACAGCCGACCCAGCCAGCCGCTCTTTGCGGGTCTTTGCGGGTCTTTGCGGACTCACATGTTCTCAGTGGAGCGGCGGCTGATCCTCCGGCAGCATCATCGTCCCGCAAAGTCCGACGGAAGTTTGTTAGTCCGCAACTTTGTCCCCCCCACCCCCCATCCCCCCAAAAACTAATCCAACAGCAGGACTTACAGGACACAAGTCTCCAAAGTTTGGACAGAGACTGAGACAGTGAGAGAGAGACACCCGGACAGACTGACAGAGAGAGAGAGGGAGGGCAGAGAGAGAGAGAGAGAGAGAGAGAGAGACACCAGGACAGACTGACACAGAGAGAGAGGGAGGGCAGAGAGAGAGAGAGAGAGAGAGAGAGAGAGAGAGAGAGACACCAGGACAGACTGACAGAGAGAGAGAGGGAGGGCAGAGAGAGAGAGACAGTGAGAGAGAGACACCCGGACAGACTGACAGAGAGAGAGAGGGAGGGCAGAGAGAGAGAGAGAGAGAGAGAGAGACACCAGGACAGACTGACAGAGAGAGAGAGGGAGGGAGGGGGAGGGAGGGCAGAGAGAGAGAGAGAGAGAGAGACACGAGGACAGACTGACAGAGAGAGACAGGGAGGGAGGGGGAGGGAGGGCAGAGAGAGAGAGAGAGAGAGAGAGAGAGAGAGAGACACCAGGACAGACTGACAGAGAGAGAGAGGGAGGGCAGAGAGAGAGAGAGAGAGAGAGACACCAGGACAGACTGACAGAGAGAGAGAGGGAGGGAGGGGGAGGGAGGGCAGACAGGAGAGAGAGAGAGACGAGAGACCACCAGGAGACAGACTGACAGAGAGAGTGAGAGGGGAGGGAGGGGGAGGGAGGGCAGAGAGAGAGAGAGAGAGAGAGAGAGAGAGAGAGAGACACCAGGACAGACTGACAGAGAGAGAGAGGGAGGGAGGGGGAGGGAGGGAGAGAGAGAGAGAGAGAGAGAGAGAGAGAGACACCAGGACAGACTGACAGAGAGAGAGAGGGAGGGAGGGAGGGGGAGGGAGGGCAGAGAGAGAGAGAGAGAGAGAGAGAGAGAGACACCAGGACAGACTGACAGAGAGAGAGAGGGAGGGGCAGAGAGAGAGAGAGAGAGAGAGAGAGAGAGAGACACCAGGACAGACTGAAAGAGAGAGAGAGGGAGGGGGGGGAGGCAGGGCAGAGAGAGAGAGAGAGAGAGAGAGAGACACCCGGACAGACTGACAGAGAGAGAGAGGGAGGGAGGGAGGGGGAGAGAGAGAGACACCAGGACAGACTGACAGAGAGGGAGAGGGGGAGAGAAGCTCTCCTGTGGGGGGGTTCAGTTTACTGACCCGGTTCCCCGGCTGAGCTCTGGGTGGGGTTTGGGGGGGTTGTTTCCACTGAGAGAGTTTTTAAAGAATAAAGCTGCAGGCGGCACTTCTGGTAAAGTTTCAAAATAAATAGGATAAGTAGGATGGATGTATAGAGTGGCAACCTTTCAAAATAAAATGGAGGCTCAAAGTGAAATATAAACTCGGATTAACAACCTGAAGCTCTGTGGGAGGATCCTGGTCTGGACCACCAGAACCAGGTCCATGGAAGGAAAAACACTGGTCCACAGAGTCTGGGTCGGATCCGCAGGGTCAGGACCAGATCTGCAGAGTCAGGATCGGATCCACAGGGTCAGGACCAGATCCACAGGGTCAGGACCAGATCCACAGGGTCAGGACCAGATCTGCAGGGTCAGGACCAGATCTGCAGAGTCAGGATCGGATCCACAGGGTCAGGACCAGATCTGCAGAGTCAGGACCAGATCCACAGGGTCAGGACCGGATCCACAGGGTCAGGATCGGATCCACAGGGTCAGGACCAGATCTGCAGAGTCAGGATCGGATCCACAGGGTCAGGACCAGATCTGCAGGGTCAGGATCGGATCCACAGGGTCAGGACCAGATCTGCAGAGTCAGGACCAGATCCACAGGGTCAGGACCGGATCCACAGGGTCAGGATCGGATCCACAGGGTCAGGACCAGATCTGCAGAGTCAGGATCGGATCCACAGGGTCAGGACCAGATCTGCAGGGTCAGGATCGGATCCACAGGGTCAGGACCAGATCTGCAGAGTCAGGACCAGATCCACAGGGTCAGGACCGGATCCACAGGGTCAGGATCGGATCCACAGGGTCAGGACCAGATCCGCAGGGTCAGGATCGGATCCACCAGAGGAGCTCCACGAGCTCAAACATCAGGTTTTATGGGTCTGTGTCTCTTACCCGGGACAGACGTTTTATCACGATGCATTATGGGAAGAAGACAAACTGGTGAAGACAGTGTGGTCCGTTGGACAATGTCCTGATGGGAAAAACTGGCCCCAAGAGGCCTGAACCTGGCTCAGACAAAGTCCAGCTGTGGATCAGAACCATATTTGTGGCCTGTTTTGAGTTGAAGGTGACAGCAGTTACACACATGAAGATCATGAACACACAACCTGCTGCGGATCACAACACACTTGCATCACCGCTCCTTCTTTCCTGAGCCGTTAATCACACACATCCATCAGACTGAGGCCACGCCCCCAACCTGCCCGGCAACCAATCACCTCCTGAGGAGCACCAGGAAGCAGGTTATCAACAGGAAACTGCTGCTTCACACAACTCTCACAACTGTGAAAAATGAATTCATCTGACTGAGCAGGTTTCTCTGTGGTCGGACGCACAAACCAAAGTGAGTCCTTGTCAGCGGTGACAGTTGTCTGGTGATAAACGTGGCCCGTGACAATGGAGAGCCTGAAGTCAGTCGGAACAAAAGGTGGCTCATTTGCTTGTAAACGTCAGAGAAGTTGAAACTTCCTGCCTGATAAAGAGACAGGAGGCCGCAGATGCACCCGACAAGATGAACACAATGATGACACACAAAACCTCACAAAGAACAACACAATGGACACAGTCAGACAAACCCGGAGCAGCAGTCTCTGCAGGTCTGATGATTCTGATGAATCCTGACGAAGACGTGTTAATACTGCAAACCGGATTCAGGTTTCGACCATTTAAAAAAATGTAAAATCTCAAAAATGTGGCGACTTCCAGCTGGAATAACGAAGGTCGTTTTTTTTTTTTTTTTTTACTTTGTGCTGCATCACTTCCTGTAACTGAACGTCCTGCTGCTTTTATACGTGAACACGAAGGCGTCACGTTCCGCCTCAGGCCGAAGACCCAGATGATGTAATGTCACTAAACTGAGCGCCCGTCTGTTCCATGACGCAGGACTGATGGCAGACGGAGACGGTGTTTACTGGTGTAACTGGGATTTATGATAAACTTAAAGACTCAGACTGGAATCTGGTCTTCCTTCTGCTTCTGTAAAAATAGAACCGGACAGAAGACCGATATGATGAGCAGATGACGGAAAACGATGGAATGTGGAAGACAGACAGATGGACGAATAGGGACAGTTTTATCCTCAACAGGTGAATTTCTAAAGAAACCTTCAGACTTTCTGTTTTTGGTCTTAAAGTCTGACCCACTTGAACCGTCTGATTGGACCGTGCCGGTCAAAACAAACTGCAACTGGTGATCATTTGAAGCGAGCGAGGTCCCAGAGGACAGAGGGACCATAAAAGACAAAAAATATTCCCTCTGGGAATCTTTGGAGAGGCTTTCCCACGTTTCTACAGGAACCTTCGGAATCGAACCATCAGAGCAGGCGGTTGTTTTTTTTTTTACAGAGATGGACAAATAGCTTAACAGTGACTATCCAGCAGCAGAGACGGACCGACCTCATGTCCCCCAGAACGTCCCCTCATGGACTCTGTCCGATCTTGTGTCGATGAGTTTTAAGACGAGTTGAGATATTTAACTTTTTGTGGCTTCCTCTTCAGCCTGAGGAAAACTCAAACCACATGTCCCCCCCGTCCCCCCGTCCCCCCTCAGGATGTTGTTCAGGTCCATCTGAAGAAAATAAGTCTCCTCTCTGAGCCCGGTGTGGCACGGTGCTGCTCACCGTTACCTCAGATTATAAAAGCGAGCGATCAAAACCCCCAAACTCACAACATAAACTGTTAGTTCACGTGGGAATCGAACACTGTTCTCCTCTGTGTCATTAACCCACCTGTCCACTGCACCTCCTGGACAAAAAAGAACTGTGAGGTCACTGTGACCTGCTTCTCAGAGCGAAAACGGAGGGAAGATGGACGCTTCTGTTTTTATTGTGAAGCACAACAGAGCTTTCAGGTTTCTTCCATCTCCTCCACGACACGGATCAGATCCAGATGGAAAACGGCTGATCCGTAACGTCCTCCTCCAACAGAACCTTGAACATTTCACAACACAGCGAGTCACGTCAACATTTTCAAAATGTTTTATTCAAAGTTCCCTCAAAACTTTCTGGTGCTGCAGCTTGGTGTGAAAATCAAGTCCAGAGAAAGCTAAAGGTTAAATAACTAGAAAGTCCAGCGCCTCGGCATCAGGAATCAGGTACAGAGAAAAAGATATGTCAACACATTCAAAACAAAAACACGTCCCAACAAACAGGAAGTCAAACGGCGGCTCCTGTTGCCACGGAAACACCCCACCAGCTGATTTATTCATTCACTGATCTAACAGATTGTAGTAAATTTCTTCTTTAACTCAGACAGAAACACATTTTAGCTCACGTTAGTTATTAAGAACTGCAGCCAAATCAAAAATCATTCACATCAACGCCGAGGTGGTCGAGTACATTCTGAGCTTCACACACGAGACGAGACGACCTGGTCTCCAGCTGTTTGTTAGTCTACAGATCACAGTAGATCACACACTCCGCCCGGGGAGTTTAGTGTTTGGTCTGCTCTTTCTCCAAAATCTGAGGAATTTCACGATATGAAGTCTGATGAAAGAAGTCTAAACTAAAGTTTCATTTATTGTCTTAAGAGCTGATTTGATTTTACAGTTTACCATCAAATTTAACGTTGTTGCTGTTTGTAAACTTTAAGATGTGTTGCAGTTCAGGAACTTGAGTTAATGTCTTTTACTGACTTGACAATCGGTCAAGTAAAGATGTCAGTAATGAAGCTCTGATGTGTTTTTTGAGCTCTAACTATTAAACATGAGTCAGTCAGACAGACACAGGCAGCCATTGTTGCAGATTGATTTCCATCATGTCCTCCTCTGATGGCGAGCTGAACAGCCCTCTTCACAGGACGCCCTCAGAGAGAGAGAGTGTGTGTGTGTGTGTGTGTGTGTGAGTGTGTGAGCTGCGTCCAGATCAGTGACTGATAGAACGGCGCTGCTGGGGGAGAAAATGGGGGATAAAAGGAAGGCGGGACGGAGGGAGCAGATCGGAGGAGGACAAAGGCTTCATTCTTTGCCGGTGGTCAGGAGCTTCAGGGCCTTCTGGAGGTTCTGGACCGCCGTGCCAACGTCTTCGTACTGCAGGGCGCTGCCCGCGTACTTACAGTACTTCTGGGCCTTGGTGAAGTCCTCCGCGCTGAGCTGCACGCCGCCTGTGGGGGGGGGACAGGGCAGATTGGAAGATCAGAGAGATCAGAGTCAGATATCAGTCAGAATGAGCGACAACCAGAAGAGGAACAGAAGAATCAGTGAGGCCGTGAACCGTCACACAAAGACGGGATTGATGCTTGACTGCAGAAATAAACCAGCCAGAAATGCGCCGCCCCAAAAAGAAAGAAAAAACAGGAAAGCAGCCGAGAACTTTTCAGCACTGACACAAAAACTCAAAGCATCAAATGTCGAATTGCCTCGTTCAGAGTAAAGCGGTTCTGCCGTCACTTGTTGGTTTGTGTTGAAGATTCAGAATCTGGTCGTCACCATTTTGGATTTTTGAAACCCAGTGGAGCGGACCTGCTCTGTGCTCCATCCTGATTGGATGATGCAGTTGATCCATCAAACAGATGCCCCGCCCCCTTTACATGGAGCTTATAAAAAAAAAAAAAAGAACATCATGTTGTGTTTCAGACCATAAACTCATCAGGGAGGGGGAGGGACATTTTCCCATAGACTTCAGTCCCTCCCTGATGATGACATCACAAAACTTTAGCTCTGCAGGAAAAACAGGCAAACAGATGCAACAACTACCAACACAGAGCTCCATGCCGGAAACAAGCAGAAAACGACGTCAATGACCCGGCCTCCGGAAAGATGGCGGGATCTATTCTGGCTGGAGTTTCTGGGAAAACGACTCCATTCAAACACTTTCGGCCTGCGTCACGGAAACACCGCTATCCCATAATCATCTGTCAGCAGGCCGGGGATTGTGGGTAATTTATGATGGAGGACGACCTGTGCAGAGCTCAGAGGTCACTGATGTGAGCTGCTTAAAGAGAGAGTAACCCCCCACATGATGGGACACAGTGTGTGTGTCTGTGTGTGCGTTACCTTTGATGGGTTCGTATTACTGTTGTGTTGAATAAGACATTTAAGAGTCGTCCCTCAGAGACTAACCGCTCCCTGTGAGCTCACCAGGTCGACCACATGTCTCTCGCCCTCCCTCCCTCTCTAACTTCACATCACATGAGCACGTTTTGTTTTTTTTTTTTAACTCAGGTTATAAAAACAGCAGTGATTTAGTGCGGACACACACACAGCCCTCCACTTCTGCTCCCCTGAAACAGAAAACAAAATGCATAACTCTGCAGGACGTCCAGGCCTCCTGTGACGACTAAAGCAAACAAGTCCGAACATTTCTGTGGTTTAAACAGTGACGCACTGAAGACGATGTGACCAGAGAGCTTCACCTGAGATCTAAAACTTTATTCTCATTATAGCCCGGCTCAAATAACACATGATATACAATATTAATATGCTTTCTTTATATTCATTTTGAAGCTGGTGGCTTTTTTTCTGAAATATTGCATTTAGTAGGAAAATCATGATATCCAGATCTAACAGCTGGTTAGAACATCCTGTGTTCCTGATCTGAGAACAACACTGATTCTCTATTTGTGGCTGATTAAATGCAAACCACAATTAAAATGGCTTTCTTACTTTCCATAATTCAAATGTGTGAGATAAGACAAACGCTGACCGTTAAAATGAAAACGGTGAGGCTGACTGATGTTTTCATCGTTCCTTTTTTTGGGTTGTTTTTCTTATTATTGGTTAGATTTAGTTCTTTGTCGTTTCCCAGACAGTAAAGGATCCGTGCAAATAAATGGGCCTCCACCCATCAGCGTCTGTGGAGGTCTCTGACACTATAGAATACATGCAGGACTTCGTCTCCACCCTGCAGGATTACTGCTGTAAAGTCCAGATAGCCCCTCAATGATCCATCCTCTGCATCGACGAGCGGCTGAGATCAGGACTTTCCCTAAAAACCTCCGTACGTGGAGGTTCAACATTTTCCACCTCATGAAGACATCAGAAACAACAGCAAGCGGAGATGAGACCTCTAAATGTTCCTTCCTTCGGGTGCTCCATTGATGCGTCCATCCAGTGAAACAATTAAAGGTACTTCCTCCGTTGCATGTTTTCCATTTTGGATTGGATTAAATAAATTCTTCCTCATTGAAGGTTATTGTATTGTGTTTTAACATGGCCTCCTTTGGCGTATGGGTATTCATTTATTCTTCCTCACTCGTTTTTCCTTCTCTTCATCTGAACTCCTTCCTTCCTCGCCCTCCCAGAGGACTCTTTAACTCGAACCATTCGCCCCCGCCCTCCGCTCCGCAGGACCCAGCCCGGGTCAGGAGACGCTCTCATTTATCCAGCTGCAGATGACTGACAGCAACAAACTCCAAACACTTTACGGAAAACTTCAGTAAATCCTTTCAGCATCACTGCTGTTCTGTCCGAGTGACCAGAACCAGCCTCTCAGTTTCTCCAGATAATCCGCAGACCTTGGTCTGAAGAGTTTTCATTGAAATTTCATTGGAGCTTTCTGCATAGGAAGTATTCCCAATGAAAACTGCTGTGTGGATGTTTAGCACGGCTGACATCACAACTGGCCAAAGTGAAAGCAGAACCATCTGCACGGATCCACAGCGGCAGCACTGACCCTTCGGTTTTACAAACGGGGTTTCACCTGAATGGTCGCTGTTCAGATTCATTTTACAGTGAAATTCTCTCATTTAACACGGCGTTGTATTCTCAGACACCTGGTCAGGTGTCAGTATTTCCTGTAGTTTGTTATTTATGTTGGAGTTAAAAGGATTGAGACCGAATCAGGAAATAAGGCGGGAGTGTGCGTTTTTACTTCCAAAAAGTTCTGTTCCAGTTTTCATATCAAATCTGACTTTAAGTGGAGAATATTTATTCAAGCTCTTCGTCGCTGGCATCCAGCATGAATATATTCATTCCTGTTTGCTGGGAATGAAGCGAAGACATCCAGAGATCAGCGTCCACGTCGACTAAAATGTTTTTCAGATCTGACATTTCACAAATACATCACCTGACATGACAAACCGTAAACCAGCTTAAATCAAAAGTGAAAAGAGAAGGCAGCTGCTGAGATCTCAGCCCTGGTTCATTGGACGGCAGCATGGATTAAAAAAAACAAAACAACAGGGATAAATTTAAAGATCTCTGACGCCAGCGCTTCTCTCAGGACTTATATAATAATAACATCACCAAATTAAAGTTATTGTACTTTAATATGGTGAGACCCCATAAAAGGACCTTCGAGGGTCCCTCTTTGTGAATCAATGCAGAGGAACGCACACAGCTACAGATAATTACAGCCTCTCTTGGCTTCGTGACGACCATAAAACATCGTTTTCTTCTCTTAAAAATGTCCTGGAGATGGTGCATTATGAGCCTCTAATCCTTTGGCTGATTTCTCTCCTCCCCCAAAAAGCTGGAGAAGACTTTTGAATATGCTGACTGCTTACTCCCAGTGTTAGGAAGAGCCCGAGAGGAGGAGGAGGGAACACAGCAGATAAATGAAGTGAGAGATGAGAGACGGCCAGAACGGAGAGAGATTCACAGAAAGAGCGTATTTAAAAAGTGCTAATGACCAAAAAAGAAAAGGAAAACATTATAACGTAGCACAAAAACCAATCAGACAATCAGCACATCTTCCAACGTCGCTGCAGAAATTAACACCGTAAATGAATCTGTCTTTCTTACGCTGACAATAAACCAACATGTCATCAGTCCAGTTGTAACATTTAATCTGCTTCACTTCGGTCAATACGGAGATAAATGACCGTTGTTGGATTAAAACCTGATCTCTGATCTAAAACTCACCTTTAAAACACAAACCACACCGACAACAACGCTCTAGTCTAGAAGACGTGGTAAAAACAGCCATTGCCAATGTCTTACAACCCAAAGTGACATCTTGTGTAACTGCTGAGTTAAATGTTGACACGGGTCAATTTAAGGGACGTTACGCAGAGCTGCAGATATTTCCTGGAGATCTGCCCAACACTTCACTCTGACCTAATCCTCGCCCCCACCGGGGGCACGTGTATTTCCAGGTATTCCCCAGTCGGACAAGTGTGTGTCCAATTAACCGGTCTATGGTCGGAAACCTCCCTAAAATTAGCCTGTGACACACACACACCCACACACAGGCAGACTCACAAAGAGAAAACAATGGCAGCCTGGCTCTAATTATCTGAACAGACTTTCCTAATCTCAGCTCAAAACATGACTTTTGTGTTTTCTCTTGAAGACGACATGAAAGAATGAAGAATAATCAAACCGCCATCGTCTGCGACAATACTTCACAATATGACATCTCAAAGAACACCCTTCAACCAGCAACGCCATTAACGCTTCAGGTGCAGAAGCATCTCAGCTCGGTGAAGCGCTGGAGAGAGTTTTACTTTCTGTTGTGGGTGTAAAGAAAAGAAAACACCGGCTGAGTGAACTCGGTGAACTGGCAGACGGGATGAAATTCAAGTTTCGTTTCTTCCTCCTGTCAATAGAAAGTGCAGAGAAAACACTCTTCTTTTCAGAAGTGTTAACGGAGAGCAGAGCGCCGCGTCGCTTTTAGTTTATCCGCATGGACGGAGGGATTAATGTGTTTTTCAGACAGGCCGTTTTATTCGTATCGGCTATCGGGCGAAGGAGTCGAAAAGACAACGCTGCTTTGTCCACTTTGGCTTTGCAGTGTTTGAATCAGGTTTTGAAAAGAGGGAGGATTGTTCGCTTCACCTACTTATCCAGCTAAAGGTTCTGCTGAGTGTGCACACTAACCTCGGTGGAAAAAATAAACGTGCCAGGTGAATGTGAACCCTTCGGCTCAGACTTTCATTCACTCCAACATATTCGTGGTGTACATATGAAGATAGTAGCTGTGGACGAGGGGCAGGTTGGGATTTATTGAATAATAAGTGACCTGACTTTTCCTGAAAACTTGGTGACTCATGTGGATGTTAATGCGGTGAAGTGGTTGTTGAATTACGAGGAAAAGATGGAGCACCGTGTTCAGACCATAAGCTCTCCACCGCTCCAACCACATACTCTCTCTCTGTTTCTCAGCGTCTGGCTCTCTCTCCCGCTCGTTCTCACTCTTTCTGCGGCCAAACACCAGCAGATAATGATAGTCTAGGCAGCGGCAAAGTGGCGGTGGTCTGGTTGTAATGACGGGTTAGATGGCAGCCAGACGACTGGCGCGAGGGGCCGGATCGCACAGCGACCGTCAGCGTCACCGCCGTCTCCTGCGCTGTCACTTCTCCGGTGGTTACACGCTGGTTACCCAACATCCTGCAGTGTTCAGAGCCGTGTTATCGTCCTTCTCTCAGACAGCATCTTCAGAAAAGTCGGGAAGCTGATTTTGTGATTATAATTTCAGTTGTATAGGTCGTTTATCAAACTCATTTTCAATGAAATCTATTTTTGAGTGATGATTATGTGATTTTTGTGGGGGACGATGTTAGGGCCAGGAAGTCTGAATACCTGACGGGGTCTCATCCTCCAAGCTAACAGAAAAACTGTGGAAAACTGCTTTAGGTTGTGTTGTTTTTGTTGTGAAGGAATTCAGGCTTGATGTGAACACAAAACAAAAAAACATTTAGACACAAGCAGAAATAAAGACTCACTGAGAAACAGAAAGGGAATCCTGATATTCAGACAGAGAGAGAGAGATGATGTGGAGAAAGCAGACTGAGAACATGTCGAGAATTTAAATAAATAAATGAACATTTAATGATGTCCAAAAGGGAAAATGAAGGTTTTTGAGCTGGATTTAAAGCCTGTCAGAGTTTGGGATCGGTCTCGGGAATCTGGTCCAACTCTACACAGTTCAGTTTTTTTGTTTTCGCAGCAGGAACAGAAAAGTCTCTCATGAGCAGCTACAGAACTGAAGAGGTGTGTGAATTGTGTGTGGCCCTAAACTGCAGATTTAAAAACCACATCTATGGCGGGCTGGATGCCGCTGCAGAGATCACAGAGCTGCTGGACTGTGTTAATCTCTTCTCACCGGCAGCTTTTAAGGAATTAACAGAGCGAACAGCGAGACAGAGGAAATGGGCTCTTGAGTGTCGGAGTGTGTGTGTTCTTACCCTGCTGCTGGGCGTTGAGCAGTGTGGGGTCAACAGTGGGCACAGTTCGGGGCAAAGGCACCGGTTTAACTCCTTCTGCTGGCCAACAGAGACACACGATCAAAACTGCTGAGTCTGCATATGCTGGTTATTGGGATAAGCTGACAAATCAACACAAAGCCTTATAACCCAAATCATCATTACTGTGCCTGAACCTGAAGAAACCCGAAACACAAAGGTGTTTTCTTTTTGTGAGAAGCTCTTCAGGATGTGTAGAAATGTCAACACTTATTGATGAGTGGTTGAATAATTACTCAGTCGTAGTTTTATTCATTTATTTCTACCACTTTTCCTCTGAAGTTTGTGGAAACTTAACAAATCCATCCTGCATCTATTTTTTTTTTTTTTTTAATGCGGCTCAATCCTACAGATTATTAATTTGCCTCAGAGGCTTTACAACCCAGCTAACGTCTTCTGGGACAGATGGACGGACAGGAAGTAGACATCATGTGAACAGAGGAGACAACATTTAATATGGAGGCATCGACCTACAGAATACTGAGGGCCTGTGAGCCGAAGCCAAACAGACTCCAATCAACAATAAAATCAAACATGAGCTCCACACAGAAACACGCTGACCTGCAAGTTCCTTTACACACAGAAAGCCAGATTCCTTCACACACAGACACACAAACCCTGCTGCTCTCCTGTGATCGATAACAGTTCTTTACTATCAGCAGCGCTCACAGGGAGCGAGCCAACACACACACACACACACACCCCTCGTCTTCTGCACAGCAGCGACATGAGTGAATGCCAGCAAGACAACAGCCAACAGCCAACAACGTGTGTGTGTGTGTGTGTGCGTGTGTGTAGAAGTACCACACGTTGACCTGGCAAACAAAAAATCGACATCTCCGCTCACCCGTGCACATGAAATCAGGAGGGGGCAGAAAAGTGTGTTACATAAGTCTTTGTCTTCACTCGTTGATTTGCCACAGGGGGGCAATTACTTTTTTGTGTGCACACATTTTGCGTTACACACGACCTTGATGCCGACCTCCTCGTGTATACACAATTCCTGCTGAGCTGTGGGAGTAAAATCCTCACAGAATCACTCACCATGTATCCTCCAGAGAAAATGTGCAAATGTTTACACAAACCCAAATGTCAGAAACACGCCACACAACACAAACACTGCACTTTTTTTTTATCATTATTATTGTTGTTAATCACAGAAACACCCGTCAGAGCTGCAGGTATTTTTTCCAGCTCCTGGAACTCATTCATTGTTTCTAAAATGAAAACTGGTGCTGAAGTCGATGTTCGCTGTTAATTTGAACGGTCGGTGCAGCTTCTTGCATCATCAACACGCCTCCCTAATGTCATCTCGACTGTCTAACCCTGCGACTTCTCCTTTTTCTGTGAGCTGTCACGTTTGGTCCACGGTGATATTGGAGGAAATGGGGTTCATTCACTCGGCAGCTACAGTCAGAAAACCTCAGACTTAGTTTCAGTGCCTTTAGAGAAAGACTAATTTCTGATTGGATTTATGCTGATTCTGTCATCGTGTGTCACCTCGAGCTTCGTACCTGTAGGTGGAGGCAGCTCGGCCGGAGTGTTAGCCGGCGCGTGGGCCCCCGGCGGGATGTGGATGTTGTTGTAGTTGGTGGTGGGGGGACCCGACGGCCCTGGTCCCGGACTCGGTGTAAATCCGATCCCGGGGGCCGGACCTGGGCCCAAACTCCCGTCCTGATCCTCATAAGTCTGGGAGGGAGGAGGTCCCCTGAAGGATCCCCCGTGGGAGGGTCCTGGGCCTGACGCGCCTTCAGCTCCAAACTCATCTAAGAGAGAGAAAGAGAAAGGAGAACATCAATGTCTAATTTTTTCTGTGACGGTGATTTGTGGACTCTGTAACACGCCTGTTGTTCTGGGTACGTGCCGCACGTGGACTCAAAAAGCCATTTTTAAGACAGTTAAGATCATCAAACCCTCAGAGGGATATTCAGGGATATTTTCGGGGCTGCAGTTGTTGAAAATTGCTGGCAGCATTTTAAAGGTCACATTTCTGTGGCCCAGATCCACATCTGAGCTGCTTCCCCTATCATCAAAGTTTCATCAAATCACAAAGGTCTGGTTGTGTGTTCGCCGAAACAAATGAGCTGATCAAACCTTTGTAGATGAGATTAATTCTGATTAAGACTGAGCTGCAGGTTAAATCTGTTGCGGAAAAACTTTTACGGATGTATTTCCTAATGCTGCCAGCAAAGCTTGAAATTGAGGGACAGCAGAGAGCCGCTGATAAAATAACTTTACTTGAGGAAATATATGTTTTGCTTTTTGATCTCGTCTTCACTGAAGCTGAAATTTGCCCAAAACAAAGGACGTACTCAGCGTTTCTGTATCATCAGCTCTGCTTCGAGTGATCTTGATTATCATCATTAGTTGGATTTTATGTTACAAAGATATTATCTCCAGTCTGATCCCTGCTGGGATCACTGAAGGAGAAGAGACACAATAAGAAAACACAAATAACATTACAGACAACGCAACACATCAAAATGGCTCCTTCGCCAAAAGCACACAAAATCACGATGTTTTAATGCTACATTTGAATCATCTCACTTATCAGTTTAATCTTTTCAGGTTTGGTCGAGATCTGATTTGTGACACCACGGGAAGTCAAATTATTTCCAAATGTTTGAAAACATCATTGGATTTATTTTTTCCACAAAAATAACACATGCAACCATTATTTCCTGAACATCAGTGACTCACAACATGAAACTGTGACACTTCTCTTTTTAATCACGAGTACACACCAATAATTAGGGATGAGTGAGTTCCCCAGTATCTGTTCAACCATCAACATTATCTGTATTCGTACTCATGAGGGGCGGGGCTTAAACCAGAAGAGGGAGTGGTTAATAAGAAAGTTGTACTTTTGGTCAGAAGTTGCTATATTTATTGTGAGCCTCAATATATTTTTTGTTCAAGTTTAATTTGTATTACACCACCCAGGTAAGAAGAGCGAGCTGACCTGATCTGGTGAAGAAGCCAAGCGGGCTGCATCAATCAAGTTTTTACCACATAATCCCAAAATTAAAAGCTTCTCTGATTACACAAAAAACTAATTATGAAAATGCATACAGACATAATTGTGTTTGCCATCGAGATGTGACGTCAATGCTGTGCTCGTTATGTCACTTATTGAGTTTGAAAGCTTTCCCTGCCGCCACCCTCGAACTTTGAGAAGACTCGTCCATCTTTATGTTGGGCCATGGTTTGGTTCAAGAACACATTAATGTGTGGAAACACAGCGAACCTACAGAAGACAACGAGGGAAGAAGAAGATTCTTAAAAGAAAAAGGAGTCTTTCCCTCTCAGCGACCACAGCTAACACAAAGAAAACATCTCCTGACAGCCAGAGATATTTTGACAGATTAAAAATGTTGGATTTGCAGACACAGGCTGTATTTGACACCGTGTTAACCCCCCCTCCGTCATTACTGCATTACAGGCAGGAAAGGCAGACAGGCATTAGGAGGAGATCTGACACTTAACAAACCTTCGCTGGAATATTTTGACTTTCATTAAGTTGTTAAAACTTTGTTTATTCAGGGACTTCTATCTTCACACACAGACACACACAGACAGACAGGGACTGCACACCTCCACCGCTGGGATGTTATTAGAAACACAACACAAGCACATTAGCAGACGAGACGTTGGACTTTGGAGTTGATGTTTTATATTGGAATTAAAGCTGTTAGTTTAAAGTGTCTCCGTAATTCTGTTTGTTTTCCTGCTTTAAAGTTATGAGCTGTAAGATTAACAAGCTGAGTAAACAATCCAACAGCAGAGAACGACTAGCAGGAGGAAGGTGAACAAACAAGACCGAATCTGAGACTGCAGGGATATTTCACCCAGCGTGCTTCGTCGCTAATCAGACACAGATGCTTCAACTTTCTCTGTTATTAATAACATATTCTTTGTCTTCCAGTGTTTTATAGAAAAATAAAGGTTCAATAGTGAAATTATTATCCCAACATGTTGTAAATATTCAGTACACAGCTGCTTTGGCTTGGACCTATTGTCCTTAGTGCAAGTGGCCAGCTTTACAGCAGATATAAACCGTTCACAGCCTCCATTCAGTCTCTTCAGATATTTCATGACTCTGCACATTGAATTTTTCTATAACTTCTATTAAACCTTAAAATTCTTCATAATTGAGGTTGTGGCCGCGCTGACTGACAGGTGGGTGAATATTTGCTTGCCACAGACCAGCATGCACCTCACTCTGCCCCCCCCGCCCCCGTTCATCGATGCCAAAATGGCGACGAAGCAGCAGCTCACTGTGACCTCTGAAACCGCTCTGAAATCCTGCCAATACCTCCGCTGAAAGTTTCCCTTTTAAGCTCAAGCTTCTTTTTTTATGGTCCAAAAAGTTTCAGGCTTCACAGAATATGTTTCTCTTGTTTGTGACGGTAAGCTTGCTGTGAATTGCAGCAGATTCCGAAAGGCCAGTTTCCACAAACACCGACCGAGTGCGCTGTGAATGAAGCACAGCAGGAATGTGCTTTGCCAACCAGATACGGATCTGCCTGGTTTCTTGGTATGACAGACAGTCAACACCACACAGAACAACACAACAAAAGCAAAACAGAACTTGTAAAATGTTCCAGAAGCTCAGTCAACCCTCGCTTCCTTCTTCGGTCACTTTTAATGACACAAAAATGCACATACACAGAATAATGACTACCTGCCATCGGAGCCTCACTACCACCTCATTAGATCTCGGCTAGATTGTAGATTCTGTCTGGCTGGTATGTTGGTGCACCAACCACTGTGGAGGTAAAACCATAATTTGGAGGTTTCCATTCTTTTTCGAAAACTCCAGTTTGGTGCTGAATGCTGTGGCTCCGCTTGGACCAGAAACGTAAACGTCTGCTTCCTGAGCTGCTGAAGAAGACGTCCTTGTTTACAGCGCGACTGTTCTGCTGCCGGACACTGAGCAGCTCCGGGACGATTAGGGGCTCTTTTCCAAAGATTATGAACAGCTCTGTCACTCAGTCCCATCATCTCAGGGAGTATTCAGCTGCCTGGATTATAGCGCCGCTCATAATTAATTAAAACTATTTCTTATCAACTTTGGAAGCACCACAACTTTACATAAAATGCTGGTTTTTAAATCCTATTAAATGGAAAAACAACTGAAAGATGAAGTCAGCGGATCGGCCATTGAATTGACTTTATTCTTTGCATTTTCCATATTCTGGTTATGAAGGCAGTCAGCAGCGCAGACGGATCGCCTGTAGACTGGATCGGACTCTACATATGACTCTCACACATTCAACTACACACCAAGTCGGTCAGATGTTCCCAACAGTTTTCCATACTGCACCGTATAGTTTGGTTTTTTTTTTAAGTCCATCCTGACATCAGTTATTAGCAATAATCCAGCAGACGCTGTCAACAAGGTCACGGTGACTTCATTAACTAAAAAACGTGCCTGTTCTCAAACTCTCCATTGGATTTCATTACATTTTCCTCTGACAACTGGGTCACAGAAAACATCCTTTATGTTTCTACAACTGAGCATTGGAGGTTGTTTTCTCTCTCTGCCCCCCCCCCAACCCCTCCATCCATTCCTTTCCTCTTGCTAAACACGTCCCCCTCCCAGTCAATGGAAAGTCAGAGCGGAGCTGCTGGGAGACAATGGTCTTTCTGTAACTACCGCTGGTACACTTGTGTGTTGGTAAGTGTGTGGAGTTGTGTGTCTTTGTGGGAGTCACTGTATGTGTGTATGTGTGTGTGTGTGTGTGTCAAGCATGACTCTCCAGAGGTTAATTAACCAACTTAAACTGGTTCATATCACTGCAGTGTCCAGCGCCTGCTGTGGTACAGGGGAGCTGATAAATAATCTAAAGATGTACTTCTGACCTGTGGAGAATCAGAGTCCGAGCTAAAAAGCGTAGAAGCACAGGATGGGTGGACTTCTTCAATGAGCATCTTTTTTTTTATACATTATCTTTCCAGCATGTGGGGGTCCATGTTACTGCACGGTAAATAAAATGGGACCAAACTAAGAAATGTGAATACAGGAGCACCTTGGTGTGAACTCCATTTCCTTTACTGAAGGACGATCAATTAACTTGTCTGTTTTTATTTTACCTCAATGAAAAAACTCATCTTTAAATCGGATGCTCACATCACAAAGACACAAAATGACAAACAATGTTAACTAATCAATAAACTGGAAATTGAAATGCAGCAACTTTCACATTTCTCATCATAAATTCACAAAAGTATGGATTCATGTCAGGGCAGCACACAAGCTATGCCTTTGCAATGAAGAAGAACTTCCACATAAAATACACAACGTCTTTAAATGACTAACATCTTCAGAAGGATTTGAAGCGGAACAGTTTGGAGTACGACGCTGACATTAATTGAAGCAGCACTCGTGAACCTTAACCCGAGGACATTCTGAATATTCATGACGTTTACATTTTGAACTGCTGAATCTGATGACTGAACGCCGCTGTCTTATCAAGTCTTATCAAAAGTAGGACGAATTCTGACTTCAATATGATGGATTGGATATTTTTAAACAAAGGGGCCTGTCGCTCTTCTCTCAGGTATCAGTGCAGCAGTATTTTATTGAGCAGTGGTAAAGGAGTCTTTCTTTTTTCTTTAACAAACTGAGGCATCAATAGAAGAGCTGATAATGAGTTTCTTGGTGTTGGTATTTGACCCACAGACCGACTAAATGATCTCCATTTGCCGGAGCCGTGTTGTGAATCCAGCAGGAGAATGGCGACGACAATCTGTCAGAAATGATCACGTCAGATAGGAATTCTTTCTGTTCTGTCACAAAGAAAACAAACCAGCATCTGGGCAGCTGATGTATCTGCAAAAAATAAAATAAAACTCTCACCAGCCGAGACATAAGTGTTGAAATGTTGATAAACTCCTGATGCAACAAAAAAAAACAAAAAAAACAAAAGAGGTCAAACATGTGCTGGGTGGATGATATCAGCTGTGTGCTGGCTGGGAATAAGTTCTGATGATGTCATTGGTGACAGAGAGACCCTGATGCACACTGGGAGAGCGTATACGAGCTGTGAAAGATTGTGAGCGACGCGTGGGGAAAAACACGGTGTGTGTGTGTGTGTATGTGCGCACTCATGGAGGATGCGAGTGCATCTGAGGGCTTCTCGAGGTGATGTCATGGTGGGCAGCCGACGTTTGGGTCAAGCACACCCATGTGGACGCAGAGTGCGTGGGCGTGGGCGAGCAGATGGCCTTTATTTTAGCGAGGAATTCGTCAACATCGGTCCGTTTAGAGTTTCCCCACAGCGAAGTGGAACGTGTGGAAGCCCAAAGGTGTTCATGTCAAAATGAGTTCCAGTTCGCTCTCGTGTGTTCCCCGGAGACCTTTGACGCAACTTCTCGCTCTCCAAGTGCAATCTGAAAATGAGTCCAGATGCTGCTGAGTCCCAAGCAGCCCGGTACAAACTCTACTTGGAGCTGAAGCCTCCGGAGTCTGGGAATGTCACAATAAACGTACAATTCCATCAACAGACTATTGCGCTGCATTTCAAAGCCTTCATACTGATCTGAATTCTCACTTGTCGTCCGATTATCTCCACTTCCCTCTGACCCTCTGGGGTCGAACTCATGTAATCGACATCTTGTCCTGGTTTTAATCAAGTACCTAATCTGTTCCACCTCCAAGACCTTTTCCTACCTTCAGGCAGGTCAATACCTGTTTCAAACAACAAGACACAGGTTTCTGCAGTTTGTCATTGAAATAAAGGTAATTAAACAACCTTTCTCCGTCAGATGAACTTTTCTTTGGTCTGTTTCATAAACAGGTATATGGCTCTCATGGTTTTCAACAATCTTAAACGCCTGCATACCGTTTTTTACCTGCCGTTACAGATCCACTCATCCTCCTTCATCCTCCCATTAAACACAACAGCCAGCTGAGCAGAGAACCACCACTTGGAGATCTCCTGCCAGCTCCAAAAACTGGGAACTTGTGGCAGCCAAACAAAAAGGTTAGTTTCCTGTCGTGCTTTTTTTCCCCGCTGAATGATTCTCACGACGCGATGAACTTTAAAGGCTGTAATGGCCGCCTTGTTGTCTGAATAATTCGGACAATCTCCTCAGGATCTAGAAGTGTTTTCCCATGCTTTCTTTCTCCTAAAGGTTATGTTTTATGGTGTAGGCTTGGCAGCAGAGGCCAGAACTTTTCAGTCTGACGAAAGGTCAGGGACTCGTAGTTGATCTGTGCTGCATATGAGGGGAACAGAGAATAATGGGATAAATATCACACCAATCTCATGCCCATAAACACACATGGAGGTCCAACACATACTTGAACACTTCTAGATACAAAGACTTGAATGACTTGAATGACATTCTTTTGACACATGAGCTCAAACTTAAGAACACATTACATCACTAATCGACTCTCTCTTCACTTCTAATCTCCTTAAGTCTGCAGTTTGTACCGCAGGGCTTTCCTGCAACAGTCCCAGAACCGATAAGGTACACAATGCGTGACCGAGCTTCTCACACACACACACACAGACAAAACAATGTCAACCAAAGGAAGTGCTCTTTAAAGAGCGAGCTCAGGAGAGAAAGCTGAGGAGGGTTTTGTGACTGGGAGCGCCGCGATGTGTGCGTTCACATAAGTGCGTGTTTTTGGTGCCGTATCGTCGTATCCCACCTGCTTCCTCGTCCTCGTCCATGGCGATGGGCCCGGCCTGAGGGGTCTCCCCGTTCTTCAGACAGTTGTGGATGTAGGTGGCCTTCCAGCGGGCGTACTTCCTGTGCTGGATGTTCTGAAGGAGGTCAGATGAGGAGGCAGAGAGACATAACAGGGGGGTGTTAGGGATGTTGGGAGAACAGGAAGTAAAATGTAGGTTATGGGATTATAATGGTCAACGGAGTATGTACGGGGGGAAGTGGCCGCTGGTGCTCTATGTAGACATGGAAGAGGAATTAATCACGTGAGAATTAAGGTTGGAGAGATTTTAGTTTCACGATGAAAGGTTGGAAACGGTAACGTTAGAGGAGAGGTTTGATATAATTTATTTATATCTGTACTGTGCCCTAAAGATGAAGGATGAGGATGTTGAAAAGAACGTTTGGTCGTTAAAAAAATTAGACACTCATTTCATGTTTTAAACAGAGGAACAAACATCTGGTAGCTGTTGGCTGTTAAAGGTCAGTTTAAAATTGAAGACGTTCAATTCTGAATAATTATTTGATCGGTTTGTTGTTAATTTGTTAGAGATGGGAGACACGAGGCGTTTGGGCGTGACGTGCACAATAATGTATCCTTTAAAGGTGTTAACATGTGCGATGGTTAGTGCAGCGAGGAGAGGGCTAATGTGGTTAAAGGTGGCGAAGGATACAGGAAGGAGGAGGCAGAATGTCCAAAAGGTGCCAGGAGCTGAGGAGGCTGAGAGGCGAGGGAAGAGATTTACTCTGACACGATGCTGATAAGAATGAATGGAGAAATTTCTGCTCCTACCAGATAAGCGCCTGTTTTCAGCAGCAGCTCAGAAACAATGGCATAGTGGAGCAGCGAGGTCAGTCCGTGTTTGTTTAGTCCCCGTTTAGAGGCGCAACGCTGATGTGATATTATCCCACCAAATGGGAAGTTTTAATACCACCAGTTTGAAATTTCTAAAGAAAGGTGACTCAGCGTGACGTCCTTCAATTAAAAAGCAAACAACTAAATTCAGAGGAAAAAGTGAGAAAAATCTCATTTAGGTTGAATAAAACAGTATGTTTACAACATACCCTTACCTCAGCCAAGGTCTGAAAAATGTGAGGACAAGCGTTGTCCTGCGTTTCTCATCAAGGATCTTTAACTGAGAGTTGCCTCTACAGCTGTAAACTTTAACAGGTACATAAATAGAATACATTTCATTGCTGTCTGGATTTGCTACAGTAAATCTGATCTATGAGTACGGAAAGTATGAGGATTAATGGGATATTAAACCTCTGTGAGGAAATCCTCCTCCATCTTCCTCCTCTCCGAGGGAAGATCAGAGGATCGCTGTTCAAGGTGGGATAGTCGGGGATTCGGTTTCTTGTTCGGAGGCGCCTCAGTACAGCGGATTCCGGCCAACACAGAGGTTTGGACCTGGTTTCTGCTGCTCATTACACACAGTTTAGTGTCCAGAGGGAAATCTGTCACTGAGAATAAGAGCTCCTGATGGACGACAGCGTTACATAACACGGTGCCGGCTCACCTCCTCCCTGACTCCACTCAGCTCAGGTGGGAAGCTGCTGAAAACCTCTTTTGACCGGCTGAAACCAAATCGCTCCGGTCTGTCAGGACACAGAGCACTCACCGCCCACCGCTCTGAGGACTCATTGTCTGACGGCAGACTTGGTGTGTGTCTGTCCATGTGTGTGTCCGTCAAGGCCTTAATGGCCAACGGTACAAATGGAAATGTCCTGCTGATGTTTTAATGGCTTCTGCGACAGAATGGAGAGCTGCAGCTGGATCGTACAGTCACCGTCTTTCATAAAATGGGACCATCCATTCATATCTTTAACTATCATCTCATCATGTCTTATTCTATTTCAGCTAGGAGCTTCTATTTTCACTTTTCTTTGTTGATTTGTCAGCAGTAGTCCAAAAAAAGCGGTGAAGCGATTTGCACCTAACTCATTGGAGGGAGAAGTCTTTGGCCAGACAACAGACCAATTTAAATAAAACATGATCATTTGGGAAAGACTCAGGACAGATGTTGTCTTGGTTTTGGTCTCTTCAGGGGTTTGGTTAATGACAGTTTTTGGTATCATAGTGTGTTTGGTGAGTTCTTTATCTTACCTCCTCTGACAGTTCCCCAAACACAGACAAGACGTCCAGCAGCAGACTGGCTGTGTAGAAAGACTTGATCATGTTCCTGGGGGAGGAAAAGAGGGTGAGGAGAGGAAGGAAAACAAAGTGACCTTTAGTTCAGTTTGTTTTTTCGTTTTTCGCCAAGCATCCAAAGTATTCCTGCATTTTTCTCTGGCTTTGTATTTTGACTTTCACCATGTGAAGAATCTGAGATCTGATGTAAAATAAAAATCATTTGCTATGAAGCACAAAACTCCGCTCTGCGTGTATAATGGACAATAAAACCAAAACTTTTATTTCCAATTTCTCACAAGTCACCATCTGTCCTGGACCAGCAGACCACAGAGATGTCCTGTTTCTACAGCTGATCGTGCTGGACCGACCTGGTGTGTGTGTGTGTGTTGGCATGAATCAGGGTCAACACTGAGTGATCCCATCCCACAGCGTACACACACACACACACACACACACACACACACACACACACACACACACACACACACACACACACACAGAGACCAGCTAGCTCAGCAGTGATGGACTCTATGAATATTCATGATTCACATTTATTAACATGTTGAACAGAAACACAGAAGAATCACTTCATTGTGGTTTAAAAAACATGCAGGGTTTGGGTTGGATGGTTGGGCGGGGCTAAAGGCAATGGCTGTGACATCACAATGTTCCCAAAGTCCTGACGGCTGGTTTTAAGGTTCAGCTTCTCTGTGAACTGAGACCTTTGAGACTTTAGAACCTGGACCTGATTTCTGATCAAAGACCACCTGGACGTCTAGCTTCGTGTGAAATGGGGCCCTTTAGGTTTCGGCTTGCTTTGGTGGATGATGAGTCTTAAAGTTTCCTCTCCAGTTTATCTGGAATATGATAATCAGAATTTTAAGGGATGTTTTCCTGGAGTGAAATAAATCCTCTTAGTTGATAGAACAATAACTTTATGAAAAGGGACATTTAAATTAAAAAAAAAGAAAAAGGGGAGGGGGGGTGGAAACTGCCATTGAGCGCTGTTAAACTGTACGTGAGGTGAAAGCAGTTACATTCCCAGTCATTAGCAGGTAAAGTAGTAAGTAGGCAGCTAGTTTACTGTAATGTGATCTCCACGTCAAACAGCTGATTGAGCTGTCAGTTCCCACCACTACGAGGAGTTTTGGTTGTTGGGTTTAATACTCTTGTCTGCATGAGATCAAAGTGTTGGTCCGGGCGGGACGTGACAGATGACATGAGCGCCGCTGACGACGCCCCACGACTTCAGGCTGCAGCGTGGCACACATTAGATACGGCGTGTTCCAATGAACATGGCCGTCAACGGAGAAATTACACACACAAACGTTCTGTCACAACTGCAGCGTCAAATCTGACTAACGGACTATAATGTTGGAACAACGCAGCTGAACATATGGTAACCACTGCAATGGGTGCCAGGCTTTGCAAAGTGGAATTAGTGACCACAAAAGATGTTTTACGGTTCACTTTATCGATCATAAAGAGCGGGAAGATAGAGATGCAGAGCAGATCCTGGAACATATCACCAGAACCAATTCTCACACTATATTCAATCTGATGATGAAATCAAACACCAATTACGTTGTTTTATTAGCTCGTTTTACTCAGCAACACATTATAGATGCATGAAGGAGTGTGAGGTGATTTGGTAAATTAGTTTAAGCCCAGAAAAGCTCAGCCTTGCACCTCTGACTGCAACGTTTAAAGTATTAGCCCCAGCCCAGATTTACCGGCACTTGGTTTGGGGTAATTTCCCATCATGACACGCACAGACACACACATTTAAGGCAGGGAATATGAATGGGTTCCTTGTGGCGCAGTGTGTGAGCTACTGAGCAGTGGCTTTTAACATGTTGGAGGAAGTTTCTTATTCCATCAAAGTTTTCCCATAAACGTTGACTTCTGGGCTTCAACATGTGTGTGTACGTGTTGAAGCCCAGAACATGTGTGTTATTTATGGCTGTGTATATGTGCCTATCGGTGTGTTTGTGTGTCCAGGGTTGACATAACGACTCGCTGAGGTCTGGCTCCTGTTAGCGTGGGCCGCTGCTTCTCGTAAAACCACAGGCTGTTTGTGCCCCCGTCACCTTCAGCGGGACAGAGATATTACCCAATCCTGAACATAGCTCCTGGAAACAGAGCGCTGCTCAACACTTATTTACACCACAAACATCACCTGCATCCATTCATCCTCCACAACCTGCCACCAGCCGCTCACACTTACTGACAGGGAGGGAAGCCCACCTTCCTGTTGCAGTACCCTGTTTATCCCAAAAGACATTTTTATGTGTCACCGGAGAAACAGTCCTACAAAAATCTTGCATTTCCATTAAGCTGACCCTGAAAAGAACTTCTCTTTTCCATTTGTTGCAGAAAACATTTTCTGTTATGCCCCGTGGCTTTAAATCAGATCTGTTTTTTTTTTTTTTATGTGAAAGAAGTTGTAAAATTCATCATGATGAATAATCATTTTATTTTCCTTCCTTCCAAAGCCAAAGCTAAAAAAATTAATTGGTGGTTTTACATGTAGATAACACGACACCGGGCAAATTTACACCTTCAATAGGGAAAGAATCTGAGAAAAGGAAAATGGCTCCCTCTCTGGGAATGTAGCTTTTCCTTATGAAACACGTAAAAATTATTTTGGCTCAGGATTTATTTCATTCCCAGATGTTTCCTGTCAGGATACTCCATTTATCATATTAAAGATGATAAGAGGAAGGAACTTGAGAGAAAATGTTGAAAACTGTGAATGATTCAGCCCTTTAAAGGCTCCATATGGTGCAAAGTGAGATTTCCAAGTCTGCTTTGGTCTAAGTTCAATGTTAATACAGTGAAAATATCAAAGGGCTCAGAAATGCCTTTAGAAAAGTGCCTTTAAACAAGCTGTTCAACTTTGTGATATCACAAAGGAATGACAACAAGACAGAAGTATTTCAGGAGCTCAACGTTAACACCGAACACAGAAACTGGCTGAAGCTTCCTTATTCTGAAACATTCAAGTTTTTTGTTTTTTTGTCCGCCCGGCACATTCCAGAGCCGACTGACCACCTCTGTTAGTGTTTTACTAACTTCTCAAACCTTCAGCGACACAGTGAAATAGTGTCGAAGAGAAAATTCTCCGTACTCCTGAAATCTGCTCAGTTATATATTGATAATCACATCTGGCTGATGATTCAGCTTCCCCTCCTAGACGACCATCATCTCTGAACACTTCCTCTGCCTTCTTGTATCTGATTGACCCATTTTATACAATAACAGCGCATCCATTTCCACGGAATGCGCTGATGGAAAAATGAATTAGCACTTCAGAAAAGGTTACAGAAAAGTGGCCTGTACGTGATTGAAACCACGTCCAGTCCACCAGTGAGAACATCCAGGCTTTCAGAGAATTCCCTTCGAAACACTCTTATCACATATTCCATAAATTCAATAACATCCTCACACATTTCATCAGCAGGTAACCAACCACATTGTTTGACTCGGTTTCCTGAGCCACAGAAGAACCACTTTTGCCGACAACGCCAAATATTAAACTTCCATGGAAGGACCTAGTCAAAGAAAAGACCACCAGACTGCTTGTTTCGGTTCAGGTTCAACTGATTCATCCTTAAAAACTTGGAAACCGAACCACTCCTCATGGATCAACACTGAATTCAAACCAACATACATGTATGTTCCCTTAGAGAAGCATCAGAAACCTTAAAAGAACTATAGATTTGAGCAATAATCGATTAGCTCCTCCTCAATTACTGATCTTTAAATTCAGAGGATTTTTCACAAATTTCACACATTTCCCATTTTCATTGTGACTCTCAGTCATTCAGTTCGCTGTCAGCCAAGAAAAGTTGAACCAAACGCAACGGGACGTTGTCACAGATAGTTAAAAAGAAGCAGATGTTTAAGACTCAGTTAAACTTTTGAATTTGATAAGTCGCTGTTTTCCCAACACGATGTAGAGGTGAAAGCTTAGGGGTTGCAGCTTTGGTGTGTTTGACAGCCTGAACCGCCCAATCAGGACAGAGTACAGAGCAGGTTAGATCCATCCATCGCTCCTCCTCAGCTCCTCATTCTTCTCCGTACAAACAAATCAAGAAGGTGACAGTCGTTCAAACCAACTGGTGAAGGAGAGTTTCCACATTCCTGCAAAACTTCTTTGCTGCTGCAGTTCATCTGTGTAACAGGATAACTTTGAGAAGACCGTCAGTCTGCCAGGTACGGTGGAGTCTCAAATAAATGTTCATAATCAAATAATGGCTCTCAGCAGCTGTGTTCAATAAGATCGTTAAGGTTGAGACAGTTTTTCGGCACAATAAGTTTGACATGATTCATCCAAAAAAAACAATGAAGCCTCAACGAAAAGAAATAAAATAAAATAAAGGACCTCATCCTGATGGATTTTGGATGAGCTGCTCTGTTTAAGAATTCACTTTCAAACTTTCATTTGGGATTTTTAAAGAAGCTCCAAATGTTTTAGTTGAAATTCAGCAAAGACAACACGGTGAGCTTGAAGAAGTTAATTGAAACTAACGGTGAGAATTTACACGCTTTCCTTCAGTGTTGTTTCAGTAGGTTTGTGGAGGTGGTGTCATTTTACACAACAGGATCAAATAATCTGTGCTGCAGAATTTATTACGGCCTCTTTGGAGCTCCAGTGTGGATGGAAAAGTGCGGACGGAGATGAAATGATTGTGGTTTGAGGAGAGGGGAGGAGCTGCTGAATCATCAACGTCCTCGTGCAAAGACACACACACACACCGAGCCGTGCAACAGGCCCGAAGGTGGCAACATGTTTTGATCCGACTCACAGCGACCGACTCTGCTGCAGCGAACAAGACCTTGATGACAATAAATCACAAAATCCTTTTCTGAGCTGTCACACACACAAATGCAGACGAACATGTGATCACGGGAACTCATTTGGTCACTTTCACACAAAGCGAGAGGCTGCACATCACCCGCCAGTTGCTAAGCGACAAATAGATTGAAAGGATGTGACAATGACACGCTGTGTGTTATAAAAAATTGCCTGATATGACTGTCATTGGCTGTGTGATTACTTGGGTGATGAAACTATCTGGCAGGGAGGAGACGTGCAAAATTAAAGAGGTTTATAACGAGGACCAAGTTTGAATTAACAGTCGGCAGAGAGGGACGAGAGTAAGGATGGAGAGACGATGAGGAGGCAGGAGGGGAGGGAAAGGAAATAAGTCAGAGGGGAGAGTCAGGAAGGAGACAACAGGAGAGGAGATAAGAAGGGTGTTTTTACAAAAGCACTGATTGAAAGGAAGAAGTTGAGGAGCAGAGGAAAGTAAGGAAAGGATAGGTTGGGAGATAAAAGGAGAGAAGGAAAGGAGTGAAGGACAGAGGGAAGAAGAATGAGAAATGGAAAAGAAGAAAGAAACCAGATGGATGAGACAGAAGGAAAGAATAAAAAGTAAAAGGAAAGGAAACAACAACAGGATTCATTTAAGAAGTGAAACAAAGTCTCGTACTTGTGGAATCGTCCTGATCGGTCCTCGTTGTCGGCGTACAGGAACATTTTTAAGGCGTAGTTTTCGATGTGAGCGTTACCGACGACCTCCTGAGTGATGGAGTCGTTGTCACTCAGCTCCTTCTTCATCTGGAAAACAACGGAAAGCACACAATCACTCAGACACACATCCACTGATAGGGAGCAAGCTCTGGCTTTTATTGTGAAAGGTCAAACTTTTAGTGAGCGCTAATCAAAACACACCCAAAGTTGCAACGGTCAAGTGTATCAGTGAGAGTGAGATAAAGCTGGTGATGGATTTTACAACATGAGTCACAGTTTGTGCGTCTTCAGTTGTTGCAGCAGATTTATGACTATCTCATATAGTTTGTATCCGTGTCCAGTTAAAACAACACACATACAACACAACAAAACGGTCGTTGGTTCACTGCATTTCAAGCTGGAAACAGTCAATCATGCTGATGACAGAGAGAATGAATAAATAACACGACACCTTATGGACATGGTGACTTTCATTGAAGGGGTCATTAATTGGCTAATTAAAAATGGCAGCGAGGTGAAAGTCGCTGCCAGCACAGCACAGTCACATACGGTTGTACCCGTATTTTTACCAAACAAGCCTGATGAAATATAGCAAACAGCAATCTAAAATCCCAGAGCAGGTGTTACTGAGAGAGAAGCTGCATGAGTCACAGCACGTGTTAAACATTACTTCTCTCTGCCAATGTATGCTGTAGACTAATACTTTGCAGTTAAAGAAGAAACATGCAAACGTGTGGCCATCGTTCTTTATCATAACATTCTTCAACACCTCTGTGTATTTTTAGATGGAGCTAAAGTTGGGGCTAAATTTAGCAGCCTCTGACTGGTAGCGCCGGCTGACTTCCCGCCCTGCACCATATGAAACTGATTTCCAAAGAAGTGATTTTCCACCATCCCAGTGAGAGCAGAGCCTCGGAGAGTTGAGTCGGCGACAACGGTGGAAAATGGATTTAATGAGTCCAACGTGTATCGTAGGTACGAGCCAGGTCATCGGGGAAAGAGAGAGGAAGAGAGGGAGGCCGCTGTGGTTTGAGTCCTCACTCACTCACTCTCTTCAAATGACTCACAACTACCGGCAACAGTTCATAAAAAAGTGGAATATGCAACAACAACAGCAAAATAAAAATAATAAAAACAACTTTGGGGTATCCCTGAGCACAAAAAGAAGAAAAGGCTTTTCATGGCACTGGTCGTCCTGAATAAGCAACACTGAACTGATGGATGCATTTGTTTTACAAACCTTTAAAATGAAATGTGTGTGTTCTGACAGTCAGGGGTGATGTGCTCATGTTCTTATTTTATTTCTCCACTGTGGTTTAATTTCTTTTGCAAAGCACCTTAAAAAAAAAGGAGCAACATAAATAAAGTTTATTGTGGTTTTAATAATAATAAAACATACCAATACCCAATATTGTCTGATGCCCCGTTAGCAAAGCACCCGGCCCTCAAGTCCAACTTTCCAAGTTGTGGAGGCACACCCAGTCCTCCAGGATAAGTACAACCAGGCTGTGTGGCCAGGAGCCATCAGGCATTTCTCTTCCAGGCTTCAGTCCACAAAGGGGGCCCCCCCCTCCAGTCGTGATCTGTATGAGGCTGCCTGCATTCGTAACTTCAGCTCTGGGAGGTTTCTTGAATTACTCTCCAAATCTTGGACTGATTTGGCAGCAGTGACATTAACCTCTAAAGTACGATGGTTTCAGATCCATGGATGGCCTGAACTGACCCTCAACCCCAGAGCATTGGTCACTTCAGGGAAATACCAACAGGGTCAACAGGGTCAACAGGGTCAACAGGGTCAACAGGGCGAGACATTCAGACGGCCATAAAGAGGTCAGACTGAAACTGCTGCTCTGGATACAGATCTTATGTGGACAACAATCTGGTCTAAGCATCTCTAACGCCACCTTGAAACGCGTCCATTCATTTGTATTCTGCGACGACCTGGGCCTTGATTAACTAGTCGAGCTTGTTGAGCGGCCTCCGATCCAGGAAGGTGGAGGGGAGCGGAAAGATGGAAGCAGGGTGAGTCACCAGGACAGACTGAGTCACCCGCTTGGGTCGATGCTTTGAATATTTTACCAACAAGGTTAGACTAAATATTAGAAACACCTCCAAGTATAACACAACTCAATTCAACAGCACCACAAAGTTCAGAAGTTGGATTTAAAGTTTAATGTCAGTTTAAACTGATTCCAATGTTAAACATGTTGAGTCATTTAATAACCTAATAACTGATAATGGGAGGTGTGACCTGTTTCAACACAACTCACAGGCAACATCAGAAACAGCTAACAAGAGTGCATGCATGCACACACACACACACACACACACACACACACACACACACACACACACACACACACACACACACACACACACACACACACACACACACACACACACACACACATCGAAGCATAACCTCACACTGCAAGTGCCAACTTTTACAAAATATGAATTGATGAAACACAAACTGTGCAAATGTTTGTTGATTTTATCATTTTATATCTCCGGCTTTATTTTTTAAAAATAGTTATCATCCGGCCTGTAGGAGGTGATTTTAAAAACTCGCACTGATCCCCCGGGCGGATGCTGGTAACTGTGGTGTATTTAACATCTCCGAGGAAGAGGAAGGAAACCTCAAACCTCTGAGAAGACCCACACGATTTGCACTACCACTGATCAACAACAGGCAAATGTCAAGCCTTTTAGTGTGTGTGTGTGTGTGTGTGTGTGTGTGTGTGTGCGTGCGCTGCAGTGGAGCTCAGCATTTGAGCTTTTGTAAGAAAAGAGCCATTCATCCATCTGTAGTATCTGTGACATGAGAGGCAGCCAGCAGCTCCGCCTGCGTGTAACGACGGTGTTTTCCACATCAAACCTGAAACACCTCTGGATGCTGATGGATGCTGATAACACCATCAAAACACAGTTATTCCTCAGTGGATCAGCATGAAGCCAGAATCTCCTCGTGATTCACAGCGTGTCGTTGAATTTCAGTTATCCTTACGGCCACTTTCCTTTTCGTTCAGGCAGCTAGAGTGTCAGAGAGTGTCACGAAAGACAGAGAGGCGGGATGACATCCAGAAAAAGGCCAGCTCCGGTTAGGAGCCTTTGTGGTTTGTGCTCTACCATTCAATCCACCACATCAACCAGCATTGTAACTCAATAACTGTTCCCAAAACCTCTTTGGAATATTGTCTAAACAAATCAGAAACTTGAGCTTTAATCATTCGAGTAAAGGGAAGAGTATCCAGTGATTTCCTCTGTGCCTCAGCAGGCGAGCGATATCGACATCAGCTGATTTAACTCAGCGTGCTGAAAGTGAGGGCTGCATTAGGTCATTTCAGGCAATCAATGAGCAAGACAGAAACTTGAAAGAATTGGATTTACAGGATTTTTGCAGCAGCCTAATGAAGCCACATCCCAAACAGTCCCTTCTTGTGAAATTGAGGAATAAATGGAAGGCTCCAGAGCAGCGACAGAATTATTCATGACGATATTGTTTCTGACAGCTGCCGTTTCTTCCCGACTCAAAAGATGAACATTTAAACGTCTGCCTGTCTGCTCTTATCACACAGCCACAATCACCTGTTCGCTCCCACACAGAACTGTGATTGACACAAGCAGCACAGATTTCACAGACTGAGGATCTTCACTCTCAACACAGTAGAGAGTGGAGGAGCCAGAGCTCGAACCACCAACCTTTTGATTTGTAGACGACCTGCTTCATCTCCTGAGCTACAGCCAAGCAGAACAAAACAACAACAAACGTCATGATCTCCTCCGTGCTCATGACGAAGCATGAGAGCCAATAACTGGTCAGCAAGGGGAGGAATTAATAGCCCATGTGGCCTCTGTATTGTTCAGGGTTGTGGCTATGAGTTGAAAAAGGTTTGGAACCGCCAGTGCAGTATATCAACTTAAACCAAGGCCATGAATGGAGCGAGCAATCAGAGCAACAGGGGAAAAATCTGGGTCTCTTCTCAGAGTCATGCAGCTTGCCTTTTTAGGATGTGAGTTGTGTGCTGTTTATTTTGTGGCCCTAATTCATTAAAATTTGAAGCTGACATCAATCCTTTTGTATTTGTTCTAAATCATGAGATGACATCATGTGTTGTGAGGTCATCGTGACTTTGACCTTTGCCCTTAGAACACCAAACTCAGAAACGGATGGTGATGTGTATAGATCACAACCGTAAAAACTGTCAGAGTAACTCACCGACTCCAGCTGGTCCATCAGTTTGACCAGGAACTTTCGGCACTCTGGTGTTTTACTGTCCAGCTTCATGCCCGTCTGCATGGCGTAGAGCCGGCCTGTAGGAGGGAGGGGGAAGACAAGGTGATGAGGATTAGACGTCTTAGATACCCGACAAAGCTCAGTCCTCCACAGCCTCGTTTGAGTCGTGTGGGAGAGTCATCACACAAAAAAGTCCTGATGAATATTTTACGACAAAATCTGTGAACGGGAGTTTCCTCTTCCTCCACTGATCCAAAAAAATGTAACTCACTAAATAAAAATCACACCAAGGACGGGGACAGGCCCCGGCAACCTTCTGAAAAGATGACTTCACTGACCGACCATTCATCTTGGAAATTGATATTCAAACTGCAGACTTTTAAAATCAAGCACTTTAATTTATGATGGAAAGTTCTGATGCACGTTTTGTTTCACCAAAGTTTAAATTCTTATGTATGAAGATCATTTATAGCTCTCTCAGGTCTGGCAATCCGGATTTTGCATGTGTCTATTTAGCGTTTGTGCATTCCCATTTTAAACCCTTCTGCGGCTGTATTGTCGTTTTTCATTGCCGGTCACAGCGCAGCGTTCCTGTCCTGCACAGCATCAGCTGAACAATGCTCCATTTCAGAGGACTGGGGGTCCTGCCCCACCACTCAGTATAAAAAAAGGCAGCAGCGTAACACACATGCAGGCATGTTTCTCATGTGGAAGCCACTGAGGCAGTTAACCAGCCAGCCAAGCCGGTTCTCAGCTTCTGATACAGGCAGCAAGCAAGTTGGCCGGCGACAAAGATATTCTTTGTAGTGTTACACCCATACAACATTCACTCCGGGCTGTTCACAGACAATGAACTGAGACACTGCAGGCTTTGAGGGGATGTAAAATGACAGAAACTGCCCCCCCCCGCTGCCTCTGCCGTCTGGTGGCCAGCGAAGGTATGAGGTTTTCAAATGTGTGTCAGCGCTTCGACTGAGTCGTCATTCAGTCAACATAAATGAACATCTGATAATATAATCATACTTTTAAATCTCTGTCTGACGAATGAGGGCTGACTGTGGCTGTTTTCGTGCTGCTCTGTCAGCCAACAGCTGTTTGTAACTGGTGAAAATGGCTGAAATAACCTTGTTGGCTGCTGTTATTATTATCGTGACGTAACATATGATCATTTCATTGAACGTACAGGTCCAAGCCACCATGTCAGAAATTCACTAAGAGGACTCAGCCATTACTGACTGCTGTGTTATCGCCATGTTTGGGTTGCATACTGCATAGGTAGAAATCAGAGGCAGCCATCTTCTAACCAGTCAACCGCTGTTTGCAGTAATGGTGCATTCAAGGGTCTGTGTTAAACCCCAAACTCTCACAGTCTGAGAAAAGAGTTCACTGTGAGACGGGATTTTTATTTTTTATTTTTTTTTAGAATCGATGAACAACCAGATTTGTTCAGACTCTTATCTGAGTGCAACAGCTGTCCTCCAATGTGCTGCTGTGAGGGGAACCAAAGTTAGGCAGAAGAATAATTAACACCAGGATCACCAGCACTGGCAGGATGCCACGGCCTCCGCGCAATTTTTGACGTCGGTCATGAGGAATCCGTGCCAATCTGAATCTGGGCCAGTAGAGTCACTCCGTCACATAAATGACAAGGGTAGTATTATGGAGGTGGCAGCTCTGCTGTGTGTCTCACTGTCTCAGCCCGACTGAGTTTGAAAGGGAAATATGGTCGGACAAGACGATTTACAACAGCACATGTCAGTGTCGGTCATCTGAATAACATGAAGAGTCCAAATATGATTAATAGAAAACACTAGAGCTGAATACTTGTTCTGATTCGACCGCTGAGCTGGTTTAACATGAGTTTAATAAACCGTGAGACAGTCGGCCCGTGTCCTGCTTCTTCCTCTGGATTAATGACCATTTTTCAGCTGCAGCCTGAGGGGTGAGCAGCTGTCAGTCAGCGTCAGCTCCAATTTAAAATTCACTGAGGAAAAGAGCAACAGGCTCGGCCTTGTTAGGAAAATGCACCATCACTGTCCTCTGTGTGTCCAGATATCCGACGAGGTAAATGTCTTGGAGTCAAACGGAAAAATAAAATAGTGCTGAGTGAGTAGTTATGACACCAAACTATCTGAACTACAAATAAAAAACAGCTGGAAAAGGGAGAGCTGCAATAAAACAGGGCACTTAAAGCAGATTTTCACCATTCCTTTGATAATTTGGTGAATTAATTTTAGATTATTTTGTCTGACCGTCCAATAAGCACCCACTAATTAGACCAATGTGAAGTCGGTTAAGTGAGGAGGCGGAGGGAAACATCAGATGTGTAGACAGCCTGGGAGTCTGCAAGGGCTGACTGAATTAATCCGAACTCTCATTCCAACCTGATCTGAGAGAGTTCAGTGGGAACAGGACAGAAGGGGGGCGTCCTGCTTTTCTTTTGCTTCACCAACTGTTGCTTTAAGAGAAGGAGAAATAACTTTGCTGCGGTTTCTGCCACCTAAAGCAGCCTGGAAAAGGAAGCAGTTCGACGCTTACAAAGAAATCAATCTAAAATACCTTAAAACAAACAAGATTCTGTTTATCCCCCAAAAGTCAGAGGTAAGGCACCTGTGTTCAACCCCGGCCCTGCAGCTCATTTATAACGCCAACGGTCCAATCTGAGTAAAACAGTGTTTGTAACGCAGCCAGGGAGATGCTGGTGCATCCCGCTGCTTCATTACAGCCAAACAAATCATCTGTTGACTCAACCCATTATTGATCGGGCCGTTCTGGGGTGGAGGTGGGTTAAAATACTGTCTGGCATTAGCAGGCTAATTTAGCCAGACCTGCTGATGTAGGGCTGAGGCCAAGTGATGGATAACAACCATCAGCTGTCAGAACTGAAGAATGGTGGCACGATGACCCCGTCTGATCCGGCCCCGGAGACCGATGTGTTCTAATGCTGAAGGACGGGCAGAGGTCTTATGATGAAAGCTTCCTGTAAAGGACCCATATAATCTTACAGTGGACCTCCATGTGGTCTCCAATCAGAAGAGACAACCAAATCCTCTGTTCTGATGGTTCGTAGTTCTTAAAAAGACAAATATTCATATAAATGTCACCACAGAAAATATGAAAAATAGGACCTTTAGCTCAACTGAATCGCAGCATAAAAACAAATTCATGTAGAAAATTGTCATCAATTTCCGTCAAAAAGGTCCAGCCCCTTCGCCCTTCCACGGAGAACAGATTTGGCGGCCATGTCATCTCTGTCACAGACGCTCACTGCAAAATACCTGGATATTGAAAATATAACCAGTTTGTCAGAGTTGAATGTTTCTCCAATTTCCAATCTGTTCAAGTCAAACTCCTCCGTGTGGCCAGATTTGTCACTATGTGTTGAGCCAATTAGAGAGTGCCTTAAATGTGTTCTGGGAAAAGAGATGGAAGGAAGAGGAGGCTGGAAGTGCAGCGGAGATGGACCAGAGCTGCAACAACTGCCAGTTTCATTTCTTCAACTCGATTCTCTGCTCAGCAGCTGCAGTTTCCTTCTACTATTCACAGCGATGAAAACTTCCACACACAACAAACACACTGAGTGAGGGCCGTGTAGCTTCATGCCCCTGTGACACCATTCAGCTGGGCTCAGAGGCCCAGCCACATGGTGCTGCTGACCTCCAGTGGTCTGGCTGCTTCACTGGTCCTCTTCAGCACAGAGAGACACCAGCTCCACAAACTCAAAGCCATAATGTGGCTCTCTTATTTACGGCAGTCACCTGAGAATGAAGCCGAAGCGCTGAGGTCACCCAACCGTCTGTCCTGTTTTAATGCGTGTTTGCTTTCAACCTTGAGGAAATTGTCCGGATGAAGTTGCTGACACTTAAAACACAGCTTATGAAGTAAATATGGACGCTCCCAGGCTGCCAAATCGACTGCATTAAAAGTAAGAGCTGCAGCTACGCATGATGGACTGGATCATTTTATATATTGCTGTCTGGAGTGTGCAGCGTTTTAGCAATAAATACTGAAAACCAAATGAAATCCACCCGAAGAGGAGCCAAGCTTGTTTAGGAAGTTGTTTGTTATGACACCCGTCCACTCACCACGATGCTTAAAATGTGTTCCCGCCAAAAGACACACTGACACACAGACACACAGACACACGGAGTCATTCCTGACCCACCTTCGATAAACAAAAAGATCAATCTTCTGACGCATCATGTTAACTGACAGTGTCGGCACTTAGCACTAGTTTATTCTAACACAGAACATCTTCCACACACAGCAACCATCCTGCTCCTGGTCCAATCCATCTCCCAGCATGACACCTCAATCAGTCTCAGTCATCTGTAGTCAATCAGGGAGCAACAAGGGACCAGGCTGGTCTGTTTCTGTTTAATTATTGACGAATGAATGAATTATTGTTATCTAAATATGTGTGATTAATGCCCTCCTATCACATCTAACAAAAGGACAAGTGGAAACCGTTCATTTTGAGACATGCCATCTGGTTTCCGGCTCTGCTGATAAAAACCAAAGCTCCCACGATAAGATGCAGAAACATAATGAATTCAACACATTTGGTCTTTAAATGCCAAACTGTGATAAAGTGAAGAACTTTTCCAGAGAAAACTTTCCTCCAGAGGAAAAAACCCACACACACTTTTTCCCCTCCGTTCCTCGGTGTGCATCCCGCTGCAGTGAGACATCTCACAGTCTGCCCTGCTTCACGGAGGAACCGGATGAGCTTTAGGATCCGAACCACAGCAAAGCAGCCGTGCTGATGACGTCCCACTGAGGCAATTAATTAGTCCTAAAAGTAACAACTGCTGATCAAGCTTTTGGCTATTTCTCTGTTATATTTACAGAGTTGTATAATATTTCCAATAAAAATGTACATCTTGCTACTTCCATTGAAATGATTCTTACTTTTCTCCCTCCAGTCACTTTTTATTAATATACCTTTCTCATCTCACTGTTATCGTTTCAGCGTGTGAAGCATTGAGGAGCCAAAACTAAATCTCTGCTCGGCCCTCTTTATAATTTATAATGCTGCTAAAGCTGAAAAAATAAAACAAAAACACGTCAATGTTTGAGCCGAGTGGCGCCTGGAAACAAATGTGATTCACACAGACGTGAATCCTCCGGGAATTATTCAGCTTTACTTTTAGGATCAGGTCAGAGAACGCACACGTGAACATATGTGTGAATGTACATTATTGGCTACGTGTGCAGGTACATTTGCTTTCTCTCCTGTGAATGTTTGAATATGAGCAAAAAGAGTCAGGTTACTCAGCTCTGAGACTAAACCCAATCTGTCCTGTTTGTGGCTCCTCACCTCACACGTTTGTATGGATTATGTACAAAGTGTGGGGTATATGGGAGGGGTATCCACTGGGGGGGGTATCCACTGGGGGGGGGGTATCCACTGGGGGGGGGTATCCACTGGGGGGGTATCCACTGGGGGGGTATCCACTGGGGGGGTATCCACTGGGGGGGTATCCACTGGGGGGGTGGAGCTCATTGCTCACAGCTGGGCCGTCCTGTGGAGACTACAGATTGTTGGCTAACACGCAGAGAGGAAGAACAACCAGCCGGTCGGAGCTCCACAGCAGCCCTCAGTCATCTGTCCGATGTTGGGACAAAGTGTGACCCAAACAGCTGCAGGTGGAGCCCCCCCACACACACACACCACCACCACAGACCCGACATGTCTGAGCTGTCACAGCGGGAAACTCCCTCAGCTGTCCGGGCACGAAGTCAGCGTTAGCCGGGTGGAGGTGCAGGTGGAGTCCGATCTGTCCCGGCTAACTTTCCAGCACACACACTGATCAGCCCCCCCTCAAAGACCCCTCCACCCCCCCACAGTGAGTCTGCCCATCTGTCTGCTGTGTGTGAAGGACACTTTTAAAGAATCAAAGTCGGAGCTAAGCTAACTAAGACACAGCTAACTTGCGTTAGCCGGCTTACGCTAGCCGGCCGCGGACTCACAGTAGTAGGACACCACCGGGTCCCGCTTCTCGTGCTCCTGGGCGGTCCGGAGGTGGTGCTGGATCGGCTTCAGCTGAGCTGGCAGAGCCATGTCGGTCAGAACCCTCCGTGGAGACCGAAACACACCGACGGAAGTCCGAACTGACCGCTGTTGTTGTTGTTTTTGTTGTTGTTAGCCGGAGCGCCCCCTTCACTTCCGCGTTTACGTCCAATGGGAGCGGCCGCTTAGGTGGGACGGATGACGTCATCGGGGTTTCAGGCGTCCCTCCCTGATCGATGAAAGTTTTTATTTTTGATCGAACTGATCGTTTATCTGTTCTAATCTAGGCTTTAATGTTGTAAACATTTAAATGTCTCTGCTGATTTTGATTCTTCTGTTATTTTGTGTAAATAAAAAAATTATCTTTAAAAATATTTTATATGCACAATAAAACAAAAAAAATGATATTTATTGTATTGTTGAACCACCATACGATGAGCTTTGTATTTGAATGGAGAATTTAAGGATTTATTTCAGGTCTAAAAAAACTAAACAGCAATCAAATCCTCACTTTTGTCCCTGTTTAATTTTTTTTTAAATATATACTTCATATTTTAAAAAGTTAAATAAAATATACATAAAAGGAATTATATAATAACAATAACGATTGAAGAATTGAGTGAGTTCTTTACATTAATGATTATACACATTTCTGTGACAAAACACATCATGTGACTCACAGTCAGTCCATTTTCATCAGGTGACTGTTGGAGGAGTGGAGTCTGAATCAAATAAAAGGTTCCACTCAGGATGTTTTTGTTTGAAGCCAAAATGAAACCATGAGCCTCCAAATTCAGTTTTACAGTCATGGACACAAGCCCAAACATATTTCCAGTGAACAGAGTGAAGATGTTCTGCACAAGATAAATGAAAAGTACACTACAAAGGAAGGTTTTGGGTGGCGTTTGTTTCAGTTAAGGAGAGCTGGAACTCTGATCTTTCGGCGTTTGGGTGAACCTCTGACCTGACTGACTGCACAAAGAAAGGACTATAAGAGTTTGAAGTTCTTCTCAGAGTCTGTCGTATTTTAACTTAAAGGCCTGGGTTCTGGAAAACTTGTGTAACCGTATGGGTTGTTTCTTTTTTTTTTTTTTTTTTTGTGGTTCGATTACATCCACGCTGCCAGTTCCTATTGAACGGTGCGTTGGAAACAAAAGTCACATAAGGTTTGGTAAGCAGTTGTGGTTTAGGGCTTGGGTTGGGAGTTTGTGAGAATCCACGGGCTGATGGAGAGATGAAGAATTCCAGTGCGAGGCCACCCACTTCCTTGGTGAATCATGTTTGCAGTCCTTGGCTCCGTCTGCATCGGACTGTAACCCCACTTTTATTGATGGATCAGTGGAGCTGAGCTCACTTGGCTGCACACCATCCCCGAGTCAAACATTTGTTTTTAGAAGTGCTGGGTGGGGGGACATGTTTGACCTAAAACAGGCAGAAGAGAAGCAAATTCTTGCAGCTTCGCCTCTCACTCAGGGGATACAACTCCATCAAGCACACACATCATCAGAAACTCTGATGACAGCTGGACGTGGATTATTTCAAAGGTCACTGGAGCTGCTCAGGTTTTGGGAAAGTCTGGAGAGCAAAGGGAGCGAAGGCCTCAAGTGGACTTTGTCTCGTCTATACTTTCACCTGTAAAGTCAAAAACGCGTTTATTAAAGAAACAAAGTTTAACGAACTGGGCAGAAACTTAAAAACTGCTAAATTAGACAACTCTGACTCTCTCCTCATCTTCAAATCTAAACTCAAAACTGGTTAAGATTGTTCACCACTTGAACTTCTAATACAGGCTCCATTGTTTCTTTTACGTATGTTGATTTTATGTAATTTTGTCTTTATTCATTGTAAAGTGTCCTTGAGTGTGTTGAAAGGTGCTCATAAATAAAATGTATGATTATAAAAGATAAAATGGAGAGGGAGCAAAATCATCAGCTGAGTGTTTCAGGAGTGAAGGGAAAGAAACCGACCATCGCTGTCTGCTGACAAATAAAACGTCCAACGTCAGCTTTTATTCAGAAACACATGGAGACGGCTTCCATTCATTGGAGAACATTCGTCTCCATGGAAACGCTCCATCTCAGCTCAGTTTACCCCCCCAGGAGGTGTCACGATGATGGTAAATATGTCAGCGTGTGTGACTGATGGGGGGTTCGAAGTAAACTCTCCTTCCTTTCACCTACATTAACTTTGTCTCCTTTCTTCAACTTCAGTGAAAAAGCTCAGGATAAATGAATGTAATCTGATTAACGAGGTCTGTCACATAAATCCATCTCATCCCACTGATTTTTTTATCTGTTTTCATTGTGCCTCTGGTTTTGTCCCAACAACAGTCAGCAGTCAATTAGAATGATGTAAAACAGGAAAGATCGGTATTTTTTGGTTTGCTTGCTGTTGGTGTCCTGCTTGGAAGAAGCCCCCCCCCCCCCCCCCCCCATCCATTCGTCACTTTAATGAAAAACATGATCTGACACCTCACAGAAAACATGAGGGACATCTTGTTTATTTCCCAAAGTTGCTCAAAGAGTTTATACACAACACAGGTCAAACTTTTTGGTATTAAACTTACATCAGTTTACTGAATTTAAAGATCATTTCAATTTCAATAACCTACTTTCCCTTTTTGTGTTCTGAAAATATGCATTGTCTTCTAATAATATTAGTCTTTTTTATTTATTTATTCTTTTCCACAAACCTACGTTAGGCCAATAAATCAATCACTAATGACACAAAGACAGCTGTAGGACATTTTTAATCAATCATCTCAAGACAAAACAGGTAGGAGAGTCACCGGTCAGCGACAGTAAACAGCAGCACTCAGACAAAGAGAGTTTTGTTTCAGTTCGTGTTTCTGGTCATAAAATGTGCCTCTTTTTCTTCAACGTAGATTTGTAAAGAAAAAAAAAAAAAAAACAACCAACAGCTGATGAAAGATGAAATTAGTCTCAGCTCCAATTTCACAACGAACGTGTAACAACATGAGCAAAAATCAAAGTTATAAAAATGAGTAGGCTTTTTTCTGATGAATTTCCACAAACGATCGGTCAGAAGAAGCAGCGTGATATTTGATCTGATTGAAAAACGCTTTTTTTTTTTAAACAAAAAGGTACGTTTACATTTTGGTTCATTACAAATTCAAGAGTTTATCCTTAAATTCGGCATTACCCAAAAACATTCCAACACAGGAATCTTCTCATTGGCTCAAAGTCAAACTGTCTGCTCCAGTGGTGACGACCGGAGAGAGAAATCTGAGCGGAAGCTGAGCTGGTCTGCTGGTTTTCACCGACCAGCTTTATAATCTTATAAAGATGTTTTTCTAAAAGAAATCTCAACTACAAACAACGTTTGGATCATTTCTGTGAACGTACTGAGACGATCTGGGAGCTGAGAGACTGTTTCTGAGCATCCGGTCAGTTGGTATTCCGACAGTTTCCTGTGATAGATGATGTGAGCTGGACTGATCCTGAATCAGGCCCACCTTTCCCTCCCTGACTGGATCCAAACCTTTCACAGCCATATTCTCTTAACTGAACACAACAGACGTGGAATTCTACTTCTTTTTCTTTTTTTTGTGAACAAGACCAAAGTCTTGGTGACAAAATTGTTAAGAGGCAAAATTTAAAACCATCCTCCACTCACAGATACCAGAATGCAAACGAACTCAAACCACAGGAGTCCCATCCCTGTTTCAGATCGTCCTAAACCCCGGCAGACTGATCAGGCCCGTCAGGTCGGCGCCGCCGAAATCATTTTAAAGGTTTAAAAGGATCTGAAATGAGGGCTTGATCCACTTTTGTCTGGTAATGCAATTTTGTACCTGAGATGATAAACAGATTGCTGAAAACTTCATAACAAAAGTTGGATGGATGTCTGATAAAAAAAAAAAAAACATTACAAAACATGAGAGGTAATCATTTTGAAAATAAACAACCGACAGTGACACCGAAACGAAAGTACACCAAGTTTGTTTTTTGTTTTGTTGGTAATACCACAGGTTAGGAAAAGGTGATGTAAAGAGAGTGGGGGGGGGCTGTAGAGGACACCCTGATGAGTTTCACAGTAGAGATGGTCGAGAATCAGACAGCGACAAAAAAAAAAAATAAATAAAATCAACCATCTTTTCAAATAAAGCTGGACTGAGTGAGCCCTTAGTTTGTCTTTCAGCCATTAAAACAGTAGTTATTACGTCGTATGTATATATTTGGGGCCAAAAGGGCCTTAAAGGTGTGAAAACATCTCCTTCCTGCGCTGGTTTTGTCCACGTCTGGGATATTTTAAATTCCTCGGCCTCACCTCTGAGGCTGGACGTCAGGACACGTCAGGTGGTTCAATCGTTCGACAGCAACGCTGGATGGCAATCAGCTCAAGTATTCATTCTTATTGGCAGTTCATATTTTGTAGATATTAAAAAAACGTTATAAGTTGTAATCCTTCAAAATATTTCCAATATTATCATTTCAACACATTTATAACCTGAATTTAAATCATAGTTTTGTGTAAATCGTTGATTGTTCCGGCTTGAAATTTCTTCCAAGTGTCAAAATCAGAGCTAAGAAATGATTAATATCTAGCTTTTTTATACGATTACATCAAACCCACTTTATATGAATTTAGTATCTTTGGTGGAGAAACAGAATGTGAAGGCATCTTTGTCAGGAGTCAGTTAGGAGTTAGAGAACCCCGTTCTCCATTCTTTAGGTCAAGCTGAAGGTCGAATAGCTGAAACGGATATTTAAAAAGGCCGATAACTCCATCAGAGGTCCACAGCTGAGGTGTGGCGCTCACGCTGATGGCAGTAAAGGTCAGAATGGGCTGGAAGCAAAAAACAGACACATATTGGAAGTGATAACTGTCACACATGAAGTGTCAGGAGCGATCGCACCAGCAGCTCACCAGCAGCTCTACAGTCTAATCAGGAGCATCTTTAGAAAGCTTCCAGTCTGTTTCTTCTGAGGTACAACTGGGTGCCACTCCAAGAAGAGAGCCTCTGGCTGATCGGCTCTATCACAGTTCTTAGTACCAGGAATCTTTCTGACCCACTGACTGATCACTCTGTATCTGAGGGCAAAAAGGCAGAGAGAGTCGTTCAGACTTTCCAGCTCCGACACGATCTGTGTGATTCTCACTCACAGAGGACCACAGGTGAGGCTTCGCTCTTAGGTTAGCTTCCTGGTTTACAGAAGTCCAGCAGCAGATAACGAGGAGCTGGATTTAATTAAAAGAACAAACAAAGACTTAGTCTTCTTTTACCGTTCACGGCTGCTCGAGTCCACGTGTCATTGGTTGTTGAGATAGCCGAGCCGTCGGCAGAGAATCTCGAATATCTCGGCGACGCAGAGGAGGATGGTGATCACGGTGAAGGTGTACATGGCGCTGAGGAAGATGGTCTTTTCAAAGTGTTCGGGCACCATGCACTTAGTCACATTGAAGGTCTTTTCCAAAGCGCTGGCGTCACACATGTACAGGGGGTGGACCTGAGGAGAGGGGACGCAGTCGGTACATTCCTCTCTGATTTACATATCATTATTATTAATGCTTTAGCTGGAAAACACATCATCAGATACACCCAACAAAAGATCCCAGCATTCACCTGGATGGGCCGAATGAGGTTGAAACGGAGATCAAAATGGCTGACGGATAATTCTGCTGTTGGTGCAGGAAGAACTGAACTATCTCAACGACAGCATGGACTGAGTAGATTAGCTCTCATATTTTCTGAACGCCAACAAATCGAAGCTGGCGCTCTGTTACAAGAGAAGCCAGCTGACATGAGTTCTTCTGCAGAGCTTTTGGAAAGGGAGGATTTTCTCCTGGCTTTTGTCTCGTCAAAGAGCGACTTGGAGAGCTTGTTGGTGAGAAGGTTGGAAGGGATTTCTTCATGAGAAGCTACTTGAAAATGGACTGACACAGAACTGTGACCTAAACTCTACGGAATTTATGACGTTAAGAGACCCATAGAATGGACAGACCTGGAAACCAAAGAGGTGGCTCTGCAGCCAGAAGGCGATGACTTCCAGAATGATGCGCAGGAGAACAGAAATGATGTAGAAGACGGTGTAGATGGGCCGTTCCAGGATCTCCTCCTGGTCAATGTTCTTACAGGCGGCGTAGAGATGGAACACCGCTCCAGGAACTAGAACTGTCACCAGCTGTAAGGCCCAAAAGACCTGCAGAGGGCAGAAAGGAGGAAAAAAGGTCTGTGGGAGGAAACACTAGGGTAAAAAAAACTAAAACGTTGGAAATCAACAAAAAGAGTTTGAAAAGGAAAAAAATGATTATAAGACAAAGTAGATTATTAAAGTATTTCTACAAAGTCTTATGTTTACATAAAAAAAAAAACATTTTTGGTGTGTAAGACTAGACACATGTGAAATCCACCTAAATTGAACTGTTCTATGACAAACAGGTGAGCTCAGTTCATCTTAGCTGGATAAAGAAGTGCACACTGATCCAGCTTGGCCCTACCTGCGGTGTTATGGGTCTGAACTGGTTGTAGCAGTACAGGTTGAGCTCTCGGCGGTCCGGATCGCAGCTGAAGTGCAGCGCTTCATTCCCGTAGACGGCAAAGCCAAGAACGCCCAGGAAGAACATCCGCACCGAGCCGAAGAACAAGGTGTGGAACTGGCCTATCACCGTAGGAGGCCTGAGCTGGAACACACACAAGCATGCACAAACACACCAAGACCAGCACTCACACAGGCACAGTTACACAATGCAGCACAGACACACATTTACAAACCACAAATGTGCAAACACACACACAGAGTCAGGGACAAAGAGAAAAAGCTTCTGTCAGCCAGATAAATGCAGCTGCAACACTGACGGCTAAAACAAAACCCATTCAGAGGAAACATTTCCAATCTGCTCTGTTCTGACACTAACAACTCACCGTCACCACATAAGACCTCACAAAGCACATACGGCACTCAGCCGTGCGGTTAGAATGCAAAAGTAGATGGATTTAAAAATGAAACATATAAAAGAAAAGCATAAGAACATCTCAGACCTGAGGAGGGGTAAAGGTAACACAATCTCCCCCCTCTGTGATCAACTTACGCAGCCTTCATAGAAGTTTTTGATGTAGTTTAAAGACATGGTTGGCTGGTCGATGTCTCCTGGGGCCTCATGGCCGGTTTGCTGCTGGCACCAGTTAAACGCCACCAACAGTCAGGCTGCAAAGTCTCCGACCGAGCCCTCCCTCCCTCTCTCTCTGTCCTGAAAGCCCGAGTCAATGCATATATTTTTTTTTGGGCCTTTTATCCCTCCATCAATTGACTCACTCAGTGGAAAAAGAACAACAGAGACTGAGGGGCCAACAATGGGCTGGGGGGACATGTGGTCCCTGCATTATAATCCCTATAGATCTATGTCAGCGAAAAAAAACAACCTCCTGTCGCACACAATGCAGAGAGAGAGATGGCAAACATGCAACAAAAACACAATACAGCTGGTTAGGTAAAGGCTCAGGGGGAGCTCAGCTGAACTTAATGGCTTTTTCTTCCATTAAAATTTAAGATTTTAATATTCTTTCTTCAGAACAAATGGCTTTCTGTATCTGAATCCAGCTCCAAAGGTCATAAAAACTTTATCAACAATAAACAAACTGATTTATTTTATTTGAATGGAGTTTGTTTTTGTTTTCTTCTATTATTATTTGTCTTTAAAAACAAAACAAAACATGGACATATGACTAAATCTATCAGAAAATAATAATAATAATGATAATAAGAGTCAAAAACAAGAGTGATGACAACACACCCTGCACTGCAAATACTTCTGGAAGAGCATTCACGGAGCTGCTGTTGTCCCAAACAGTCCTTCGGCCACCAGCGAGCCGCCAACACAGAAAGAAACCAACGATCAAAGTTCAAATCCAGAAAAGCAAAACTGGAAACAGTCAAATAAAAATGGAAGTCCACACACCAACCGTAATCCTGGCGGCGTGCTGTTCATTCCCCCCTCTTTGCTCCACTCAGGGATCCCAAACTCACGCCAGTTGCGGGACTTTGCGGGACAGAGCGCGGAGTCAAGTCCGAGGGAATCAGCCCGGCACACTTCCTGTGTCTTTTTGTTTTTAAATGAACACAAAGAAGGGGCCTCAAAGTGGACAGGTGAACGGAACAGGCCGGAAAAAGATTAAAATGAAGGTGAAATAACTCTGCAACGTGAGAGGACGTGTTAAACTGTGACAGTGAGGACGACATCTTTAAAAGCCCTCTGAGGGCTTTTTCAGTTTCCATGATGAAATTACACATCAGCGACGTGTCAGCTGGAAGATGATGAAGGTTCAAACTCAGGAGCAGCAGCAGAGTTATGCTTTTACATCGAAGGTCCAACCACACCACTTCCGGTGACGGCCTTCCTAACTACGTCACGCTTGATGGCTGAAATTAATCCCTTTTTGGATGTTTGTGAGTTTTTTGTCCTTTAATCGTGTCGTTTAAAATAAATCTGCACTCTCCTTAAACCTGTTAGAGGAATCAGCCGCAGCAACAACATAATTTACTAAATGAACACAGACTGTCACTGTCATCATCGTTATTAACAGATTTAAATCTGCTCTCTGTTTCCACAGACAGGAGCTGACAGAACCAAAGACAGAGTGGGACAAAAGCAGCATGGTGAGACCAGGTGATCACACCTGGAGAAACAAACCTACAGTTTCAGTCACATGGCTCTGACAGAATGCCTTCAGGCCTCAGGGGACACGGAGGGCCCCAGAAAGGGACCTTTAAAGTCCCTGAGTCTGCAGAACCAGAGACAGAGAGACTCCAGGACCTGCTGTGAGACCCGGTCCGGTCCGCCTGAGTCCTGATGTGCACCGGTTTGATGATCCAGTGGTGTGTGTGTGTGTGTGTGTGTGTGTGTGTGTGTGTGTCATGGTGGAAACAAACCAGATCACAGGAGGCGTTCGAGTCGTGTGGGAACCTGGACACTTCATGAGACGCTGATTTCGCTCACAGAGGTGAACGGCTGCAGGTGCTGGGAGGAGATAAGCTCCTGCTGAATTTTATCTGGCTGTTCCTCCTGAACTCCTCCGTGTCTGTCGGCTTCTTCCTGAATCTGAGTGAACGCATCATTAAGGCTGATGGCTAACTGCCCTGAAACGGTGATGGCTGAAGAGTCAGAGAGCCTCCGATTTATCAAACAGACATCGTCTGCTGAGTTTGGTGTCACCTCTTAAAGGAAAACTGAAGGATTACAAACAGGTGTGTTACACTCTGACAGTGGCGCTGCGTTCAGGTGCAAGTACATACCTGTGTCAGGCTGACGTCAGACACCCCCCATCCTCCCCAGTCTCTCTGCCCCTCTCTCTCTCTCTCTCTCTCCATCCTCCCCAGTCTCTCTGCCTCTCTCTCTCTCTCTCTCTCTCTCTCCATCCTCCCCAGTCTCTCTGCCTCTCTCTCTCTCTCCATCCTCACCAGTCTCTCTGCCTCTCTCTCTCTCTCTCTCTCTCTCCATCCTCCCCAGTTTGTTTCTGCTTCTCTCTCTCTCCATCCTCACCAGTCTCTCTCTGCCTCTCTCTCTCTCTCCATCCTCTCCAGTCTGTTTCTGCTTCTCTCTCTCTCTCTCTCCATCCTCCCTAGTCTCTCTGCCTCTCTCTCTCTCTCTCTCCATCCTCACCAGTCTCTCTGCCTCTCTCTCTCTCTCTCTCTCCATCCTCCCGTCTGTCTGCCCCTCTCTCTCTCTCTCTCTCTCTCTCTCTCTCCATCCTCCCCAGTCTCTCTGCTTCTCTCTCTCTCTCTCTCTCTCTCCATCCTCACCAGTCTCTCTGCTTCTCTCTCTCTCTCTCCATCCTCCCCAGTCTCTCTCTGCCTCTCTCTCTCTCTCTCTCTCTCTCTCCATCCTCCCCAGTCTCTCTGCCTCTCTCTCTCTCTCTCCATCCTCACCAGTCTCTCTCTGCCTCTCTCTCTCTCTCTCTCCATCCTCACCAGTCTCTCTGCCCCTCTCTCTCTCTCTCCATCCTCCCCAGTCTCTCTGCCTCTCTCTCTCTCTCCATCCTCCCCAGTCTCTCTCTGCCTCTCTCTCTCTCTCTGTGTGGACATAAAAACAATCACTGACCAATCAGATCAATGTGTTCTTCTCTTTATCTTTGACTGATCTAGTCTTTTCATCCATCCATCCATCCTTTCTGTGTTCCTCTCTCTCACTCAGAGAGCTTCAGTGTAACAGTAGTCTCCCCTCCTTTCCTCCCATCAGTCGGCTCTCAGTCTTCAGTCTGAGTCGGTCAGTTGGTGGAAAAACTTTCTTCGTCTCCGGCTGTCGCTGCGTCTTTACGCGGCGCAGAGAAGTCTCCTGTCCGATGGACGACGACGACTTTCTGTCCGACCTGCCCCCGGCTCCGGCCCCGGGCCCGAGCCCCAACTCCACCGGGGAGGAGCCCGCCTGGTGGGGGCCGTCCTCGGACGGGGGGGACGCGGTGTACTTGGCGGTGCGCTGCGTCATGACCTCGGTGTACATCCTGATCATCACGGTGGGTCTGCTGGGGAACATCACCCTGGTGAAGATCTTCATCACCAACAGCGCCATGCGCAGCGTGCCCAACATCTTCATCTCCAGCCTGGCGGCCGGAGACCTGCTGCTGCTGGTCACCTGCGTGCCGGTGGACGCCTTCCGCTTCTTCTCCGAGGAGTGGGTGTTCGGCGAGGCGGCCTGCAAGCTCATCCCCGTCATCCAGCTCACCTCGGTCGGCGTGTCGGTGTTCACCCTGACGGCGCTGAGCGCGGACAGGTAGGAGCATTTTTATGGAAACACTAAAAATAAAATGTGTTTTCTCTGAAAAACATCTGAATCTAAGAGTGAACGAAGAGAACATGAAATAAAGATTTGTACAGATGGAAGCGTCAGTCCGAGCCCACATTTAGGACTTGACTGGAATTGTGCTTTAGATGTTCAGGACTCCTGATGGCAAACATGATTTAAAGGTTCTTCTTCTCTTAATTCAGCCTTTCCATGTTCAGCACAGAAACCACACTGTGAATCCATCTTGTAGAATATGATGCATTGTGGGAAAGTGCAGGGCATCACTTCAGGTTTAGTCTTCGACGGCTTTGGATGATGATGATGAGGCGTTATCTCATGTGAATGAGGCCTTGGTTTTGTGCCCAGTGGATGTTTGGAGGTTCGGAGAGGTGAAGAGGCTTCTGGGTATTTCTGGTTTTTAAAACGACAGCCTGATGAATCTGTGATTTACTCAGGGCTGCAGACAAAGAGTCTCTGGAGTCTTTACGTATGATGCGGCATCATTACAGCTGCTTAAGCTGATTTGTGGCGTGGCATCGATTAGTATTAGATAATGTCCATTCCTGTCTGAAGGAAGGAAGCCGTGTTCGCCGATGATAAGAGAGAAGAGCAGCAGGAGAGAAAAGCTGACGAGCAGCGACAGGAAATAAAGCTCTGCAGGATTATTGGAAAAATACTGTGAGATACAAGAGGATGAAATACGACGTCAAATGTCGTTATTATCACAGCGTGAGAAGCTTTTGGAAATAAAGATATTTTATAAAAGTGCTTTGGGGGAAAAGGACATTTCTGGGCAGTGAGGTTTTACTTTTCAGACGCTTACTGGAAGTTAAAGTAGGAAGGTTCTTCTTGGTTCTGTTTCAGAGATCAGAGCTGGTTTTACGGTGGATCAGTCAAATTTCTGTGGAAGAAACGATCTTTAAAAATACTAACAACATTTAAAAACCTGTTTTGTTGAGGCCCATCACTGAGATAAGACTCCAACTTGTTTTAACCTCATAAAATGTGCAGCATCAGGACAGGAAGAGTTAAAGAGGCAGAAGGTGAATCAACACAAATCAAACAAAGGTTTGGTCATGACAGTTAAAATAAAACCAGCTCTGGTATCATGAGCCAGCTTCTATCAGATATGTGTAGAAATAAACTGACAGCAGCATGAATCATTTCTGATCTCTGACACGTTCAGGGACCTCCGTCCAGCTCTGCACGGTCGCTCCTTCAGGACTTTCAACACTGATCAACAGACGGTGTGCGTGCTGCTACAGAAAAGAGGAGAACAAAGAGAAAGAGAGGGTTGATTTGTATTTTTATCTTATCCCCAATGTGAATCCATAATTTAAATCATCATAAATGTCTCTTTCATTTGCTCAAACTTTACCCGTCTTCCGTTTTCAGTCACACCATTCAGATCTATTTTTGATCATTTTAGACTCTTCAACAGGATCTTAAGTCATCAGAGGAAAAAAGCAAAGCCAGCTCAGATCCCCGTCCATCCAACTGCATCAGGAAATCTGTGTCTTTTAAAGTGAAGCTGCTTTATTTAGTGTTTCTGCTGACTTTAACTATGCTGAATCTCTGGATGATGGAACAGAGCCACGGGGGTGTGTTGCATGGCCAGGACCTTAAGGTCACCTCAGTTAGACGGTGTCAGCCTGTCAGGCTCGCCACGTTCCCACCGGACGGGACGTCAACCTCACAGATGATGACTTCCCTGAAGTCCCTCAGGAAGCTCAGACAGGCTGAAACAAAGAACTTATAAAGTAACTGTAGAAAATGCAAAGTGATGTCAGGAAACAGTTTTAGCATCATTCAGTTGATGCATTAGTGATAAATGAGTGGCTGATTCAATGATCCTTATATAAACAGACTTTGGGAACAAACATGCCAAAGATGATGCATCTTCTGACTAAAACATGTTCCATGTCAGTATCAGTATCTGCCTCAGGATCCGGGACCTGTTGGGCTGTGACGTGATGGATTCTGGACGGATGAAAACAGGTTGAGTCGACACAGATCCACAGCCGAGGAGAAAAAACTTTCCACAAACATTTCAGTTTGGAGGTGAAGCTGCATCCGTCAATAAAAGATGAAAAGTCCCAGATCTGATCTTGGACAGGCTGTTACCTGAGCTACAGTGAGAGGAGATGCCTGACTCCAAACCCCCCCGTGTCCGCCATCCTTTCAGGAAGCTTCAGAGCTCAACGACTTTGTTTGTTGATGCTGTCGGTGGCGTGGCAGGGCGGTGGGGGGGCGGTGGGGGTTGGTTCAGCTGACTCAGGGTCTGCAGGCAGCTACAACTCACCAGCTGACACTCTGCAAACACTTCAGATGCAAAAATGTGTTCCCTCTTTGCCTCTACCGCTGTCACCATGAAAGATGTCATTTCCTGTCTGCTCGTTGTGCCATCACTCCCGGCCGGTGATCCCCGTTCTTCGGAGAAAATCTGTCTTGTCTCTCACAACTAATCAAACTCCGATGACGCACGAAACGCCTCATTTACCAATTAGCTGCCTTATTCTCTCGGAAGCGTTCTGTCTGATGGCGCCTCCCTCGCCTTCTTAAAATAAAACAGCGATGCGGGGTGAGGACCTCTCGCCTTTAAGTCCAAGGTCAGTTCCGTCTGGAGAGAAGCACAAACAAAAGAGAGGAAACAAGAAAATGCCAGAACCTTGTTGCAGTTTGGGACACGAACTGGAGCTGACAGCCAGATGTTCCTCAGGGCGCCACGTGGACTAATGGGCTTGTGAGGTGGGATTTGATTTGGCCGTGACATTTGGAAGGCAGATGAACTCGTCTAGCGCGCAATCAACCAGGAGTGACCGTGAAGACTGAGAACGAGCTTCGAGCGTTTTAACGCAACAACAACAATTTAGATTTCTGCCGAGGTGAAAAGTTCAGCAGCATGTGATTCAAACTGGTGCTTTAATGCCACATTATGCTAATTTCTGTCCATTCAGGGCCCGAAGACAATTATCTGGACAGTTTTATTGACATTTTGCTCAGTAAGACCTCCATGAACGAGCAGCCGATGACTTTTTGCTGGTTCAGGTCTGAACCAGCAAATTTAAAGATGACAGAATTCAAGGCCTGATCCAGGTTTCTCAATAAAGAACTTAAAGTAGCTTCAAACCCCAGTTTGGATTTTTTCTGTCTTTCTTTTTGGGAAAATTGAGTTACGCTATCAGCAGAGGATTGTTAAAAAGACTTCGAGGCATTTTTCCTGATAACACAAGAAGGACGTCCGTCGTGGTTCGTTCACCTCACAGCTTCCGTTCTGGTGCATGAAAAATCATCGCCTGCTGCAGCATTCAGGTTCACTATCATTCAGACCAAAATGAAAGTATCCGTTTAAATTCTAAATTAATTTGGGGAAGAGTTCATTAGAGCATGAATCACGCTGGATTAAGTCATGACACATTTAAATTTAATGGATGTTTCATAACTCACTCAGATCTGATTACAGGACCAGTCCTGGTTTTATAACGTCTTCGGCAGGTTACACAGCTTCTTCCTTCATTAAACAGCCAATCTCTGGATTCAGTGCTACGACAGCAACAGCCTGGGGAGTACAGTTTCAAATCGAAGCATTGAGTTTAGCTAAAGGTCCAACACTTTAAAATGAATCATTTACACTGAAATCCTGACAAAACTCAAAAACAGAAGTGTAAGCAGTGAGCTGCTAGAACATTTTGGCCTGATGTCTGTGTTTCAGTCACAAACAGCTGTGGACTGTAAATCCAAACTCACGCGAAGCAGGAAAGATTCACACATCAGGGAGAGACAGCGAGAGGAATCAGCGTGTGTGTCTAACGGGGTTCATCGTCACATTTTGTTTTGTTTAATTTCCGTGTGACAGATAGAAGAGAGTGGTTAATGGTGCTGACATTCAGTCGAATGGACTAATTCATTTCTGTGTGTTCTCAGTAATAAGCTGATCAAGCGTCAGTGAGGGACGAGCAGAGTTTGTTTGACCTCTGCGCTTGCAGCATGATGTTTTCAGGTTGTCTCTTCTCCTGGAGAAATTTCCGGACTTCACATCTCAGCAAAGCTTTGGTGGGATTTCATTAAATTGATTTGACGTCATGCGGGCTTGGACACCGAGTTGTCGGCTCTAATCTTGGGTTCCCGCTTTAAACCTGTGCTGATTGCGTAGATCTTTCATGCTGTCGTGTTGAGTAAACACACATTGGAATTTGCGGCTTCTTTCCAACAACACCCACAACAGATGAAAAAAGCGAAACGCACAGCTGGAAGTCAGCTGATGTTCTTACAGAACGTCGTTGTTGGGTTGGATGGATGCATCAGCAAAGAAACTGAACTACAAAGTTTCCTGTTCATAATCATTCCCTCATCATGTATCAGTCAGAACTTTTTTCAAAGGAAGGCGTCACATTGAAAAGCAGTTTATGGGATTTGTGTGAAGGTTGATATTGAATTTAATTCGGGCAAAACATGTTGACCTCCTGTATGATAGTTTCCTTCCTTCATCACATCTTGTTGCAGAGATGGAATCAGCTGTCAAAGTCAGAGAGCAGAGACCTCAGGAGAAAAACTGAGTGTCCGCTGTTTGCTGCGGTGAAGTTAAAGGTCAGGGCGTCATGTGTCATGCATGCAGCTGAAGCCTTCAGCATGCCACTGGATTCCACTTTAAATCCGCAGTTTGACCTTTTCCTGCAAGGACCAAAGGAAACACAATCAGCTCTACATTTAAGCAGCAGCAGGCTGCTTGGAGCACGGCAGAAGGAGACTTCCTCTGTTTAACCTGTCGTATCGTGGACTTAATGTTTTGTACATCCATAAATACTCAAATAAAAAAGACAAATATTTGGTCTGGAATGGAGATTTCTATCAATTAGCGGCAGCAACATCAAGCACAACAGTTCAGCAGCTCACTGATGTTTACCCTGGAGGACGTTGCTTGCTGTGAGTTTTTAAGTGATGCCAACAATAACGGCTGCCTGCACTTAGGCTGACAGGCTTCTTCTCTAATACATATGAATGTTAGTGTCTCCACAGAGAGGAGAGTTGCAATTAACCCTGAGATGTGTATCAAGGAAGGTAAATGATCTTCCTGAGAGTGGATTTGTAGAGAAAGGAGAAAGATCTGAAGCCGGAGATGCTGCTGTTAATCTTTGAGGAGGACAACGTTAGATTATACAAACTGAAAAAGGGACACTGTCCCTTTCCTTGAAGGTCTTGTGTCCTGCTCGTGGACCCTTTTGGAGTCTGTTGTAGATGGTGATAAATCAGATACTACCTGGTTTGATCTTTGACACTTTGGTTTGTTTCAGACTTCTGATCAGGATCCTCCATGTAGATCAAACATGTAGAAGTTGTGCTTCTGCTCTGTGACGTGTGGCAGCTGCAGAGCTCAGCGGCACCGTGGGGCCTCCTCTTCCCACTTGGCGGGCCACCTTGTTTACCAACAGACAGCGTCATCGTCCTCCGAAGCACAGTGATCAGCTTGTTAACAGGAAACTCATTTCCTGATCACGCAGCTTTGGGCAGCAATCCGGCTGTGTGACTGAACCTGATGGCCTCTAATGAGCCTCTAACAAGACTGAAAGCCACTAACGAGACCATAACGGCTCAGAACTCGCCCGAAGGTCCTTAATAAGCGTAACCAGACTAATGCATAATTAGCATAATGATTGGAGTGGCTTCTGTAACCAAATTCCTTCCCATCAAGATGATGCACAGTGTTGACCCAAGCGTATGCACGAACACACACTGAGCCGACTGCTTGTGGTCAAACCTTCAGCGCCGACGCAGTCAAACTGGGACAGGAAGCTGCATGGCTAATTCAAGATATGAGCAAACGTGACTATTCCACGCTGGCAGCTTTAGAAACTTTCAGCCTTTTTAACCAAAGACAAAATGAAGATAGATAATTCCATCTAGTAAAGGCGTCTAAATGCACCACAGCTAAAAACACAAAACTTATCTCAGACAACATGCAAATCAGGGATCAGCAGTCACGACATCCTGACAACAGAGAGAATTAAATATTCCCGCAGCCCCGAGGCGTGTTGGTGTGATAGAAAGTGGGCTGGAAAAGCAACCAAAGCCCGAGGTGGGACAATAAGGATTTTTTTTCTAAAGCTCCGTTCACAAGGAGTTTTTCTTTCAGCTCTGCCTCTAAGGCATCAGCAGCAAGAGGTCTGTGGAGGGAGGAGAACTTCTGCCGCCCTGTCGCCCAAAGAAGGCTGATAATAAAGGAGGATGTCTTATTCTAATAGGTAAAGGACGCTCAGCAGAGATGAGAGGAAATGAGTGGGAGAGAAACTGAAGAATTAAAGAACGAAGGGAAGTGGAATGAATACGAGGCAATTAGACGAGAAGAGGGAAAGGGATTGACGTTAATGAGCAATCAATGAGATGGACCAAGCAGACAGACGTCACTTCTGCTGCAGGAGTCATCCTGCGTTTGTCATTCTGATCTTTAGTCTTTCTTTTAAATTACACCTGACGTGTTCTTTTTCAATCCCTGAAGGTTTCCATGTTTCTGTTTCAGTTACATTAAAAAAAAACAGAAAAGCTGTAACATTCGTGGAAATCAGCTCCACTGGTCCACTTCGGTCTCTGGGTAGATTTCTGACTCACCAGCCCCGGGGTTTGATCACTATGGCCACAGATTCAAGAAAATGATTTTCTCCACGTGCTGAGAGATGAACAATAATTAAAAAGAAAAGAATAAAAGTGGGAGCAGCCATGATGGCCATATGCACCACCACAGACTGTGATGGTGTTGAAAAAGCTGCAGTGGAGCTACTGTCTTGCTCGGATTGTTGTGTCGCCTCCGGCTGTCTGAAGATGAAGTGGTAGATGCTGCAAGACAAAAAAAAAAAAAAAAACAGCTTCCATAAGGAAGTGATTCGGTCATATCTGAGAAAACCTCGGTCACCTCGGTGGTGTTAAAGAGGAAGTGCGGCTCTTTCAGCCCTTTAATTGGATCATGTCATCGATGAACCTGCTGTTTCAGAGTGAGTCAGACGTCTCACTCATTGAATCCATCCGTCCCCGTGGACAGATTCAATGTCTGCTTTTCCATTTCCTTTCTCTGAGCGCCTGTCCTCTATCACAGAGAACAGTCTGAACTGTGTGCCATTTTCAACTCTGTTAAAGAAAACACACACTCTGAAGGGCTTAATGTCAAACTTGGATCATCTTTTGCTGCCTCTGTTTATCTTGTTGCTCTGACTCTTCTGTAGCTGCTTGCTCCAAACTCCATATCACCACCTTAAAAGAAAAAAAAGTTCTGCATCCCTGACTCACCCAGAAGTTTATGTGCCAAAAATTTACAGCCTGAGGACAAAGTTTGAAACTTATAGCTCCTACGTGACATAAATAATCAATGGATCATCACATCAATAAACCAGAAGGTGAGACACAGACTTTTCTGTCAGAGGGTGAACTGCTGCCCAGCTTCATGACTTAGTGATTGTGCGTATATTTCGAGTTCAACAGATCCCGGTGGAAACACGAGGTGTAGAAGTGAAACCGAGCGGCTCTGGAATTAGTCGGAGTCTCGTAAACACACATCAACATCCTGACAATCCGACACAAGCATCACTGCGAGGAAGGAGGCTCCATTTTGTATTTATACACAAATGCTGGTGTGTGTAGGAGCAGGAAGTGTTTGTTCCTGCTCATCTGTTACTGCAGACAGGAGCTCAACTGTTTTCAACATTTTCAGCGTTTAAGCTCAGCAGAAAAAGCACAGATTTAAATACTCCACTGCCTTAGTTTCCTTCAGCAGCCTCAGTCTTCTATGAGCTCGATTACCGCAAAAGCACAAGATCTGCCCTGAAGAATTCAGCGCTGGCTGAAGGGGAGATATTTCTGGTTTCACCTGCGTTTTAATAAAACAGACAGCAGCGTCAAAGCTAATTTCATTCATTATTTATCTCAATGATAAGGATTCACATTCACATATTCTGTCCTGTATTTTTTTGTGTTTTCACCAACTCTGTGTCAGGAATGAAAGAGTTAATGCCTGAAAACAATTTTTTGTCTTCATCTCCAGCGAGAGAAAATGATAGCTGGCTGAAAACCAAGACAGGCAGCCTGAAGTTCCCAGAGCTGCTCATGTTTGTTTGGAAAGTTGCAGATTAATTATCCAAAGACATTTGACTCGTGGTGAAGTGGGGGGAGTGAAAGGCGCTGCCCTCAGTCTTCTCAAAGGCCCGAGGCCACAACTTCTGACTGAGCTTTTAAAATCGAAAACAAACATCCCAAAGGGCTTCAACAAATTCCACGAAAATATCAAAACCACAAATGACCGTGAATATTTTCTGGTCAGATCTGTCTCCACAGTTTCCATGAAATATTTAAGACAAATCAGTGAGCCTCACTGTCTCACTGGAAAACAAAAACTCATTATGCACCAAACGTGGATTAATCCTCTGCTGAAAACAGTCCCAGATAAAAGCCTGGACAGAGAGCAGGTTTGTGTGGGACGGATTAAAACATCTGCAAATGAAGGAAAAAGTCACAATTTTGTCGGACTAGCACGAACACTGAGACAGCTGTAGAGCCAGGAGAGAGCGGTGACTCTGCAGTACACCAGTCCAGTTACACTTATGTGGTAAAGATGATGAATTGTGTGTGTATCGTATTTAAAACATCTCTCATTTCTGATGATGATCAACAAACTGGAAAAGTTCAGACAGTTCCCCCAAAACATCCCCAACTCCATCCACCAAAATGATACGAGACCAGAGGGATGCAAACTGAAAGTTGCAGCAGAAATCAAGACTCTGTTGGACTATTGTCCAATTTTGTGTTGTCCTGCATCCCTCAGTTTAAAGTTTATATCTATATATATTTCAGGGACTAAATTCAAAGCTCTTATTGAGCACATACACACGGCTGTATTCCACTGTTTGTCCATCCAGCTGAATCATTGATCTGCTCTACCTAACGAAGAATTTAAAATGCAGCTCCATGATTACACATAACAATTAATTCTGATCAGAGCGAAGCAGCTTCATTGTTTGCTCTGTGCAGCCAGATCTGTCCGATGGCTGATGGAGCTTCTCATTCGCTAACAGAAATGGCGCCGTTATAAAATGATTTGTGTTTGGTTCCAGGCCAGAGAACCTCAGCTGTGATTATTCTTTTGTTTCATTATGGCTTTTAATATGGTGGCTACAGCAGCAGCCTTTTAAAAGCCTAATTTAATGTGTTTATTTATAGAACCCAATTGAAACTTTGCCAAAACATCTATTGTTATTTTGACGTGCAGACAGAGACGGTACGGGAGATTCTCTAATGTGACCTATTGTCAGTTTTTCACCATCATGGGATGGAAATTTAAGATTTACTGAGTCACTTTTGTGTTGATGTTTTCTAATTCATCAATAATAAAGGGACTTTGGACAAACGGAAATGATCCACTGTAGTTTCAATACCTCCAAAAATCAAAACATTTTCCGCCTCTACTTTAAACTCAATCAGCTCTCAATCAGCTCTGTCTGACAAAACATTTGTCAAAGTGTGATTATTATTATTTAATACAGCATGGGACAAACTGGGAAATGTGCAGGGTGGAGCTGTACAGCAGAGGAAGATTCTCAGGATAAATACTTTGAAGTTTGATGATAATTCAAATGAGCTGAAAAAACATTGGGGCTTTCTGTCTTACAATAGGATTGTGTTTTGATTGTGTGATTACAGCATGTTGTTCTCCTGTTGGCTGCAAATAAAATGTGAGAAAATGTAGCAGCAGCAGCTTCACTCAGATGCTTTAACTGCATCTCACAAGAGATGATTAAAGTCATTCCAAAAACATCCTGAGCACCATTCAAACACAAACTAAAGTATTTTAGTAGAAATCCTTTCAAAATAATTCCATCGAGGTGTGGAAGCATCAGTTTGATTGGCTGGTGTGTCACAGCCGATGGATGAAGTGGAACAAGACAGATGCTGAGTATTAAAATCACGTAACACTTCGGGGTACGAACTCTCTGCTCTGCACTGCTCTGCAGGAGATTACCACAAAATTACATCACGACAAAAGAAAACTCTGCAGCCTCGGTTCTGTATTTTTAAAGAGCAAACTGTCCATATGGTCCAACAAGTGTCTAAAATATTCTGCTTCACTCAGATTAACTCAGCTTGCCTTTATGGATTGGACATGGGTGCAAGTTGTTTTCTTGGAATATATCTGACAGAATAAAGACAGAGAGACATGGACAGTCAGATATTTAGAGCATTAGAGACTCTGGAGCTGATTTTTCATCATTACTGCTCCAAAGAATGAACAGAAACTCCAGATCAGCTGTAGAACAACCCAAACACTTGAGAGGAACTTTTCTTTGGTTACTCTGCTTTAAAGTTTTTGTCCTCAGTCGATTAAATCAAACTAAAAAATGTGAAAGCATTAAAAGACATTTCTATGTCCAACAGGTACAAGGCCATAGTGAACCCGATGGACATCCAGACATCCAGCGCCGTCTTCTGGACTTGTCTGAAAGCAGTTTCTATCTGGATTCTGTCCATCCTGCTCGCCGTCCCTGAGGCCGTATTCTCCCAAGTTGTTGTCATGCAGGTATGACACACAGCGACAACACAATACAACAATTACAGCTGCAGCACCAGAAACACACTGAGATTCTCTGCCATCAAAAACCAGAGTCCTAAAATACAATCAGGACCAACCAAAACTGAACACACAGACAGAATAATGCAGAACACTTCAACGGAAACATTACAGCCCTTTGTTAAGTGACTTTTTAAAGTGGCTGTATAAATAAAGGGTTATTTCCCACCCTGGGGTGGACTGCTGCTCTGCTGTGGAGGGAAAAGTCTGTCTGAGTCTCCATCTCTGTATATAATTCTGCAGATAAAAAGGTCACAGCCCACAGACAGCGTGGAGGTGAATAAAACCAGGCCGGTAATGGCTGACTACATATAAATTCTAATGGGGGGTTTCCCTCCAGACAAACATCATCCCTGATGGCTATGAAGTCTTTAAAGTCAGATTTATGGATGAAGATTTCACTCTCCTCTCTGCTCCATAACTTAGTCTCCCTGTTCTACCTCCTTTTCTCCTTCATTCCTCATCTCTCCTCTCCTTATTTTTTCTTAAATCCCGTTGTTTTTTCCTAATCTTCTGCCCGTCTTGCCCCCTCCCGTCTCTCAGGGTCACCGTGACAACACCAACGTCACCTTTGTGAACTGCGTGCCGTATCCGCTGTCCAATCAGATGCATCCAAAGATCCACTCCGTGATGATCTTCCTCGTTTACTTCCTGATTCCTCTGGCGATCATCTCTGTGTACTATTACCACATCGCCCGCACGCTAATCAAGAGCGCCCATGACATGCCGGGGGAAGTCAGCGAGCACACCAAGAGACAGGTGACTCATGGATGGATGGATGGATGGGTGGGTGGATGAACTGAGCCGACTGTGAACTGCTCAGCTTGGCCGATACAAAAAAATAGGAAATGTTAGGAAGAGTCCACAAAAACGACTGAGGCAATACAGATGTTATGAGAGCTCTTGGCAGTAAGAAGAAAATCTTAATGTTACAGGTTTTTTGTGATGAGGGTAACTGTGCATGTCATCCTCTTGTGACTGAAAGGGAAAAAAAAAATTCTTTATGTTGATTTGATAAATCAATATTTTTTATAGGAATAAAATTCATTTTTGAATGTTCTCACACATCACATGAAAAGAAGACAGACAAAAAAAAGAAAAAAGAAAAGCTTTGTAAAATATCTGTGACGGTAACAGCAGGAGAGACTCAGGTCGGTTCAGTTGGACAGATATTATTCACTGGGGAGCAGAAAACTGGCCTTGAGCAGCTACTCTGTCGCTGGTTTACCTGTCAAGTCAAATCAATACACATTTTCTGTCACAAAAAGAGAAAAATAGAGAGACAAAAACCTGCAGAGAAGTCACGAGGAAACCTTCAATCGTTATGTCAAAACCTCCACACGCTGTGTTTTCACAGCAGCAAAGCAAGCGATCAAGGATATCGATCATTATAAAAAATAAAAATAGAATCATACAGCTAATTATTAGGAAAAAAACAAGAAGATTCATTTTGATGGACAGATTTAGTTTTTCTCTCCCTGATCCAGAGCTTAAAAAAACCAAACTTCTTATCTTATAAGGCCAATTTTCAGTCCAATGTGCAGGCTTCGTGAGAAACTTCATCACAAACGATACTAAAGACAGTCATTTATTAAAAATAACAGACAAATCATCAACAGTATGTTGAAAGAAGTTTTCATGAAAGCAGAGCCTTGATGAGTGTGTTTATGTGCCAAACTAAGAGCTATGAGCTATAATTTTAATGGAAACGGGGAAAAGTGTGACGAAGTGTTTGACTTAGTTTGTGAGTGATTCGGGTTGAATTCAATGTGACTCTGACCTGTTGGTTTCTCTGAAACTTCACTTTTCAATCCCAAAGACTAAGTGTGCAAGAAAAGCTACCACAAAGTCAAACAAAATTAAAGGCCCTGTGGGATTTCACTCTGTAGGAAAAGGCTGATGTTCAGTTGAATGGAGATCGACTCGGACGCGATGCTTTTTGCACCCACACCTCCCACTCGGGGGCCTTCAGAGGTTTTCAGTAAATACTTGAGTCAGGATGGTGTCAGGCATGAGTAATCACTTTACAGCGGCTTGATCTTCGCAGATGGAGGGGAGGTCACGGGGATGGGAGCTGAATTATTAAAGACCCAACAACAGTAGCAGGCCGGATCAGGTGTACTTGATCAATGATGGATGAGCAGCGCTGGGAATCCCTGCTTCACTTTGACAGTAATCCCCGGAGTTCATGTTTACAGTAGTGAGTCAGACTTCTCATAGTCACTAATTGTTTCCAAGTGTTTTCAATTAGCTTTTTAATGATTTAAGCTACAAGCTTTCAAATGTGACTCTTACTGTTAATTTAAATGGGAAACCTGCTGGAGTCGCTGCAGGACGTTTATTTTGATGTCGATTTAGTGACATGAGCCCTTCCTGTTGTAAAAAGCCAGATATACAACCTACTAACACAAACGCTGAGCGTCACTGAAGCTGTAAAGCTGGAGGATATTTCATTCGCAGATCTGAAAACATGACTTATTTTTAGTCAGAGTCAGATAACTTGGACAGTTTTTCTGAAATTACTCGGGACTGGTTTTGGAATTGGCCTGCGTGTGTACGTGTCATTTTAAAATGACTTCAGGTCCACGTTTGACTTTGACTTGAGCAAATTCTTGGATCGTCTCAAATTAACTGATGGGACTTCAAATAGCTTGACAATTTGTCCCGATGTCAGAATTTAACTGAAGCTCAAGACTTCAGACTTGGGATTTGACTCGATGCACCCACTGTGTCAGTTTAGTCAACGACAACCACCCATGAGTTTATTGTGGTTCACGGCTTCCATTTTATTTCTTGGGGCTCATTAACTGAAGGTGCCGACATACAAACACATAAATACTGAAGGGGAAGTCATTTCAGCCTGATAAAAGGAGCGTGCGGCTTCAGCTTGGTCTGACGGTGAAGTCAACCTCCACAAACTCAGGGTTAATGGAGAATTCTGTGATGAACAAACAGTGAATCAAAGGAGGACCAGTCAGAGAGCAGAAAAACACATTATGTCGGTCGGCTGGTGAGAACGAACAGGCTTCAGGTTCCAGCAATATTGTAGATGCAGATATTGCTGCTGTTCGTGATGTTCATGTCTTTCCTGGGCTCTCAGTTTTATTATAAAGATCACGTGTCTTGAAGAAATTAGTTTTGTTTACATCCCCAGAGCAAGCAGCCAAGCAGCCACAGGGCCAAAAGTATGTGGACCCCTTTCTTTACTGCTCTTTTTCCCTCGCTGTTGTAGTTACGATGAACAGAAGCAGTTTACGGAAGAACCTTTGTAGTTTAATATGATTATGTTCCCGTGCACAAAGTGTAAAAGGAAAACAGACCATTTGATTTGGCTTTTGGTTGACAGTCGCAGGTCTGTATGTAAAAGCACAAAGATCTCAATAATAAATGAAAGCAAAGCAAAGCAAAGCAAATCTACTGGAGCTCAACTCCTGTGTTTAAACTCAAAACAACCAACTACAACATGATTTTCCTGATCCCTCTCCACAATAAGTTGCTAATTACAGTGTGTTTTATGGCTCCAGTCTTTTAACGTCTTCCCAGCATCATTTTCTTAAACTATTGTGGTGTCCGGATACTTTTGGCCAAGTGTGAGGTGGCAAGTTTTAATTAGAGATTTAATGCAGAAAATCAGTTTGACTCTCTAAGTTGTCCTCCCTCTGAGTCCCATTGTCTAATTTGTCTCATTATATTCAAATCGTTCTTCGCCATCTCCTCAGCTGAAGAAGCGTCTTCACACACCGCTGTATCTTCATCTATCGAGGTCTGAAAGCCAATTGGACATTAACTCTAGACGCCCACATCAATACCAGACACGCCTTCTGCCTTATCTGAGGGCACAGCCAATTCATTACGTTCACAGAGATAGGAGACACATTAGAGGGTACACACACACAAGCCAGACGAAGGACAAATACACTTCTGTTCCATACCATCCGTCAGAAAATGTTACTTAAAGTTGTTTTTGAGATCGGCGAAAAATATTAAAACATTAGAGCTTAAAGAAAACGGTCCACACATCAATGTTGAAAAAGACAAAGTGATCGAGGCGGATTTATGATATTTAGCCGATGTTGGAGGGCAAACGCAGCTGAATGTCGCCTCAGGTTTGAAGTTAATAATATCAAAGGCTGGGAGAGGAAATAAAGTCCTACAGCTCTTCCTCAAAACTGAATAAAGCATTTCACCCACATGGTAACAGAGCAGCAGAGGAGCAGCCCATCGCTCACCGCAACACAATGAGCTGCTGTATGGAAGATAAAACATGAGAAGAGTTAAACAATCCAAAATATGAAGGCCAAGATGAAATAAGATTTGGAGGAGAAGGTGATAAATCAAGTCGCGAGTAGGGCCATTTTCCTTTCTCTGACCGAATCTGGCAGCCTGTCACTAAATAAAAAATGTAAAAAGCACTTGAACAACAACAAAATTTTAACTAACAAGTTAAAGCAGAAAAGTACATTTTTGTCGGCGTGTCATTATCGATCAGCCTCTTCAGCTGGCAGCTGATTGACAGCCACACAAAAACCAAATGACTCCATCCCCCGTCCTTTTGATAGAAATCAACACAGAAACAATTATAATCCTGCGACAGATCGATCAGACAAGAGGCTGTTATTTCCATCGACAACATCTGAAACAAACACAGGAAGCCATCTGCGGGTTTGACAAATGGCAGAAAAACATAATGGATTCCTGAAAAAGTAGGAGCGGAAGGAAGGAGGGGGAATTCTCTAATCAGATAATTAGGGGTTGATCCTTTAGCAGCCAGGCTTCGATTAGACGGTGGAGCAGAGTTAGACTTGCTTCAGGCCACCAAGAGTTAAATCGCTGCCAGTCTTGTTTCTGTCGGCTCCTGAAGAGTCGGTGCAGCGGCAGTGAGGTTTGAATTATTTGGAGTGACAGCTGACTGGTAGGCGCCAGGCGACAAAAAATGGTTGTACCCGTGCAGATGACGGGAGACAGAAACCGCCTAATAGCTTCTCACTGCGTGTAGTTCGGCTTCAGGTGATGGCGCCGAAGCAACAACAACAACAACAACAACAAAACGCACTGCAGACAGAAAGGAAACTGGTCTGCACAAGGTTTTTAAGACATGAAACACTGACAGGAAGTGTGATAAATCCAATACCTCAGAAGCAGCCGATGTGAAGGGGTGAAATCTGACGTTCCCTGAATGCATCACAGGCAGGCTGTCAGTCTGAGCGACAGCAGTGAGTCATTAAATGTCGCTCATTAGAGGGCGCTGCTACACAAATACACAAACTGCTGCACACAAAGGATCTGATTTGGGGGCAGAGGTCACATAGACAGATATTTAACACCTTGACCTGCCAGTGAGAAGTCTTCTCCAAATCTCTGTCAAATTATTGTTGTTCAGTCTCTTTGTATATTACTAAATGAATAATAATTAGAATCATAATAAGATATTAATAATGAATAAAGGAAGATAAAAGAAAATGTAAGTAAGTTGACTGAAGTAAATGGAAGAAAATGCCTCCATTTCTTAATTTTTCCATGAAAATAAGCAGAACAAGCTGAAACACAGTGTGGACGCTTCATTTCAATGAAGATGTGACAACCCAATTCAGTTTTATTTGTATACTGCTGTTGGAGGGGGGATGGGGGAGTCAGGTGCTGTAAAATGCTCAAATATAAAGTCTGCCACAAGAGTTTGATAAACTCACACCTGCAAGTATGCTCATTAATTACTGAAACCTGACTGTGATTTTTATGAGTTTGTTCTGATATTTTTTCCTCTCTGTCATGTCAGAGATTTATGTTGGTTACTGTTAAACCTTTACTGCTGCAGCCAGCAGGAATATGTAATTATGGTGCTGTATTATAAATATATCTCAACTTCTGCATTTTTAGATTCGAGATATAAATGTTCCGCTTCTTCAGGCTGCTGTTGTATATTAAAGTCACGAAAGACAGAGCAGACAGGATGTAATGATACTCTTCCCACTTGCATGTTTATCTGAAAAAAACTAAAACAAATAAAGACATTTGGAGAAACTTCATATTCTGTCACCCTGCCAACGTTTAAATAAAGCAACAAATATACATAGAAAGAAGATCAGGGTTCATAAACTGCACAACCACATGAGTCACACATCAGTGATGGAAAAATCTTTTTCTTCTGTCCATCAACCTGCATTTGCTTTGTTTTCATTTTTCAGCATAGATAATAGTGAAAAATGACAATAAAGGAGAGTTATGAGGGAAGATTGTGACCTGGGGCTCAAACTGAGAACACTCCCCCAACAACTCTTTGCTCATTTGTTGACGTTAAAGTGAAAAATTGTAAAAATAAAAAGATAAAAAAGAGAATGAATTTTTGTCCTCAGAGAGCAGAGTCTGATATTACATCCTGTCCACTGAGGTCATTTAATAATAATGATAATAATAGAAAACAAACAAACAAAAACATCAGCACTGACAGTTTCCTGACGTCCATCAGCTGCGTCACTTTCTCTCCCCTCAGCCTGATGTAGGTGGTGACTAACAGGAAGTAAATTTATCAAATCACCTTAAAGCTGCCGGTTTTTTTTGCCTCAGGTTTGACTGTGTTCTTTGTTTAATAATGTTTTCACTGCAGCTTCAGAACGTTTCTCTAAACTGACTGAGCTAAACCTCCTTAACATCAGATTTCTACCAAAACACCAAACAAGCAACTGAATTAATCTCATTTTACTGATTTTATGGGGCATGTTCGGATCTTTGCGGAGAAAATCGGCTTTAATGCGGCTCTGTGTACCAAAATGAAACAGTGGAGAAAAACAGCTTGTTACCGAATCTGTCTAATATAAATGTTAATGAGAAAACGAAGCAGCAGTAAGAAAGCCTGACAAATCATTTGAAAGCAGTTTAGATTCAGTGAGCACAGACAGAGGAAGGCCAGCTTCCTCTGTGTGAAGCATCAGCATCAGCTTCAGAAAACTAACTCTGGTCCAGGTTATGAGAAATAAAAATGCAGACGTTTATTCCTCGTTTATGTCACAACCGAGAATAAATTTCAACCAGAAGTGAATCAGGGCGGACAGTTTTATCATCACCTGCAGCTCATGATGGGAGAGAAATTATCTTACAAGCACAAATTAATGGAAATGAAATAGATCGTAAATAATAATTTTATTGTGTCTATTTTTGAATGAAGCTAGGCTACATATTCATTCATTCATTCACTCATTCATTAACTCAGTAGCCCACAGCTTCTCATACCAGCAGAAGGGTTTCACAGGTCTCTGAGTGCAGTACGCACATTTTTCTTTTCAGTTTGAAACAGCAGCAACACAAACAACAGTCAAACATACAACAAAGGCAACATTAAAAAGGCAAAAGCTCATTTCAGCAGAAAGTTTAATTCGGACATTTTTTCTCTTCGGATGGCAAAAACAATGACGGGTTCATGTTTATTCATGAAACCCTGCAGCAAGAAGCTGCGTTTACAGAAACAAACTGCAGGAAAATGACTGTTTTGTATGTGTCTGAGCTTGTGCAACTACCCAACAGTGGTGGTCCAGTCTGTTCAGGTTCCTGCTGATCACACACTGAATGTATCGATGCTGAACCTGAAAACACACCTAGCACACACCTGTGATCGTTAGTTTTATTTCTGTGCAGCTTCAGATTTGCTTTACTGTATCTGTCACTTCCGTTACTGTCACACGTGGGGATTAACGGCTGATATGAACACAGCTTCTCTGTTTATGGCCGGTTTAGGGACGTGGATACTGATTTCGATCATTTGTTGAGATGTTAAAGATCCCATTTTTGATAAGGTGAGATTTCCGTGACACACACTTAAAGCTAATTTAGAAGCTGTAGAAGAAAGTGACACTTTGGATTATCAATATCAAGGGCTTGGTCTAATTAAAATCTATTTTAGCTTCAATATATCAAAACGCCTGTTTCACCTGTAGATAACCATATTTTCTTCTTCTGTTCAGTTTCACTTCCTCCCTGCAGTTAGAGATCATCTTACTCCATTTTATTTCAACTTTCACCATTACTGGAAGATGTGGATACAGCTGCTTCTGTAATATCTTCAACCATCACCATTCACCATTTTCACAGTTGGCTGCATAAAATTCTCAGAATAGAGATTTGCATTTGCACTTGTGCATGACGGGAGACATCATGAACAATTGATTGGCTGTATTTAAGCTGCAGCAGGAGAAGAAGTGAAGGATTGATTGCGCCACATTCCTGCATTGTTTCAACATCGGGAGTGTAATAGAAATGTGACAACTCGATGGCTGGCTGCACTCGTTGATCTGTCTCGCACGACCCTTTAATAGAAGCTCCCAGGAGAGTTTGCAGGCATCCTGCTCTGTGACAAAGGCAACAGTTAGTGGCTCTACTGAGGCGCTCCGGGGATTTATCAACGATGTGTGGTGGAGAAACTCTATTACGGAGATCTGAACACACACAGCCATGGAAGCGGCAGTTAGTTAAGCAAAGGCACGCTTGCACACATTCACATAATCCACCCTTGCAGATGAGTTTTGGCCTGGAGCTGCAGGTGCCTAAGAGGATATTAGGAAGGAGGCCAAACTCCTGCCTACTGCTGGCAGAACACCAGAGCAAACACAAATCAGAGGCAGCAAGCCGGCAGCGCAGAGATGATCCCTACTCCGTAATCAGCAGAGTTTCCTGCTTGTTAACTTTTCCTCTCCTTTTTTTGCCTCTAATTTACTGTTTCTAGTCTTTCAAGGTGGTCTGCTCTTAAAACTGAATGATGCTCAGCTGTGATTTTCTCTTAAACAGAATCAAATAAATTAAAGAGTGTGTGAAGCGTTAACTTCTACAAATGTAATCTCCCCTGATTCAATTTTGCACTGAAATCTCATAATCCGCAGATTGTGTGTAAATGAACCTTTGGATGGTGTGGCACTTGTGTGGTCAACGTTTGAAATGGCAGAATAAACGTCTGACAAAGTGGAACACTTTATCCTGGATTCTTCAGCAACATTTAATACAGAAAACAGACTCAGTGAAGCAGTAAAGATCCAGAAAGGAAACACTTTACACTGATCCTCTGTTCATCAGCAATGAGAACAGTCTTTTAGTTTGATTGTTGAAAATGTTTAGGAAATACACACATCCCAAAGAAGTAAAGCAGGCGGTGTCCAAGGGGCAGATTTGTTTGTGTGAAAATGTCTGACATTATTTAAAAGCAGGACTTTCACTAGAATGCAATAGTCTATCATGTTTAAGGTGTTCTTGAATATATTTACCTCCTTCTTCGTTGACTTCAACAGATCAGGGTCGATGACTGATGATTGATGAGGTGCTCCATCCGAAATAATCCCTCTGTTGTTATTCCAAAACAGAAATAGAAATCCGTTCCTCTTGTTTGGAGGGAGCTTGAGTCACATTCGTGTTAACTCCTGCTTCCTCTCCGGACAGATATTCTCCACAGTCTTTCATAAATCAACCTTCCATCAACAGTCGTTTTTAGGAATTGATGTCGACTTTGTGGTATTAAATGGAATTTAAACAGCTTCCGTGTTTAGCTGTTAGCTCGCGGTTAGCGTTAGCTTGTTCCGACGGTTGGTGCCTCTTTGACATTAGCGCCTCAAAAACAGCCGCAGTCTGTCACTAAATTGGGAAAAAAAACCGTTTTTGTGGAAATCAGTGGAAAAAATACTCCTGCCCTTTACTGTCCTGGGAGTATCAGGGAGTACCTAACTTTTCTGTTTTTGTTACAGTCGCCATTTTAGAAAATGGCCGGTAAGGGTCGCTGCGAGGGTCAAAAAGTCGGAGGGCGGCAGAGCTGCTGCCTGTTTTTGTGTTTTGGACGTGTCTGTTTTACATAATGTGGTCAGGTGAAACCTAATCCATTTTATGACATTTGACGGTGGAATAGAGATTAGCGTTGCCTCACAGCAAGAAGGTTGTGAGTTCAATTCCCGGCCTGGGGCCTCCACTGACATCCCGTTTGGGTTCATTGGTGACTCTAAACTGTCCGTCGGTCTGAGTGGTTGTTGGTCTGTGTCTCTCTCTGTGATGGACTGCAGACCTGTCAGGGCAAGTTTGTATGTTTTCAGACTGTTAAAGAGCTCAAACTCAGATGCTTCCAGTCCTGAACATTAAAATTACACAGCACTAGTTGGTTTCACCTCACAAACTATGCATTTGTTTCAAACTTCACCGTTCTTCACAAACATAACAGATAGATGCAGGTGAGGAGGAAGGAAACTTTCCCAACACCGCAGGGAAAAAGCTCCCGTCCACCGAGCGCTCCCTGCAGCTTTACGTGCCGACAATATACGTTTGTGCTGTGGAGCTGATTTTTTATTTCTCTTCATGTTTTGGTTGAGAAGGTCTAATGAGCTCCTCAGGGTTTAATTCATACCCCGAAACTATAATGTCTGTAGAAGTACGAGGACGGTGAGACACAACACATATTATTGAGTGTTTTTGTAGAGCTGGATGTTTACACAAAGAGATGGCTGACCTGTGAGAAGTGCAGGCCAACAAAGCTGACCTTTTCTTCATGTCTCTTACCATCTCATTAACTAACAAAGTCAGACTCCTCATATTTTACTGTGTTCCCTTTAAACTCGGAAAAAGCTCCTGTTTCCATCAGTTTCATCATACTGCTGGACGTTTAGAAGAAGCTTTTAGCAAGTCGGTCCCTGAAGGAGTCAAACTCTCATTCCTGTCTGGCATGATTACATTTTCTGGGTGTAAAATATGTTTCAAAGCCATTGGTCACATTGGGTTTCTGGTATTTTGCCAAACTGAACAGAAAAGTCATTCAGGGTTAGGGTTAGGGTGACGATCCAGGTGACGATCTCTCCTTTTCCCTCCTCCCCTGCAGATGGAGACGAGGAAGCGCCTGGCCAAGATCGTGCTGGTGTTCGTGGGTCTGTTCGCCCTGTGCTGGTTCCCCAACCATGTGCTCTACATGTACCGCTCCTTCAACTACCACCAGATGGATCTGTCGCTGGCCCACATGGTCATCACGCTGCTGGCCCGAGTCCTCAGCTTCTCCTCCTCCTGCGTCAACCCCTTTGCCCTCTACCTGCTCAGCGAGAGCTTCCGCCGGCACTTCAACAGGTCTTTGTGTGACACCTTTCCATGACGACAGGTTTCTGACATAACTCGAGGCGCAGGAGAACAGAAAGAGCGCAGGAAAGGTTTCCACTTTATGTGGCCATGTATCAGTCTAACCTTTAGCTCCCAACTTAGCCTTCACTTCCTAACAGTCTTGATTACAATAACAATTCGTGACAATGCTTGTAAGTCCCCACGCTCTGTTTGTACCACAAAGGGCTGAATTATTAACATGTTGACGACACTCTGTGTGGCTCTGAGTACTTTTGAACATGCAAACCTTCAAATTCTATTCTCGTATAAAATTTAATTAAAAACATAATTGCTCATCAATCTTCTTCATCTTCAGATTTTATCAGGGGAGAAAATGATGTGTTTGTTCGGGACTATTTATAGTAAATACTTACATGTGTTAGATTTTGGAAACTGCCGTTTGGCTTCTTTTAACAAATTCATAAAATCTTTGTTAAATCAATGATCAGAAGTTTGTAACTTGGCCACGACAGTACGTCAGCTGATTCTTTCTTATTGTAGATGATGTTGGTACCAAGTCGGGTTCAAGTCCATATTTTCAAAGTGATGAATGTCTTTTAATACTTGAATATTTAGAGCTGCTGAGCAGTGAAGTGTTGCCGCTCCACATTTCGGTCAGACAGAGAGAGGAAGGAGAGACAGGAAAGACAACACTGCTTAGATTTACTGCTCGCATCGTAAAAAAGATGGAAAACGAAGGCGAACGTTTGAACAATTCTTTATGACGATGTTGAGTGGATATAATGCAAGTAAATAAGAGATGGAGATGATGGGAAGCCTGCAGACAGATGAGACCTGGCTTCAGCTCTGACAGGCTGCTGGCTCTGTGTTGGCATTGCTGATGTGTTTGTTATTCTCCATACAGAATGATCAAATCTTCCCTGAAGGCTGAACATTTGTATGACTCCGAGCGCTCAGATTCAGATTCATAATTTCTCACGATGAAACTCCTGGCAAAACGTAACAACCACGTTCTTGGCGTTGCTCTAAATCTCAGTTGGAGTGTTCCCACTTCGACTGAACATCCCGCAACTTCTCATTACTCGAGGCCGGCAGGATGGAAACACAATCCTGTCTGACTGTCAGTCAGCAACAGTCACCCGGGGACGAGCTTTACACTTTCATTTGGGTCAGATTTCAAGTTGTGACGCCTCAAAAGCAACAGAGAAAATGTTGGCAAATAAAATATCCATTTAAGAAGAGAAGTACGTATCATGATCCCCTCTATTAAAGTGTATTATTTATTATTTCTGAGAGCTTTTTGTACCGATAAGGTTAATGATCCACATTTCCCTTCATTTCTTCAGATTTGGAAGATTTTGAAAAACTAATTGTTGAATTGCATCAATTCAACCTTTTCCTTTGATTGCTTTTATTACCATCTTTTATACCCAACTGATGACATTTGACTTGTTAATCTTTTTTATTATCTTATAATTTTATTTGAGAATTTGTGTAATATTTTCTAAATCAATGAGGCGGTAGACAACTTTCCAACCGCGCCCCCCTCCACGGCATTTCTATGGTCGATGCTGCTATTGCGAAGACTAGAATTGTGTCTTTTCATGAGTATACATCATGAAAAAGTTTCTGACTGATAAATCTATAAAATATCTCTCCTGACTTCAGTTTCTTCTTTCTTCTTCCTCCTCAGCCAGCTGCGGTGTGGTCGAGGTCAGCGGCCTGAGCGGCAGCCTAGCTACCTGCACAGCACCTCCCACATCCGCCTCACCTCCATCAAGAAGGCCACGCCAGCAGCTGCCATCATTCCTCCGGCGGCCAACGGCAGCTCCAACAGACAGGAAGTGGCTCTTTGAAGCAGGAAGCTCAGAGGCAGAGATTTACAGCTTCAGCTCATCCCAGGACACCTGTGAACGTGGACTCCTGCAGCTGCAGGTCCAGTTTATAGTCTGTGTGGATGTGTAGGAAAGACTCGGCTCTGCACCAGGCAGATGATCGTACCGGCTGGTCTCGACACATCCAACTTCATCATCCTCAACTCGGCAACTGAACAAAAAGTGCCTCATGGAAATACAAGGTCAGAAATCAAAGGGACTCAAACAGCCTTGTCTCAAACTGAAGAGACACTTCTTTATACAGCCAAAAGTCATCTATACATCACATTAAAGTGTGTTGGGACAAGTAGAACGTGGATGAGAAGGTTGAACATCAAAGATTTTTTCTCTGCTCATCACGGATTTATATAAAACTCAATTTTCCTCTCTCTGGCGACGCTGTGTTGATCCACAGACGGCTGACTTCTGTCCGTGATGCAGAGCAACATCCGCAAAGGCTGGAGTCTGAGGAGCTTCAGAGTTAGGGCGGTTACATGCTACCCAAATCTTTGCAAACCAAAACATCTCCCTGGGTGGAGAAAAGATCGGGGGACATGTTTTTCTGTCAGAGTCGACAGCACGACGCTGAATATCGGGCACGCTTGTTTGATTAACCAAAAGCTGAACTGCACCGGGGTTTTGTCGTCCAACTATCTTGTCTGCTTGTCATGAGCATAACCTTAAAAATACAGAAAGGTTGTTGACTCAGGAATGCATTTATCAGCGATGTCTAATTCTGAGGCTGAGGTCCTCCGCTCACTGTGGATTTCCAAGTATGTTGAGCTGTTGTTGATGCTAGAGGCTAAAAAAACATTAAGTTTGACAGGAAACCTCCCAAACAAAGTCCAAACTCTAAGTTAACGAGACAATCTGTATCTGAATCAGAGCTGAGATAAGTTTTCTCCACAGGGTCCAAAGTAAATACGTTGTCTTTCTCTCCTGATGCTCACTAAGTGTTGGTAAATCTGGACACTTCCTGTCGAGCTGTAAGAGCAGAACCTTTTCAGGGAGTAGGAGGGAAAGGATTACGTTCCCAGAGCTTGTTGGGGGCCTTTTAATGTGAAACAAGGGGAATATTAAGGTGAAGCTATTTTCTGGGTCAGTAACTTGCATGTCGCGTGTGGACATCTAACATCTTTAATTACACACTGCGGTCACCAACGTTTGTTTGGTTTTTTTTTTTTAAGGAATCTGACTTCCTGGAAAGACTAACGGAGCTGAGCAAAAACTTTCCACTTCATGTTTCTGCTTCGCATGACCTGACAACGTGTGCACACATCAAAGTGCCAATATTCACATCCACCGTTGGACTTGATGTATGTTTAATTCTGTTTTAATGTTGTTGTTTGTTCTCTGAAATGTTTGATGTATTTTTCAGTTTCAGGCATGCCTCACTTTTCTGGGTTAGAGAAATTATCTGTATTAAATATTCCCATTACAGCACTCACCGACACATTCAATCTCAGACTGCAGCAATTTTCAAAAATGTGTTCTCTTAAGCAGCATTAAGGGTTGAAGCAGGGCGCGTTTCAGGGCAGCTAACTACCATTTGTCACTTCAGATCTTTGCTCTGCAAACAGACAATCACATCTGATCTGAAATTACAGCCACGGTGGTCAACGTGTCAGGAAAACGACAGGATACTGATAACGAAGGGCTGATTCCTCTAAATGTCTGTAAATGAATAACCAAGGCTGAAATGATCATGACAGGCGCAGACATTTGGACCCTCCTTCAGGATTCACCACAAAAATATACATCTGCCCGGTAGATTGAGCCTCAGACTTGAATGCACCAGGATGTGTAGTGTCAGCACTGTTAATGAGGTGACTTAATTGGGCCTTGAAGGGGCCTTGAAGGGGCCCTGAAGGGGCCCTGAAGGGGCCCCAAAGCAAAGGAAAACCAGTACAACTGCTTTCAGACTGCAAATGGTTCCCGAGGAAAAGGAGACCAGATTCACTCACAAACACTGTTCAACTGCAGGAACCAACAGCAAATTCAATGATACCTCAATTAACTTTTTCACCAACATCAGAATGGCTTTTACATTTAGATGACTCAGAACAGGCCAGTAAACAACATTAATGCTGTTTTATAACTCAGGTTGTGTTGGAGCCTGCACATGAAACATCTGTAATAAAATCAGGAGGAACAACTCGCAAAAATACAAATATATTAAAAAAGGAATGAAATTTTAGTTTATTGGTTCACAGGATTGGATGATCCTGAGCAGAAGCTTGGTCACTTATTTCTCCCTCTCAACTCTTTTTATGGATATGTATGTTTCCACCTGTTAAAGCAGAAAACGCTGGAACTTAAAGCCTAAAGGGGATTGCGGCCGTCACTTCCTGTTATTATACCGGTGCCTGATGAGTCCAGACCCGTGTGGGTGGAGGTGAAGCACAGCTGAATTTAAAAGGAACGGAATTAGCCGAGTAGTTATTACGCCAAAGCTCATGATTTATTCTCCGATAATGGTTTTCTCTCCTGCGTCCTGTTAAACCCATCAAACCCCTCAATCATCAGCAGCTCAGCTTTTTAAAAATGCTCAAAAAATGGTGTGAAAGGACGTCTTTCTGAATCCAGGATAACTCCACCTGAGACACATCGAATCATACAGATGGCAAAAGGTTCAAATGAGTAACAGCTCACAGTCTCCACCGGCTGTAGGGCTCCATCACTCACACAACCACCGTCCTCAAGCACCAAATGTGGATTAATCCGCCGCTGAAAATAGTTCCCAACAAGGTCGCAGCCAATGAGCTTCGAGCTTGAAGAGACAGATTAACGAATTGATTTGATTTTGGTGCTTTTATGGGACGTGTCGGCCTTGAGCCTTATCTTTATCACACAGCTGAATGTTTACCAATGAGATGCATTGTGGGAAATGCAGGAAATCAATTAAGCTAACTGCTAGCTATTTTTCATTGACAGCTCAGTCTGAACACTGTGTGATATCATCAAAGCGTAGTTTCCACCTTTTAAAACAATCAAAGGATGTCGCGTCGTTGGGGATTTTAAATGTGGAGGTCACTGAGCACTTTAACGAGCCCCATCACACCTCCGGAGGCCGAGCAGTCGAGTAAATGTGGAGGTCTTTGTGGAGCCGATATTCTCTGGACAAACAAGATTAAGAAAATGAGCGTCAGCCCCCGTTAACTCGTCCCGTCTGAGCCAAACAGGGGGACGGGGACGCATTAGTCGTTGAGGTTAACTTTGCTGTGCGTCAGCAGTCCTGGTCTGTTTGTTCAGGGGCCCGGTGGGGGGGCCAACATGCAATTAACACATGAAGGATTAACAGGGCTCAGAAGTTGTGCCCATCTCGCAGGGAAAATACACGTAGAAGTGAAATCCTCCGGGTTCGGAACGTTTGTGTTTCCTCTTTTACTCTGTTTTGTCTCTCGTGCATGTTGACGTCCTCACAAAACCTGAATGAGGAAAAAATTGAAAAATGACTTGACAGTTACTTTGACAGGTTTATGATTTCAACGTTTATCAAAATATAGATTTAAAAGCTCTGCAGTTTGAAAAGACAGATCAAGTTCAAGATCATCAATAAATTGGAACAAACTGCATTGTGTTGAATTGCGTTATGTCTAAAAGTGTAATGATGTGTGCAGTTTGGTTTTGAGTTGTTGTGTTGCTTTTGTCATGAAATGACAATGTTTTGTCACCACATTGATGCTTGTTGTAATAAAGTCCAACCACAGGTTTTCAGCTTTGTGTGTACAGCGTAACAACCACGAGATAAAAGCGACAGTCATCAGGTGACAGAGGGACAAAGCACAGATAAATAAGTGCATATTAAAATAATTAAACACATAAATAAAAACATTGTGGTAATGAAAAAACACTGCTGAGAAAAGCTTCCCCATAAAATCGGGTCCAATGGGCCAAAGAGACCATAAATTTTGGGCTCAGTATCTTGTTTCAGCATTAAATCCAAAGTGAGCCAAGAGACACGAAAACTTACAATAAATTATAATAACACAGCCACAGAGTGTGTGTGGTACACAAACCATTTGTAAAATTATTGTGCTGATGAAAAGAGAATGAATTTGTTTATTCTAACGAGATTGGCTCGAAGAGAAAAGAAGAAAAGTGAAAAAGAAATTAAATTTGAGGAAAATCAGCCAACTGATGCATGTTTGTTTGGAAATGGAGTAAAGATAAGAGCAGCGTGAGTGACAGAAAACTGAACCTGGAATTTCCTCTGAATGCAGATGAGCTCTTACGAAGCTCCTCTAATTGATTGCAGCTCAAATGAACGACAGAGAAAAACACGTTGCAGCATAAATATCCACACAGCGATCAGCATCATTGGTCACTGTGGGATCGATACCGTGGTCGATACGGCCCACTTAAAGTGAGTCTGATGTATTAAATCACTGAAACTGAACAACATTACGGGATATTAAGCTCCTCACAATCAGCACTTCTACAGAGAAGACAGATGGTTCATTCACACCAACATACATCAGAGACAAAACGCTGGGCAGCACCAAACCTGTGAGACATTCAGATTTGAGTTGAAAGTTCGTGATCAGCAACAATTGGCCTTTTTTTAATTATTGGCTGCATCAGTTGTCAAAGCTCTGTCGGTTTCATTTAATCAGCTGCCAGCGGCGTTATATCCAGTTTGCGTATGTGTGAGTGTTGTGTATTAATGTGGATTAAAAACAGGAATGAAGGAACTTCGTACATTCTCTCCAACCGCAGATGAGAAAAAAATGGAGTTGCATTTATATCCTTTCCCTTCCTGTTGTTTAAAGAAACCTGACCACGGAGCAGCTAATTCTCTGGGTTTCTGTCTGCATGTTGAAACAGAAAGCTTTAACTCAGAATGAGAAAGTATCTGTTTCTCAAAAGTAAAAAATGAAACAGACCAATTTGGAAAGAGGAAAACGAGCCGGCAGCTTTTTCAGACCACCTTTTTTCATCAAGTTTCTCAAAAAAATCTGCACACCATTCCATTGAGATGTGAGACGGACACACAAAGATATAAAGGAAATATATTAAAGAGCAGAGGGAGCCAAAGGACGCCATAATCCTGGATCTTTCATCTATTGAACCAAAGTGAAGCGTGTAATTGGGAAACTATTTGCTCCTTCAGATTAAGAGCGATAAGAGCTCAATGTGAGTCAGCCAGCGCCGCAGCTGATGTTCATTACAGAGCAGGAGAAAACGCTATTGATCCGTCTGCAGCCTGCAGTGACGTCATTTCTACACAGCTGAGTTTCACTCTGCTAACGGCTGCATGTAAAATGTTGTCATCTGCAAACAGACGCAGAGAAAATAACAAAGTGACGGAGTGCCACACATTCAGTTTTAGGAGTCTCTGAAGTTCATTTAGCTTCTCTTCTGTGGTCCAAAATTTCATTAACAAGCATCAGAAAATGAAACCTGCCGCTCTGGCTCTGACAGCAAACCGAGTCAGGAGCAGATTTATCTCAATCTGCAGCTGTCAAGAGGAAAGAGAGCAGCGTTTGAATAAACTGGGAGACGTGATTGTGGTTCATTTAACGCCGCAGTCACAGCCACACCGGGACACTTCGCAGCGTGAGAGCAACTATCTTTTCTCTCCACCTGAGCAGGTTAGAATTAAATGGACCGCTGAGGTGGGAGAGGACGGATAATGAGAATTTCCAAGCTTCCCTAATTGTTTTAAATGACTTACTGGTTGTGTTTGCAGACGTCTGTATCACAGTGCTCAATCAAGCGAAAATGAAAATGAAAATAAAGTGGTGTGGCCTTGGCCGTCACTGTCTGCTGTACCTGAAACACACACAGCGCTCTGAGAAAGCTCAATAAACATTCCAGATTTAACTGTCACATGACAGTCATTTCTAAGATAACATCTCAATCCATCCAAACTGTGGGTGGCTGGTTTCTAATCCTAAATCAGCAGTCGTGACTTTGGCCCCACAGGTCTGTTAACAGCGTCGGTCTCCTCCAGAGGCCGACAGGAGCTTTTGCCACCAATCAATATCATAAAAGAGACATCTGTGAAAGCGCAGAGAGGACACAGCCAGGTCGGTCATTACTCTTTGTTTGTGAACCGAGTCCATTAAAAGCTCCGCAGAGGTCCGCTGAGCAGACAGCAGAATATCAATGAACTCTTCTCACGTTGAACCATTTCTGTCGACCTCACACAGCGACATCGGCGAGGTTCAGTTGTGATGAGAACACACAAATAAATTAGTGTGTGATTGGTGTCCTGGTGTGTGTGAGTCTCAACCTTAGCTGCGGTTCAACAAAGGTCAAAGGTTAGTTTAAGTCTGATGTGTTCCACTGAACTGTAAAGCTGTCTGAGGCCCGTTAGCATCCTCAGCAGCATGTGTAGCAGGTGAACGAGCCAGTTTAACAGAAACCAGATTTAACTGTTGACTCGTCGCTGAAAGCAGAATCCATCAGTGTTGAATTTAATGAGGAAACAAAGAGCAGCACTTCCTCTCAGCTGCCTAATTAAAGTGATTAACAGTCAGTGAGTCTTAATCACCCTGACAGAGGATCAGTTCCCTGTGTGTGTCCGCGCCCGGAGGGGAATCTGATATCTGACAGCTTTCCTGATTGCATTAGTTACTGTCATTAATTACCGTCAACATTTATTTACTGGATGACACAAATATTAGAACTTAATTAAAAAAAACTCAGCTCTCTTTTATTGTCAAACTATATATTGATACGGATGCTTTTTTCAGTGAAAAATAAAATCCATTTTTATTTGGATTAAGCATCCAAATGTTTTATTCATTGAAAAGATTTCCAGAATCGCACTGTCAGAATCAGGAACAACAAACATTTTCACACACTTCAGGCTGCAGCAGCTGATCGCAACCACTTTTAGTCAAAGAAGCTAATTTACAATCTCGCAGCGTTAGCTTGAGTTTTATCGCCCCCCCGCCTGTCTCGCTGGTGTGACATGCACCGATATCATGACTTTATAACGAGATTGATCTGTGGAGGATCAGACTTATCGGGGAGTCCGACATCTGAATTATACTTTATTATTTATTATTTTATACTTTATTATTATACTACTTTATAGCTCACATGTGATCAGCAGCAACTAAATGTTGTCTTGACTCAACAAAGAACGATGACGTTTTCATTTCGGGTTCCCAGTTAAATCTGGTTTCTGTTTTGGGTTCTCGGTTCGTTGTCGGGTCAGTGTTGTGTGTCTGCGTGTCGCTCATGATTGTGACCAAGTTGTTTGTCCTTTTGAGTCCTCGGCGCCTTGACGTCCCAGTTTCCCTCCAACGACGCTGAGGAAAACGGCGGGAGGGGAGGTCAGCCACCTGAGACGTCACACAGGCTTCTCTTTTTGAAGAAGCTCAGGGCCCGATAAGACCAGAACCTCCTCGCAGGCCCGACCAGTCTCATCGTCGCCAGAGCAGCTGCACAATCCTGCTTTTGGGTTTTTTAATGGCGGGAAGCAGTCTGATATAACGGTGTGTCTGAGTTGGAGTTTGGAACAGCTAAAAATGAAAATTCACTGATTCTGAATACATTTTAAGTTCAACTTTCTGCAAACTGATGACTGTGTGGTTGAAAAGTCTGGATTCTCTTCTTCTCATTTGTGTGCCGCCCAAGGACAGACGTGTGAAAAGGATCGGAAATGATTACGACGCAGCTGAACAACCTGCAACTGTGAGAACAGAAAAACAGAAAATCAAAAGCAGAGAGAGAGTAAGGACGTAAATAATGAAATAAAGCCTCAGACGAGATGCTTGATTTGTCCGAGAGTCAGCTCGGTGAGTCGGCGCAGCACTCAGCCGCCCGACAGACAGAAAAGGAGGCCAAGTTTTCACTCCTAGAACGAACTTTAGAAGAAATTCAAAACTCGCTGGCGACACATGAAGGAAGTGAACAACCAGTTCTGGACTCACCTCGCTGTTCCATCCGAGCTGCTCTGGATTCTGATAAATAAAATATGTGAATCATCCGTTTTCAGTCTGAGTTCGTGGGTCGATATGAAGCAACAAAAAAACATCCACATCACGTGTTTGAACAACTGTCGGCTGATGGATATTTGTGTTTTGTGATATAAAGAGGAGGAGGAAGATGTCGGAGGAGCTTCTATTCTGACGCGGTGAACGTCAGTAAGAGGCGGCTCTGACATGTTCGGATCAAATTGCACTTTGCAACAACACGGACAGGAAGGATTGAGCGCCATGTAAGCAGAAATGAATTTCCCAAAAGATCAGAAAGGTCATCAGAGTCTCACAGATGTGATCGTATGACGGCCGGTAGAATCAGGAGGATTAACATCAGCAACACAAACATACAACGCGGAATGAAAATCTGTGCAACAAAAAAATTAATTAATTGTACAATCACACAAATGAATTCATGTTTGAAATAAAACAGTGTGCTGCCCTTCCTGTTCTTTAAACTCGGATCACCTCTCCACACCAAACCACAGTGACGTGCAGTCGACGGCCTCCGGGGAAACAAAAATGATTCGTGGAGAGTCGTTCATCTTTATCGAGGGAACAGATTGGAGAGACGAATGTCAGCGGACTCTGCTCGCTCTGGGTGGAGGCAGCTGAAATGTGAAAGGTAACAAGGTGGAAATGAGCAGGGAGGACAGCTGCTCCCTCATCTATTTCATTAATTATCCTCTCAGAGGCCAACTCAGAAAAACGCTCCTCTAATAGCTTTGTTTTCAGAAATCCCACATCCCATCAACAGCTGCCATTTTCTTTTCCCCACATAATCATGTTTATAGTGATACAAACAGTTTAGTTCTCATCTGATGGTTAATTTTATTATTATGAGAAACCAAACGTGTCTAGTGGAAGCCATTTTGGATGGATTCGGAACAATTAATTCATTTTTGGACAACTTTTGATAAAAGTCTGTCGGCTTTCACTCGCTGATGAAGGTAAAATACATAATTCACTTTTATTTATGTCATTAAAATGGGGAATTTTATTCCTGAATTCTGGAGGGAGGCAGAGTCTGTCACTTCTCATCTCCTGGTTAACGCTCCTGAAAAAAGGTGAGACGGTTCAACCTCAACGTGGCGTCAGATGAGGTGGAGCATGCACTTTGGCGTATTTTATAACTAAACAGGAGTCGTTGAAAAGTGATTAAATTAATTACAAGATAAATCCCTGAATGGCACCAAATCATTAACAGTCACACAACTGGAAGTGCTTTAATTGTGGATCCCCATCAGGGAGCCAATTATTCGTTCTTTCCTTCAGCTCCTGCTGCTTCGACCCATCTACAGACAGAACGACGTCTCGAACTGGATATATTTGGGTCATTTGATGAACATACTGCAGGTCTGGACTGAAATCAGCTCATATTTCTGATGACAGGATGGCAAATGATCCTTTAAAACTGATTGCAAGAAAAATAAAAAGGGCGATGATGCAGGCTGTAGAATAAAGAAGGCAATCACACTTAATTTAACCCTGTGATGAAATAATTTGCTCCTGATGGAGGACGGTGGGTGAAAAGATACTATTTAAACCAAGCCGTGTAAAGGACTTCCTGAGGAGGTCAGATCCACGTCGATTCGGTTCTGATGCAGAACAAACAGGCCACGCTTCAGTAGACTGTTTGGCCACCAAGACGCAGCAGCAGCTGATTCACTCACCGCCTCCTCTCAGAGATAATCAGTGAAATCAGCGGGCTCTTTTATGGTTCCCTCACACAACGGGCTCTGATTTATGAAGAAAATGTGTGAAAGCACAACTAGAGAGTCTAAAATCTGCAGAGGACTGATAGATGTGATGAGTTTGTGTGTTTGTGGTCGTCATGTTTGTGTCTGAGAGTCTGTCGCTTCGGCTGACAGATGGTGAAGAGTGCGGGATGATCCCACTTCATACAAGATAAACTCTGAACTAATGCCACGGAACAGTTACAAACAAATACTGAAATTTAAAGAAGGCTTTTGTTAGCGGCTCAGCTGTCCTCCTCCTCCTCAGAGAAACAGCATTCTTCAGCAGGTCCAGATCCACTTCCTCGGTCCAGAGGAGTCGGGACTGCAGGTGGTCATAATGATGTGGCGGATCAGTGAGTGTCATTAGATCTGTCAGCTGACGTTTCGTGTTGACAGACTTTCCCTCCCGTCTCCATCCATCAGCTCAGCCTGTCAGGAGACACGCAGCCTGCACCTCGGGAACACATCAGCCGTGTCACAGCAGGGACAGCGCTGACCCACAATGCACCGGGGCAGGGCGCCTTCCAAAGTAAAACTTGGTGCTTGGAGCAGCCTGGAGAAAACAGGTCATTAGAGAGATGGACGAGGAGGCCGTCCATCCCGGTGACACCGACAAACATGTTTGTGTTTCATTCCTACTCAGAACAGGAAGAAAGGGAAGAGTTAGCGTGCTAACGTCAGAAAAAAAGGCACGAAGGAAGCCATTTTGAAACAGTTTTGAACATCAGCCTGCCCGTTTCTTTGGTTCCTGCAGTCATCTCCAGTTCCTCCTCGGTCCAAATGTAACATGCACACTTCACACTTCCTCCATCAGTTCTTCTCCAAGCTGAGCGTGTCCAGAATATGTTCAGATCACTTCATACAGTTTCCTGAGCGCTCCCCGGCGACCGTTTGAGAAATTGCATTTTGAGAATGTGTGATGAGAAAACACTCAAAGTAAAGGATCCCTGAAGTGTTGGAAACAGTCTGGCTTCCTACAGCTCCAAACTTTCTGATGTGAGAGTCAACATAAAGGTCAACTCACGTTTTATTTATGGATGTTTTTACAAAACACTTCTGCAGCATCCACAAGTGAAATAATTACCTGATTTTCAGATTCATTTGTGTGTTTTTTTGCAAATAACTGCCATCTGATGTTCAACTGCTGCTTCTTATTGACGGAGGAGAGTTGGAGATTTGGTGCTGAACAAAGACAGATGCCAGTTTGTATTATTTAGAAATCTTGTTTCTTGTCTGCGGCACAAAGGACTCAATGTCCGGAACATTTGAGCAAATGAGAAGGATGTTATGAGACGGAAACAGCTTTGTGAGGCTGGGAAGGTCGTTCATATTTTCTTCTACAGGACAAAAAGATTCACATGAAAAGAGCGTTATGAAATATATCATTCACATGAATGAATGAATGAATGAGTCATTGGCTCATTCAGAGCAATGGCTGCAGTCAGTTCAATGAAAATTTGAATTTTGTAAAGAAATCTTCTGAGAAGAGCAGCAAAGAACAGAAAAAGTGGAGCTTTGTGAAACCTTGAGCTGAATAATGTGACTGAAGAGGGTTCCCTCTTCGTCTGCGTCACCTCGAGGCTCTTCCTCGCCTCCTGACGTTTAGGCCGATGCTCGCTGCGTCCTGAAGTCGGAGGGATTAACGGGAGCAGCCTGGGCGTTAATATGAATCCGCTCTGACATCTTGTAAGGTCGTTGCGGCTGGCAGAAGACGGGAGAAGCGGGAGCTCCTCAGGGCTGCAGACAGACACGTACATATTCATCAGCACCTGTTTTCCCCCCAGTCACACTTCAGGAGGACCGACTGGAACGCTGCTTTCATTTAAATTCACACCATCAGGTCCATCAGCGTTAATCGACCAAGCAAACACTCCACTAAGCTGTCGCACTTTATACATTTGATTGACACCAGAGAGCTCTTCACGGTAACCTCAGCTGCCTCAGACACAAAAAAACCAAAATAAAACTGACTGAAAGGGAAGAACCGGGACAGGAGAGGAAACCCTGCTCTTTGTGGTGTAATGAGGATCCCGTCAGCTGGGCTGTTTTTGGACTTTATCAGCTGGATGAAATATGAACCGGTGAGGGAGAGATTCTTCTGATCTGGTCCTCTGACATCTGAAAGAATAATTTCGCTCCTCGTTGTTTGTTTCTTCTTCCTCTCGCTCCTGTTTTCCCATCAGGAGCAGCTGTTGTTATGGTGGAAAAGGTTGTTATTCTTTGTTTGTCCTGTGTTGTCATGTGTTGGTGTTCAGAGTCAGTCTGCACTTCTTATCCAAACCTCCTCCTCCTTCAGTCCACAGTCTGGATCTTAGCTCCATAATCCTTCGTTTCTTTAGCAGGTAATGTCCGTCTGCCTTCTTTCCTCCGTCGGTCACCAACACTGATGGATTTATCACCAATTCCACTTTATTCGCTCCTTTTCTCCTTTAAAGGCTGAAAAATGAAACTGAGGAGGAAGTGAGTGAACGGCTTTGGTTCCGAACTGAGAAGGAAACTTGCAGGTGAAAGAAATCTATCTTCTGATTTATTTCTGAAAGACAGGCAGGAAGAGTTTAACCTGAACTTCGCTGTGATTTTAGCTCAGCGTCAGTCTCGTGGAGTAAAAATAATCAGAGTGCTTTTTTTAAGGTCGCTCATTTTCCCTTCAGTCATCTGGTTCTGCTTTTTATGTCCTGGAGCTGCTGATTGGGACAGAACGTGTCAGTCTGTTGATTAAAGAGGACGCTGAAACATCCAGCCAATGCTGCGTCATCAGCAGCTAATGAGTGATTTTATCTCCCTCCGTTTTGGACGCTCCCTCCAAACACCTCCAGAGGTCGGCGCTCGTTCACAAAGGTCAAATACCTTTGAATTTCAGTCTCCACTCCGGAGGGAAGGGGAACCGGACCAGTCCATCAGCCATCAAGGATTTCTTTTGTTGTGCACACAGAGGGGTCCCGTCCTCTCACACCAGCTGTCCTGTGGACGTCACTGCCCCCCCATCGGAGGCCTCAGGGGTAAAGTGGCAGCTGGCCAAGCCGTTCTGGATCCATTTCAGGTGCTGCCATGACTCCAAAGTTCTCCAAAGGCGGAAGAACGATGTCAAAGTAATAGAACAGCACGAGCTGGAAAAAATGAACGGCTGACACGATAGCTGAAATGTTACGAAGACCTGTCCTTCGTGCTCGTTCTGCTGTAAAATGTCCCTTTATGCTGAAAATAGCTGGGTGATTCTGAAGGTGAGTCAGAAGGTAGATGTAATACGATCCGATATTACAGGAAGTCTGAGGACTGACAGAGAACACCGAGGGAGGCACAAAGACGAGCATCAGAGCCGTGAAATGTGCAAATAGTGGAGACAAAAGCTCCCGTCGTGTGGTCAATAGATGTTTACTGCTGCTTCTGCCCCCTCAGGCCTCCCTGCAAAGAACAATTTCCACGGTTTGGTGCTTCAGGCGCACACACACACGGACACACAAAGCAAAGGCAGTCAGTAAGTTGATTTTAGGTTATTAAGCACAATTTCACTGTGACATCATCCAAAAGTAACAGCAGAGTCTTTCAGACAGAAGAGTTAAAACATAAATTATGACCTTTCTCTTCTAATTATGGAAAATAATAAAAAGAAGGAATAATAATCTGACTGTCGCTTCAGGTTGACTTTAGTCTGTCGTGATTACACTGATTTATTCTTCAGTCAGAACTAAAGCAGGCGACATTAAAAAGGACGATCAACACTAACAGCCTCAAACAGGTGATCCCCCTCCGGATGTTCAGAGTTCGTACTGAACCTGAGGGAGTTTTCACTCAAAGCCATTTATTTCTCACTTCAACTTGTTGCGTGTTGCTGAACATCCTGTAACAGAGTCATCGACCTTTGACCTTACAAAGGAAATGAACACAAAACATTCAGCTTCATGAATTATCCTCATCGACTGAAAAGGAGCCGTCTTCACAGCGTTGACCTTTGAAGTTATTAGCTTTATTGGTCCATTTTCTGTTTCACACAAACAAAACAAATAAATAAATAAATAAATAAATAAATGCCGCTTTAGCGAACTAAAAGGGGATCGAAGTCCCAACTGGTTTTATTATTGATCCAGCCAATAGTCAACAAATGACCAATCTGCTCCAGATCCAGGAGACTCCAAACGAAACACCTGGAAACACATTCTGACGTGTTGGGTTCTTAATGTGCACCATTTCATTTCTCTGACCGACCTCGAGGCAGTTCACCAGAGGAATTCATTCGGAGGATCTCGTCTGCAGGAGGTCAAACAGTCAATGAGCCGTTCCAGCCGTTGGCTGTTTCCTGTTTCATCGCTGATTTCCTGCAAATGTCGCTTCTGAATTTGAATATTTGGCTGAAACAGCAGCAGCTAATGACACACTGTGAAGCATTAATGTAGAAAAGCTTTATTCGACCTTCAGCAAGGTTTCCACCAACAAAGCTGCAGCTTAGAGGCCCCGAGCAGCCGTGTTTTGTTTTTTTTTGGCACAGCCTTGATTGGTATTTATTCAGCGACCACTGTGATTCCCCTGCAGACCGGAGTGATCACAGAAAATTAGAATATGAGAGACTTGTGTGGTTTCCTGTGCTCGTTCAGGAAGCTGTTGATGGCACAGCTTCTCTCTGTTCCCCAGCAGACCTTCCAGCTCCTCCAGCTGTTTTCTGGGCTCCGGGCTCAGATAGGTGGCCCATTTGGCCCTCCGAGTGCTGGAGGTCACCTCGTCTGAAAAAAGGCTCTGCGTCCCCACATCCCTCCTGCAGCTGAAGACCTCTCAGGGAGGGAGCGACATCATGTTTTCCTGCTAATAAAGCATCACTAGCTGTCTGTTGATGGAGAGCTGCTAATGTTGATTTAATGATATTCAGATCTAAACAAAACTAAAGTCCTGGCTTCAGCGTTGAACTGTGAAAACTGCCACAGTTTGTGTTTTTCTCTTCGGTGGGCTCAGCAAAACTCCTTCAGCCCACCATGTCTGCTGCTGATGGTTTGTATCATTTGTAATGCAAATGATTGTTTTTAACCCGGCTGGACCTTCATTTCTTTTGTAAAATAGTATTTTAATTTAACATCATGAAAATAAAAAATAAAAAACCACCAGCAGTGTAAACGTGTGCTGAGCATCATCAGCCTTTTATTCACAGCTTCCAAAGACCTCACTGTCATATTTGTTTTCAACCTCTTCATGTTTTCCATTTCCTTGTGTTTTGATCCAGCCTCTCAGCGGGTGAGCTGACGATTAAAGCCCCGACCTCTGAGGCATCACAACCTAAGAAAGCATACAAAGAGAGACGCACAATAAATTCCTCATAAGGTACTCAGCATGGCTCTGGAGAACATCACATCAGTGCACCCAGCGAGCTGTGAATAAAACAACTGCATCCTCAATCAAGCTGCTTTGAAATAACGATCCGTGTTCATAATTTAAAGCTTTACAATTAAGGAGATAGATTTTCTGAACCTCTTGATCCCCCTCAGGAGTTTTTTCAGCGGCCTCTTCTCTCAGTCCGTCTTGTTTCGATTGTATTTGTGTTGTCAGGTCGGAGGAGGTGTGATCAGATTAACCGGTTTCTGCTGCCACATGTGGCCGAGAGAGTTTTATCGGGAACAGTCAGACAAACCATTTCTTTCCTGACGAGGCCGGACACAAACTGTCCGTCTCTGAGTTTGATGAGAAGAAGGTTTGTGTGTTTGGTTTCAGGTAAAACGAGCCAAAGCAGCTGAACAGGTGCAGGCAGGATCAGATTTGGGTTGATTTGGGTTTATCAGTGAGCGAGACTGACATGGACCAGAAAAGACTGCTGAGGAGTCCAGAACACTGATTTTAATCCCTCCTGACGCTGATGTGAAAGAAAAGAGTCGTCTCAGCACACAGTGACATTTCCCTAAAGATAAAACGTGAACAGCAGCTGCACGTCGGCACACAGCACAGTCCTCCTGCCGAAGATGGACTCCACGGTCCTCGTTATCAAGGAACCAAGAGGTCAAGAGCAGTCCTCCAGCAGACGCTCAGCTCATTTGTCTCCAACACCGACAAAAGGAAGTCTGAAGAACGAGCAGCGAGTCTTCTGACTGCTGACGATGGCGGCGATGACCTCATCCAGCACGACGCCGCACGCCAAATATTGGCACGAATGAGAAAATCAGGAAGTCGGTCAGATCGAGCCAAGCCGGCCGCTGAGGGCGCCGATAGATTGACCTCAATCTGGACGTAATGGAGAGAAGATTGATGTGAGATGGCTTCTGACAAACTCATGAAAACACACAATCAATCCACTTGAAACTGGAGACACACACATTAACACAATTACTTAGAAGTTCCTCATCTGTGTGGCGTTTTGCTGAATTCCAGCAGAGTGCTTTTGTTCTTTACTCCATTTTTCCTGTTTGAGACGTTCTTGCACATTAAAGAGAGCTCTAAATAACACTCAGAGAAAACGTTTCATTTAAAGGAAAACTCATGAAACACGAGAATGAAGACAAATATCCACAAATATTTGTTAATTTTTTCTGACTGCTCACTGCAGCTTCACAAACAAACCCTCGTGTTTCTTCTTCGTCTTCTTTTCACAGGATTACTTGGTCAGAGGAAAGTGGCCGTTAATGCTCCAAACGTTGACTCGCTCCATTAAAATGCTCGCCTCGAACGAAGCCTTCAGTTTGAGCCGAGACTCCCCGATACTTCGATCTGGCAGAAAATAAAAAGCCCCAAAAGTTAATGCCACATGAAAACAGATGGTCGACTTTAGTGTTTCCCGCCGCAGTAAAGACAAAGTCAGCCGTCGCCTCCCTTTACGGCGGCCATATTTAAGACCCTTCCCCCGAAGGCTCTCAGGACCGGAGCAGCACGGAGGCCATAAAACCAACACACTTCTCACTTTAACAACGTTTAACAGTTTTCTTTTTTAAACACTCACCAACTTCCTGTTGATTTACAGGACAGCTTTAAAAATACACGACAGTGACTCCATGTTTGATGCCGACAGCCAGAATATTTAACGCTGCTCTGAAACTCTGGAATTCGTGTGACATTCCTACAAATAAGGACGTTTAAGTGCTGTTTAAATAATGCAGAGAGATAAGCTGCTGTGAGGAGGAGGAGAGGGGACGAAGAGCCGCCTGGGAATCACACACACTCCCAGTCTGTTTGTTTATTTACACTCACTGCATGATAACGGTGACTGAGGACAGAAAGAAGCCTTCACAGCCAGCTGAGTTCACTGAAACCTGCTTTGTCGCTTGTTGTGTTGCAATGCTGAGCTGAGCCACACAGATTGTAAATTCTGTATTAACGAGAAAGGATTCGTTTATCTCCGTCGACCTGAACGTCTCCAAACAGCACTCACCATCTGAAAGAGTGAGAGCAGCAGAATAACAACGAAGGAAGACGTTTAATTCTTTGATTGATTTTCATTTTTGACTTCTTTAACTTTTAGTGTTTGCAGGTGCATCAACTGGTTCAAATGACAGATGTTCATCTGCAAGCAGCTGATGAATGGTGCGTGTCATGAATGTATAGAAGCGCAGTCTGAGTATTTCAGCTCCTGGTGGGGGTGTCAGGCAGCAGCCATCTCAAGAGGAGAAACTCAAGACGGCAGTCATAATTAAATCGCTGCCAGTGATCCATAAATCCGATAACATCACGGCGTTAGATGTCAAGTCTCCTGACTTCTGCCAAAAATGTATTATTGGAAATGATGAATGTTCTGTTAGTTAATTAGAGCGTCAGGGTCGAAGCGACAGCACTGATTCATCATAATTAATGTTTCTTGACTCTCTGAGCTTTTCGTTTATGGGACAGATCTCTGGCACCAACGTCACTTCTGATTATTGATGATTTTATTACATTGTCCGCAGTTCGTCATTATTCACACCATCACCTGATTCTCTGTTTCACATTAGAATCTGGATCAGATGGAAATAAGTGTGAACATGATGAGTATCAGCATCTCTTCGACGGTTAAACCTGATTATTGAGAAGATGTGCAGACAGAAAAGTGTGAATCTATAAATACAGACATTCTGCTGAGTGACTTGTCCTCGTCCTCTCTGTCTGTCGTCTTGTAGTTCAGTCAACAAGCTTTAACAGACAAAACAAACAGGGACGTAAACGTCTCCTGCTGTTTGTGTCGGTGGGGGTCTGCGTCTTGGTCCTGGCAGGAGGCCCCAGACAAACCGCTCTTCATCCTTTGAAATGTGGAGGGCTGGTGTGACTTATTGCCCATTAATTTAATTCACTTCACTTTTATTGAAATATAAAGTCCTTAAACATCCTCGTGTTCAAAAAGTAATGATCCTTAAGATATTTAAAGGAAGGGAAGTGCACAGTCGACTTTTTATTCCAAATGAAGGATGTTTCTCCGGTGTTGTACCTGCTCCTGAGGTCAGCAGCTTTTCAACAGTGGAAAACTTAAATCAAGTTATTGTTGAAACTTAATCACTGAATGAAAATTCGAAAAAGGTGCCTTAATTGGCTGACTGTGTCAAACACAGAATATTTTTTGAGTTCTCAGGCTTTAACATTTCTAAATATATCACCTTCATGATGCTGCATATTCCGTGCAAAATGCTAAAAACTGCACTTTGACACTGTATATGGAAGCTGGAAGGCTATTTTTGGACTGACCTTTAGAAAGCTAATTTAAAAATCCAGATGAGGCTCACGGTGGAGCTCCGGTGTCCTGCAGACCGACCATCTCCACCTCAGCGGTGGAGCGGTAATGAGATGTGCTATCACTCAGGCCGCTGAATCAGACGAGCCATTTGAACGTTTCTCAGAGCTCGATGGTCCACGATGAAAACAAAACAGTTAAACTTGTGAATCAGCAAGCTGCGTGTAAAAACTTTCAGCACGCGGGCCGATGTAACCTTTGGAAGGTGAACCTTTGACAAAACACTAAATTTCTCCTGGAGAATATTTTATTCCTCTGAGCGCAACAAGCTGATTAAACTTTAAATTCATGCTGATTATTAAAAAGGCTCTCCAAACTCCCACCAGCAGCGTGAAAAATTAAGGCACATTTCACAGCAGTTATTAGCAAAGTAACACCGGCGTCTGCTCATCTGATGGATGTTACAATGAAATATTCAGTGTAGAACAAAGAACTCAGCTAAAACCAACAAGACCAAAAGCTGGGAAAACAAATCAGGCTAAAGAATTTCCCCCTGAAGAGGCTCCTGGGAGGAAAAGCAAGAATAAACTTATAAATCCTCCGTGTTGACAAACTGCAGCTTGATAGCGAAGCAGCAGCTCTTTTATAAACGCTGCTGCTGCTCTGAAACATTGATTAATATCTCCCCTCGGTGGGAATAAATCAGCACAATCCATTTGTATCGTTTCAACAAAAAGAACTTTGTCTTCAGACTCCTCGTAAACGTTATCAGATATCTAACGAGCCGACGTTTCCCTGAAGGCTCCAAACGTTTGGAAAAAAATATGATACACCTCTGACTAATTCATCTCTCTGCCCCCCCCCCCCACTTCCAACTAGCACAAATTAAAAGCCCCCAGTGGTGGTTTGAGCCATCATTACCAAAAATGACTGGAACACTAACAGACGCTGCCTCCATGTCTTCACATCTCCGAGCGACAGTCACAGGAAGTAAATGAAATGCAGCATTTAAATTACACCACCTAATATATGCAGCGGACAAATTAGTGGAAAATGAACCAAAGCATTTTACATAAGTAGTGATTTGTAATGAATTAGAGTGCTTTTCCCTGAAGAATTAACAGTTTATTTAAAATTAGAGCAGCCACTTTGGTAAATCCATTCTGACCTACATAAACAGAGTTAACAGCAATCACAACTTCAGTCAGAAAGTTTTGGTTCGGTTGGAGTTTGTTTTTGTTGGTCAGTGGGTTGACTTGTGGCAGATTGAACTGGTGTTGTGCGTCTGACAGGAAAAATGGAGTGAACAGCAGAGCGTCGGGGTTCTGACGGTTATTGATCAGCCGCCCGTCCTGAAAACAGAGCAGATAAACTCCATCCAGGATTTACTTCGGCTCGGCTGTGACTCACAAACAATCGACCTCGTCGTCTCCTTTTTCACTTTTGGAAAATTTCTGCTTTTTTCTTTATTATTATTATTTCATTGTGAGACGCAGAGAGTTTGGATGAAGTCTGAAGTCTTCTCAGGTTGTAATCTGCAGTAGATATTCATCATCTGACATCCAATGCGACCTGTACAAAGAAGAATGTCCAAACAATCAGCACCTTCGACACACAGGTTTTAACTCCAGCTGCCGCCGCTCCGACCTGATTAATTGGTTTAATGGACAGATCGATGGCAGAGAAAGTCTCTCCTGTGGCTCCAGCATACCGCGGTCAATTAAGGAAGCAAGTCTCAAGGATGGAAAAGGAGATTTTATCATTAGAGCCCGCAGGCCTGAACAGCGTTAACACAACCAGAGTGAAACACTTAATTGTGGCCGCTGGTTTACAGACAGCCTGCTCTACCTCCTCATCTCAACATTTGTGTCCGTTGAGACATTAAGGTTTGTGATCAGATGCAAAAAGGCAAAAAGCAGAGAAACAGAAGGAATGGGAACATGTGTTGTGTCCTGACAAGCATCTCAACACGAAGCCACGCGACTCAAACTCCAGAAGATAACTCAGCAGCTAATACCTTCCCTCGACCTACAGATTCATTCCCCAGGAAAGGAAAAGAAAATGTAGAAAAGTTTGCTGATGTGATGTAACAGAGACGTGGTGGATGATTCAATCATGGAAGAACAACAACAACAACAGATCTGGTCTGACAGTCTCACCAATCAAATTAGAGACAGCAGATGGAAAACATTCCTGCTTCATACATGTGAGACAGGATGGATGATGTCGAGAAAGGAGAAAGAGAATTCTGCTTTCCCGGTATCACTGCCATCATTTCAGACGCTCTTCATCTCGCACACAATCTGATTTCCTGCCAGCAGATGAATGTCTAATGAGTTCATCGGGGGGGTGGATGACGTGAGCAAATCTGCAGCAATGAAATAATGAAAATACCACCCAGCGGGGGAATGTTATCGACTCTGAGCGTGTAACGAATGTAAAGAAAGGATAAGTAGCTCAGGAGTGATGCCATCAGTGTCAGATTAGGAGAAACAGGTGCTTCATGTTGACAGCTTGGCCTGTCGTCTTTAAAACGGCCAAAACACATCACACCTGACATTTTTAAGGAGTATCCATATTTTAGTTTCAGATTACAATGAAAGATGGAAGATTTGTTGCCAGTGTTGATTCAGGTTTGGGAACCATTTTGGGTTTTGCCATAACTGCTGCACAGCTGCGATTGTTGTATTAAGCAGTGACACTCACACACAAACTGAGAACGCACAAAAAGAAAAAGATGATCACTTCACAACAAAACCGGCAGGTTGTTTTTTTCTTAAAGGGGAACAGAAATTTTTCTTCCACAATCACAGCAACAAGCGTCAAACTGAGAAACACAGATCACAAAACCTCTCAGCAACACAATCAAGCAAATCTCACACAAGAGCCTCCTGCTGGTGGAACATGAGGAGAGGACACACACACACAGCTGGATGTCGTGCAGCTGATGGAGAGTCAGGCGAAACTTACCAACACACTTCAAACATGAAGAAGAGAAGATCATCGTTTGTTTCACTTTGGGGTGGTTGTGTTCAGCCGGTGATGTTGTGGTGTGATAACACAACTTGAGGTTGACAGTGAGCTGATTGGAGAAGAGAAACTGGTGACTGTGTGAATTGAAACAAACATGGAACATCGGAAATGTTTCATTTTTCCAGGAGGAGGCGGCGGCTCATTCTACTGTGGAAACATCACACAGCTGGAATGAGATCACAGAGAATATTTTAGCATCTCAAACAACCGTAAAGTTGCAGCAATTAAAGAAGGAAATCAGCTGCTGAAGGGCTGAAGCTGACGAGGACGGCGTTCTTTCTTTGTGTTTACAGTGAAATGTCTCCGACTCAGAGGCGTCTGTATGAGCAGAATAAGGTAGGAGCTGATTTTAATGCTGGGAATCTGGACTTTTGGACCTTTGAACCACGCTGGTGTCAGACTGGAGTTCATCTGGGGGACAACGACGTTCTCACTTCTTGTTGCCCAGCGCTCCTCTTGGTTCCTTTGGATTACTTTAAATGGAAAACCTTTTGAGAGGCTCCGTCTGGTCTGGTGGCTTCACTTCTGCTGCTTCTCTGGCCCGGCCTGTCTTTCTGTTTTTAATTATAGTAATTAGTTTGGTGTATAATCATACTCCTCTGCTATAGTCCTTTATTTTGGGCCTTGTCTTGGACTTCCTCTCCTCATATTTTGGCATCTTTGATAAACCAGAAAAAAAAGGACACACTCTAAAATCATGAGTATTTTTCTTTTGCGACATTTTCTCAAACAAACTTGACACTTCTCATAAACTGTCATCCTCGTTTTGTTCTCTCTGTCTGCAGTTTCTTGGCACATTTCAGGGCTCAAAGTCAAAGTGTTAGATATCAGAAGATGAGCTCTATTTATCTGAGTCCGGTCTCAGAGTAGACCTGTCTGGAAGAGCCTTAGAGCTGCATTCCCCCGAATGACCACTGGATGTGAGAAAGGGCAGATTGTATTGAAGTCTATGGGAAAAAGGCCCTAATTCTCACTTGATGTATTCTCCCGGTAAACAATTTCCTCATAGATTTATGGTTTCAGCTTTTAGTATGAAATCTATTTAATTTTAAAATGATTTTGTAAATTACAAATGTCAAACTGGAGGCTTTAAAATGGGCGACATCACCACGACAGTCCTGGACTGACGCGGCAGCATTTCTTCAGAATGATTAAAAAACTACATGTTAAATTTGCTGAGACGTGAACAGCAGCAGTTAAATATTTGGACCTGTCCTCTGGGGAAGGTTATTCCAAACGTCTGACTGCTGCTGAATATCATCGTGTGTGCTCAGGGAGAGAGCAGCTAACAGCTCCTCTCACCGCTGTTGGTTTCAGCAGAAACTTCAGGGTCAGATTCTAAAAATGCATCAGCATCAGTTTAGCAGTGTGTGTGACCTCTGCAGGTTTATGCTTCTGTGTCTCCAGCTATCCATCTCCATCTTCCTGTTTAAATAAGCCTCCATCTCTTATTCATACAACAGACCTTGCAGTCTTCCAGCTGGCCTTCTGCCATGAACCCCCACCAGCAGACTTTTCTCATAAATAAAAAGAAGAAGTTGGAGCGGGGTGGAGAGGGGGGAAGGTTGGGAAGGCCTAAGAGTGGCAGAAACCGGAGACACTCTGACGAAATATGAAATGATAAGAGCAAAAGTCCGGCCTGGCTCCGTATCGTTTTGACAGACTTTTACTTTCCGTGAGTGACTTAATGCAGTTTCAAAATAAAGCTCCTGTATTGGGAGCTGCACAGTTCAGCGGCTACCAAGTTTTGCAACTCAGGGCCTGTTTGGAAGTCTCAAAAAATACCAACGTGCCCAATCCGCCTCCTCAGAGAACTGTTGTACAAATAATGAAACATTCAGAACCAAAAGAGGCTTCACTTTATTTTGTTACCCTCCTAAATGCTAGCCAGCTTCTCACATTCCCATTGTAGCTGCTCTGGTTGGGAAATGGTTCTGGACTTCGCAGTGAGATACAAACAGTGTGTGAGTCTCCTCGAACCTCCGAGGATATGAAGTGTAAAATCATTCTTCACAGTTTCATAGTAAAGTGACTTTCGGAGGATGGTGGAGAATTCTCCATATTCTCACTGCAGGTTTGCACTCTGAAACCTGCCACTTCCGATCTCACATGGCAGGAAGCCATCACAACGATGGGCCCTTGTAATGGCAGGCTGATGTTGATCTGTGTTTGATTAAACAGCTCAGCCTGCCCGAATCAACAGGATACACATCGAGCTTTTATATTTTTAATAAACCTCACCTGGAGCGTGCCTTCATGCATGACCTTCTTTACACTCCGATAACTGTTTCATTTTCAAATGGAAATTGAAACAGAACACTGAAAAACAGATGAGCAGCAGAATATAAAGCAGCTTTCACCATGAAGTTACCTGGAGTCATCTCATGGAGTAACTCAAACAGGGCAGACTGTCGGAGGAAGAGCTGCAGGTCTGACACTCACGAACGTGGAGGATTAGTGGCAGTTCTACTGCACTTTAGACAAAGTAGCTGCTCAGGGAGGGAGTCAGGGATTACATCTGATCAGTTTATCTGGCTCTGCAGCCTGATTATCATCATCTGCTGAAGTAAATAATAAAGCCACTGTAAACCCAAAAGCAGGAACCAGAAGAGACTAAAATAAGTATAAATGTTTCATCATACAGATCGTTAAACTGAATCTGCTGTCTCTCAGACAGGAGGATCATTAACCAGCGCTGGCACGCTGACTCAACGAGCATCTTAACAAACAGAGATAATCCCATCTATTCAGGCACGGCCCCAACCTGCACTCATCCATCCCTTCTTTATCACCTCTCTGCTTTAAACCCTCACGTCCATCTGCCACCAGGTGACAGATTCTCATTCATTTAACACTTCCGCTGATGGATCACCCTCAGAGGCCCATCTGCACTAAAAAGTGAACTAGAAACATCATTGTGGTTTCTGCTTCTCCGTGATTCAGCGTAAGTGTCTGAAGATTCAGGTTTTTAATTCTTAAAAGAAGAAACTAAAAGAAAAAGCCCAACGTGGATGATCATTGAGCGTCACCATCACTCAGCGTAGACGGGTGCTTCCCTTTCTGCGAGCTGAGGACAGTTAGAATGAGCCTGACATATTTGGCATCTCTGCACACTTAAATATATAATAATGAGCCTCAGACGCTGAATGTAAATAAAAGATCCATCCGGCTGCTGGATCTCGAGGGATTTATTTGCAGGTGAGTCTCTGACTTTCATCAAACTGATCTGAGGAGAATCCAGCTAATAAAACCTTCCACAGTCCGAGCTCACCTCCTGTCAGACTGCAGTTCCTCTGACTCCATCAGTGAGTCGCAGCACAATTAGAAATTTAACAGCTGATTTACAACTTCGACGGACTTCTATGTTATTCTTTTTCAGGCTTAAAGTTCTACACGGCTCGGCCCATTTTTGGAAGACTTATTTGGATTCAGGTCCATCCATTTTTAAATATGGTCCATAGTGTGAAGGTGCAGTTGGAAGTCCTCGCAGCGATGATGGGATGGTGTCCCGTGGAGTTTGGCCTCATGAACACCGTATCAGAACAACACATACTGCGTTTGAGGCGATAAAATGATCTGGAATTTTTTTTTCCCATTTAATTTTTACCTTCCTATCTGTCAGGCTCGTGAGGGGTGCTGATGTCGATCCCAGCTGGCAGAAAGAAAGTTAGAAAGTGAAGAATAAAGGCTGGTATTTTATCTGTCTGTTTATAGTTTCTGTGTGTTTTAAGCACAAACCTGCAGCTACAGGCAAGATTTTCTGTCTGAGCATAAACTACAAATATTTGGGAAATGAGCCAGAGCAGTGTGGGAGGTTTTGAATAATGAATGGAGGCTGTGCAGTCTGGGTTTGAAGCTGCGCTGACACCGGTTGGTCTGAGCAGGCGGTTCCTCCGAGACCTGCACATTTCACTGCACACATCGAAGCCAGCTTCTCCGGGAAACGTTTGTTTGTTTCTTTGTGAAGAAACGCAGACACTGCTGCACCCGTGTTCTGGCTGTGAAGTGTTTGTTTGATCATATGTTGACCACACAGGTCAAGTTCAAACACACAGTCATCATCACATGATTGCTTCTGAAAATGGCTCCTTAATAACCCCTCTGACCGGGTCAACCTTCTGATCAGAGTCCTCATGTCCTCAAACTCACTCATCTGGCGTGTTCTCTCGGTTTTTCTGTCCCCATCAGCTGCTGCACTGATGCATGGATCGTGGTTATGAAGGAAGAACTAGGCAGACAAGTAAGAAGCATCGTTAAAGTTGTGCAGGCTGTGAAGGGAAACTGTTATCTGCCGACCTCGGGTGTCTGTCGTCCATCTCGTCCTCTCACTGCACACGTCTCCAAAGAAGAATCTGAACCGGGTCCAGCCGTCATTACAGCCTGACTGTGCAGCAGAGAGGTAATCCCTGCACACAGCAGCAGGCCAATTAATTAAGAGTCACCAGCTAAGCGAGGCGAGCATGGTAACTCCACACAGAGAGCCCTCAGGATCACTGATGGGACTCCTGCTCTTTTTATATTCGTCGTGCGTCTCTAAATTCAGACTGTCTGGGAGTGTTTGTGTGATTGAATCACATCTCATCTGCCAAAAAGCATTTTGCATCATTCATTCCCTGGACTAAAGCATTAACCCTCTCACTGAGTTACTCTTTCCTCAACCTGCAGCCAACATTTGATTTGTGACATCATCTTCATTTGATCTGAACTTTTATATGAAAAACTGGAGGTCCATCCCTCAAACTCACCGTCTCAGTATCTAAATTTCAGTCTTCGTTATCTTATTGTGTTGTTCCAACCTCCGGCCACCAGGAGGAGGACTTTGGCTCAGCAGACAGCTGTTTTCAGCACAGCTGACTGAGCTCTTATGGAAGCAGTCGTGGTTGTACCTCCATCTGCAATCGCTGCGTGCAGGTGCGACAAAAAAATAAAAAGAACAACCTTTCAAGTTAAGTCATGACAGTTTTTGTTGCTCAACAACATGATCGGTTTGTAGCCAGTTCACATCAGTAATCATGCTCCATCTTGGCTGATTAAGAGCAACATCAGACTTGAACATCTTTAGATTTGGTGTCACTAACACATTCCAAGGCGTCATTACCTCAAAAAAATAAAAAGAACAACCTTTCAAGTTAAGTCATGACAGTTTTTGTTGCTCAACAACATGATCGGTTTGTAGCCAGTTCACATCAGTAATCATGCTCCATCTTGGCTGATTAAGAGCAACATCAGACTTGAACATCTTTAGATTTGGTGTCACTAACACATTCCAAGGCGTCATTACCTCCGATCCAACAGAACTGTGACAGTTTTCTGCACATCCACGATAAAAGCTCCATTTATTTCTGATGGCGCCACTTTTCCAAAACGTTCTAAAAACTTTGATAGCGTTTAGATTTAGTGCTACTTTTGGTTCAAGCAGCCAGGAGGTGCAGTCACGTCACGTGTCCTTGCTTTTTCTATGGAGGGTCTGTCCAATTTCTTCAGCTCATACAGCCATTGTAAAGGAAATATGAGATTCAGGCTGAAGGTACAAAATCTTCCCACTCGCTCACTAAAGTGCGTGTAATAGTAATGAGATTTTAGCAGAAGGGTGAAAAGAGGTGATCTGGCAGGTAAGAGGGAGAACGTTTCCTCTTCCAAGGACAGACAAGATGAAGAGCTTTTGAACAAATGCAGGCAAGGGCCTATTTAGGAAGTGTCGGAGTGCTGGAGGTCAGGGCCGGAGTTTCGTTTTCTCTGACAGGAGAGGAGGCTGCCTTGGAGAGACCGCCGCATCATCGCAGTAGAGTTACAGTCTGAGCTGTGTTCCTGACAATATACATCCATATTATTTCACTTTCATTCTCACCTCATTTTAGGTGTTCAGCACATTTCACAATCAACTCACAGCACTCGTTCATATTCTGTTCATGCAGACGCACACACGTGCAAACATTTCTGCAAACTGACAACAAACCTGCTATCTGTGTCAGTTGAGATTAAAGGAGACAAAAAGGAGAAGGAGAATGTGACACACTGAAATTGAAACGGGAGGGGAAAAAAGGGAAAAGATACCGAGACGAGAAAATTAAAAAGGCTGATTGAAAGTCATAATGTGACAGAAATGCAAAGGTGGAGACAGACAGGAAAAGGACGGTGAGAAAAGGAAAGCGAATGGATCAGAGAGCTGCAGCCTGAAACCAGACAGACGGATCGTGTTCAGATCTACAGTCACAGGAGGATATTTTCTCTTATTTGAGTCCCACATCTTCAATATGTCTTTTTCACCCAGCTGGTTGATGCAGAAATCTTCCTTCGTGTGATGTCAGACTTTGTTCAGCCTTTTTAACAGGTGTCAGGAAACACAACACAGGGCCCACATGAGGCGCTGCTCACAGAGATTTAGAGAGTCTGGATCTGGGCCACGATTTTATTTCCATCTCAGGCCGCCAAAGTCAAAGATTTGTGTTTAGGAAACTCACTAAGTTACAGACGCTGGTGAAGAAAATTAATGTTCAGGCCTCGACAGAAGAGCAGAGCAGATGTGATGCAAAGAAATGTTTTGAATTAATATGCAGACCACAGTGGATGCTGGGAAAGACACAAAAATGGAAATCAGAAGAACGACATGAATGCAAAAGGGAGATGAAAGGCGAAAGGGACATACAGCGTCTGAATGAGGGTGTGTGGTTCAGAAGTGATAATGCTCCGGCTGCCTGGAAAAATCATCTTCACACGTTTCTGTTATTGCTCAAAGTGAATGGTAAATATTCTGAAAGGATTTTTTTTTTCCACCAAATGGCTGGAAAAAAGAAAAAAATCCAGCGTTCAGTCAGAAGCAGGAAAGAAAGACTGACAGAAACCAAACTGGGGAGAGCAGGGACATCAGAATAAAGTCTGTCCGGTTACTGAGAGCAGAGAGAAGACTTTAACAGCAGCTGCTCACTCCTGGGAAACTTTTCTTCTGACAGATCACAGCGGCCTCAGATAGATAGACTGAATCAGTACCAGACCGGAACAGGACGTTTTGGGTTTCTGAAGGATCGAACGCAGGATCGACATACAACCTGTGTGAATGAAACCAAAGCTGAAGAGCCTTCAACCTGCATACCTTGTCCCATTTCCCATCACTCCCCTAAATTTATCAATTTAAACGGTCCACAGTGTCCTCACACGTGTATGCTGTGTTCCTTTAAGCTACCAAAGTCTGACGAGATGAGCTGTTTGCTTACAGACTGAGCTTTTGTCTCTTTCCTCTGGACTCTGATGGTGAGTGTGTAATGACTGGGAGGTCCACGGTTAGGTACACACAGACACACACAGACACACACACATCCAGTCTGAGCTGATGGGTCTCTGCTGCCACCAGCTGATCAGCTACATATTTATATACACACACTTCAAACTCCTTCCTGTTTACAGACTTCCTTCGCCTTGTTGAAGGAGGCTCAGCTACTTGAATTAGATGAAGGATTGTTCATCAGCAGTTTCAGCAGCGTAATCATCATTCATGATGCTACACATGCTTTTCATTGCTGAGGCGTCAGCTGGGTATTTTCCTGGTGAATCATTTGGTCTATTTAAAGTCAGAACAGAGTGAGATGTATCATCCATCATCATTCTGAGCCCCATCCAGTATTTTTCTTTAATGAAAGTTTAGTGTTTGGTGCAGAGCTTCAAGAGGCTGGAACCAAATTACCTTTAATACTCAGGACCAAAAATTGGCTGATATCCATTTCCTGAAGAGAAGAAACAGACAGATCTGCTCTGATGTCCTCAGTCACTCTGTGTGTATGCGTATGTAACATATAGAAATCTCTCTCCTCTTCCTCTGTGACAGTCTCAGATTGAGACAACATTAATTTGGTCAGATTTTATCGGGCCAAGTTCTGGACTCAGAAGAACCTCTGATGTTTACAGAAAAATACGGGCTGAAATTTTAAGTTTGGGCTAAAATGTTATTTGATGCAAGTTTCTGAGCTCTGCTGTTGGTCAGAAATTACAGAAATAACAATATAATAATAATAATAATAATAATAATAATAATGAATGGGTTCAACTCAGATATTCAGTGCATTACATGTTTAGTTTCTACCATCTAGTGGAGAAAACACAGAACTAACCAAAGATTCCTCTGGCACAGATTTGGTTTCTGACACAGGTGAGACCGGTTTTTACGTCACTGTGGTTTATTGTTTTATACGTCGACTATAAAGTTATGAGGATGTGGCTCACCCTCAGATCAAACTTTAAGAGAGGACTGAGAAGTGAGAACGAGCAGCCTCCTCTCTTCAGATATTTTCTTCACACCTGAAGATGGAAAGTGTCTGCAAGTCGACCTGAAGTGAGTTCAGCAGGTGAGAATCTGTAAATGTCTGAACAGGATCACTGTGATCACATTGTGTTGTTTCACTGTTTGACAGGACAGCAGAACTTTCCTTGATGCTGATTGGATAGTTTAAGATCTGTCAAAATATTCTTAATGTTCTTTACGTGTTTTGGAATCACAAATTTTGAAGGAAAACGACGTGAGGATCATTTGCATTAATGTTGTTGGTTCAACAAGTCATTAATGTTGAGTCTGAGTGGAGAGAGTTTAATGACAGAAGTGGTCAGACAGCTCAGATAATGACTGGGGCGTTGTTTCTCTTCCGAGAACAACAACAACAACATCAATTATCACTGATGCTAACTTTATCTGAAACTATTTTGTTTCATGTCTCAGTATCAGGGTAAGTAAAGTTAAATATATCTATCATTTTCTATCAACACAGTTGTACTGGTATTATAAAGAAATATAACTTTTTGCATAATTCGAACACATTTAGGATTATAAATGAAGAACTAACACATTTTAGAGCTGTTCTCACAAATTAAGATTTTCCTTGGCACCTATTTCTTCCATGTTGATGAGGCGTAGGAGAACTGGTGTGTGTGATGTTGGACGTTAGTGAGAGTCGGACAAATCTGACCATCGCTAATAAAGATGATCACACTGTGAAACTGTAAACTATGTTGTACTTTTGCGCTCTGTTCGAGGACAAAAGTATTCCATGTGAGTCTTCAGCAGTTGGGTACAGATCATTACAGGAATATGTAGTTCGTCACAACTTGGACCATCTTCACTGTTGCTATTCCAAGTATTTTGTACCGTGTGACGACAATAATTGTTGATGCACAAACATGGCCTCCAATTGCCTGGAGGCAAAATTAGCCTTTTTTTCTTTACCAATGATTTTTCCCATTTCATACAATCAGCACATGTATTTAAATTCCAGGTATGAGAAAGGAAAACTGCCTTCAGCCTGATTCAGTAATGCTGAGCATTAATCTGGATCATTTATATTTCAGCTCACTAATGTTAGCCAGCTGATGGTGCTCCTTCTCATTTTCAGTGTTGGCGAGGTATTGTGTGGTTTCGTTGATTTATTCTTTCACCTTTTTGATATGATTTTCATTCCAAACATCTTATCATCAAACATCAAACATCTCTGACTGAACAACATTAACGTGCATGTGAGCTGAAGTCGTTGTATAAGTAGTGAGTAGTAAAGCCATTAGTTCTCCTGTTGAAATTGTCAGGTATTTGTGCATTATTGGAGTGTTTGTGTTTCTGAAAAGATCACAGAGTGACTGCAGCAGTCAAATTAAAATCAGGGTTTATTCCAGCAGGTCAATCAAAACAAAGAAACAAATCCAGTTTCTGTTTGTTATTACATCACTCCAATTAAGTTATTCTTCATTGGTCGAACAAAATGTCAATCTAAATTAATAAAATGAATGCATGGCTCCTATTGGCCAGCCAGAACAAGCCCCGCCTCTAAAGTTGACACATCGACTGCAACCAAATTAGCCGCGCTAAAAGAGTGAATTTTCAGTGAGATGAGGAGAAAAATGTCGTATGGATAATAAAATTACCCCAACAGAGCGTATTTTCGGGGACAAGCGGCGAACAGAGGAGCCAGAATTTATTCACCTTTGGCGGCGCCAAAGTCAGCGAGTCAGCGGAGTCCGTGCTAACATAGCTAGCGACGGTTAGCTTCCGTTAACAAAGATGGCGCCCTGTCAATCGTGTGTGTTCTTTTATATTCTGACTATTCTGAATAGTTTATAGTTGGACTCGTCTTACTGACATAGCTAATGTGTCCTGTGATGTAACTCTTGTTGTGTTTGTGTGAAGGTGGAGGCTCAGCTATGGATCAGTGTGAGGTCGGAGTGGAAAACAATCTGTGGGGGAAACTTGAGAGTCAGGATGAAACTCAGAGGTGAGATGAGGACCTGTAGCTGTCCACGACTCTTCTCCAGGGCAGTAGGAAGGTTAGAATAAACTTTTACATGTCTCCTTGGTCTGTATCAGAGAACAGCAGCAGAGCCCAGACTGTCCTGGACCCAGCAGTGAATCCATTAACAGTGAGGGGTCACTGCACTGTGATCCATCCTTCAAACATCCTACTGATGAAAGGTAAGACTGCCACAGTCCATCCTCTGTCAGTCAGCCCGGACCAGAGGCTCGAATCTTTGACAACATCTTTGCCTCTTTTGTGATTTAACAAATCACTGAAATGTGAGACTACATGAGTCATTTTGTCTGTAATGTCAGAAATTTAGGTGCAGCAGTTGGTTCATAATGTGGCATTTTGGATATGTTGGATTCAGGGGAGAGGGCAGAAAGTCTGGATGTTAGCAGAGCTGTCAGGTTTTTACAGTTCTACTGTCAGGAATTGTCTACAGTTTGCCCCCAAGAAGAGAACTGAAATGAGAAGTAGTGATTTTCACCATCATTTGGGTGTTCGGTGAACTAAGAGCCAGACAGATTAGTCAACTGATCAATTAAGATGAGGTCAGGTGAGGTCTGTTTTTTAGGTTCAAATTCTTTTTATTTCTCATTGGTCTGTATCAGAGAGCAGCAGCAGAGACGAGAATGTCCTGAACTCAGCTGTATCTCCATGAAGACTGATGGGTCACTGCAACGTGATCCATGCTTCCAATCTAAACATCCTACTGATGAAAGGTAAGTCCATCCTCTGTCAGATCAAATCACTGAAATTTGAGACTACATGAGTGATTTTGTCTGTAATGTCAGAAATTTAGGTGGAGCAGTTGGTTCATAATGTGGCATTTTGGATATGTTGGATTCAGGGGAGAGGGCAGAAAGTCTGGATGATAGCAGAGCTGTCAGGTTTTTACAGTTCTAGTGTAAGCCTGTCAATGTTAAAAGAATTGTCTACAGTTTCCCACCAGGGACAAAAATAAAATGAGAAGAGTGATTTTCACCATCTTTTGGGTGTGCGGTGAACCAAGCACCAAACAGATTAGACAACAGATCAATTAAGATGAGGTCAGGTGAGGTCTGTTTTTTAGGTTAAAATGATTTTTGTTTCTCATTGGTCTGTATCAGAGAGCAGCAGCAGAGCCCAAACTCTCCTGGACCCAGCTGTGTCTCCATGAAGAATGAGGGGTCAATGCAACGTGATATACACGTAAACTCAGAACAACCTGCTGATGGAGGGTAGGAATTTAAAACCAAACTTTAATATCTGACTCTGGAGAAGATGAATCATGTTTGGGACTCTAATCATCTGTTTCAGCACTTAACTGCCTGTTTGTAGTTCTTTACCTTCCTGTCTAAAGAGAACTGGACTCCACAACAGTTACAGTATAAAGAAAGTCAGAGGGACATGAGGGCAGTGAGGCTTTATACAGGTCAGGAAGTCTCACTTCTCCACAGCGGTTAGCTGAGTACTGACCTGCTGAATAATTTAATGAACAGCAGATGTATTTTACTGTGGTCAGAGATTCAACCAGAGCTCCTGACTGGTTGGTCAGACACATGGGATTGGGTGCTATCTAAAGAGAAGTGAACATTTACCATGTGTCTGTCCATCAACAGGACCACAAGGCTGGTTCTTACTGACTTGTTGCTCATCCTTGTCCAAACCCTGGACTGCTCTTGTGTGGTGAGGTTGATCAAAGTCCTAGTTGGGGCCTGTTCCTCATTGGCTTTGGTGATAGAGCCTCTGCACTGTCTCAGCTTTGCCATCTGATTTAGCCCATTGCTGAAGGGGACACTATAGACATAGTGTCACTCTGAGGAGGAAGTTTCTGTGTTCAGATTGAGGTCTTGGATCTCTCAGGAGGTCAGTTTCCTTAAAGTTGAATTTTTCTCCTCAGACTTAAAGAAGAGAGCTCAGAGGTCCACAGTGATCAGTCTGCCCAGCAGCATCAACCAGACCTGGACTCCGTATTTATGGTCTGTACATGAACTGTTAAACTCCATCAAACACAGATTAAATCCAGACTTTACTTTCAAATCCTAACAGTCTTCACACTAACATGTGAATCACATGTTATTCACTTTAAGTGAAATCTTAAATTTATTATCTGTTCCAGCTGCTGGAGGAGAACATCGTCACTTTTGTGAAGAACGAGCTGAAGAGAGTCCAGAGGAACCTGAGACCAGATTACCCAGAATCCTTAGAGAGACGGATGGAGGATGAGGACTGTGAGGATGAAGAGCAGAGGAGGAGCAGAGAGGCATTTCTGAAGATCACAGTAAACTTCCTGAGGAGGATGAAGCAGGAGGAGCTGGCTGACTGTCTGCAGAGCAGTAAGAGGATTTAACATTGTGGATTAACTTGAATGCCTCAGGATCCCCCAGTCAGAGCTGGTTGATGTGGCCGGGAAAGGGAAGACTTGTGCTTCCTACTGAAGTTGCTACTCCCACGACCCAACCTCGGATAAGCAGATGAAGATAGATAGATGGATCAATTTATTTAGAGATTGTCTAGTCATATAATACTCATTCTTTAAGGGATGAAACATTGAAAGACCATCTTTGAAGTTATTTATTAATGTGCCTGATGAGTCTTTTTGTTGTTGTTGCTGGTCTTTTAGAAACTTGTGCTCCAGTTTGTCAACGTAAAGTCAAATCTAACCTGAAGAAGAAGTTCCAGTGTGTGTTTGAGGGGATCCCTAAAGCAGGAAACAGAACCCTTCTGAATCAGATCTACACAGAGCTCTACATCACAGAGGGAGGAACTGGAGAGGTCAATGAGGAACATGAGATCAGACAGATTGAAACAACATCCAGGAAGCTGAACAGACCAGAAACAATCATCAGACAAGTAGACATCTTTAAAGTCCCACCTGGAAGAAGTGGACCAATCAGAACAGTGATGACAAAGGGAGTGGCTGGCATCGGGAAAACTGTCTTAACTCAGAAGTTCACTCTGGACTGGGCTGAAGACAAAACCAACCAGGACATAGAGTTCACATTTCCCTTCACCTTCAGAGAGCTGAATGTGCTGAAAGAGAAGAAGTTCAGCTTGGTGGAACTTGTTCATCACTTCTTCACTGAAACCAAAGAAACAGGAATCTGCAGCTTTGATCAGTTCCAGGTTGTGTTCATCTTTGACGGTCTGGATGAGTGTCGACTTCCTCTGGACTTCCACAACACTGAGGTCCTGACTGATCCTACAGAGTCCACCTCAGTGGACGTGCTGCTGACAAACCTCATCAGGGGGAAACTGCTTCCCTCTGCTCGCCTCTGGATAACCACAAGACCTGCAGCAGCCAATCAGATCCCTCCTCAGTGTGTTGACATGGTGACAGAGGTCAGAGGGTTCACTGACTCCCAGAAGGAGGAGTACTTCAGGAAGAGGTTCAGACATGAGGAGCAGACCAGCAGGATCATCTCCCACATCCAGACCTCACGAAGCCTCCACATCATGTGCTACATCCCAGTCTTCTGCTGGATCACTGCTACAGTTCTGGAGGAGAAGTTGAAGACCAAAGATGGAGGAGAGCTGCCCAAGACCCTGACTGAGATGTACGTCCACTTCCTGGTGGTTCAGTCCAAACTGAAGAACGTCAAGTACTTTGGAGGAGCAGAGGCTGATCCACACTGGAGTCTAGAGAACAGGAAGATGATTAAGTCTCTGGGAAAACTGGCTTATGAGCAGCTGCAGAAAGGAAACCTGATCTTCTATGAATCAGACCTGACAGAGTGTGGCATCGATATCAGAGCAGCCTCAGTTTACTCAGGAGTGTTCACACAGATCTTTAGAGAGGAGACGGGGCTGTACCAGGACAAGGTGTTCTGCTTCGTCCATCTGAGTGTTCAGGAGTTTCTGGCTGCTCTTCATGTCCATCTGACCTTCTTCAACTCTGGATTCAATCTGTTGTCAGAAGAACAAACAAAGGTGTTTAGAGGCTCATCTGAACCTCTAACTCTCTACCAGAGAGCTGTGGACGTGGCCTTACAGAGTCCAAATGGACACCTGGACTTGTTCCTCCGCTTCCTCATGGGTCTTTCACTGCAGACCAACCAAACTCTCCTACGAGGCCTGGTGACACAGACAGGAAGTAGCTTAGAGACCAATCAGAAAACAGCCCAGTACATCAAGAAGAAGATCAGTGAGAATCTGTCTGCAGAGAAAAGCATCAATCTGTTTCACTGTCTGAATGAACTGAATGATCATTCTCTGGTGGAGGAGATCCAACAGTCCCTGAGATCAGGACGTCTCTCCACAGATGAGCTGTCTCCTGCTCAATGGTCAGCTCTGGTCTTCATCTTACTGTCATCAGAAAAAGATCTGGACGTGTTTGACCTGAAGAAATACTCAGCTTCAGATGAGGCTCTTCTGAAGCTGCTGCCGGTGGTCAAAGCCTCCAACAAAGCTCTGTATGTGCCGATAAATCCATCTACATCAACTGAATCTTTTTCTTTAGCTGACACCAAAAACATGTTTTTATAAGTTTTATTTCTCCAATTCCTCTTCAGACTGGGTGGCTGTAACCTCTCAGAGAGAAGCTGTGAAGCTCTGTCCTCAGTCCTCAGCTCCCAGTCCTCTAGTCTGAGAGAGCTGGACCTGAGTAACAACAACCTGCAGGATTCAGGAGTGAAGCTTCTGTCTGATGGACTGAAGAGTCCACACTGTGAACTGGAGACTCTCAGGTCAGGACTCAGCTCTGTGTTGAGAGGTCCTATATTTTTTCATGAGCTTGTATTAAATGAGGTAATAATGAACTGAAAAGGTTTGTATATTTGGGAAATCATCAGAATAAAAATCTGCTGCAGATTGAATCACTGATTTAATGGAGAACACACTGAGGTAAACAAATTAAGCACACATCATGTTGCTCAGCCAGCAATTAATTCCTGCAGATCATCAGTGCTTGCTGTTCCTGCTGCAGCATCTGTGGACCTGATTATATGTTATGGATCATTTATTTGAGTTATTTCCTGTTTCCTGGTTAACTGTAGTCGAAGGTGCACTGAAGAAATTGGTTGTATTTTTCATAACGTGTCTGTCTTCAGTCTGTCAGGATGTCTGGTCACAGAGGAAGGCTGTTCTTCTCTGGCCTCAGCTCTGAGCTCCAACCCCTCCCATCTGAGAGAACTGGACCTGAGCTTCAATAATCCAGGAGACTCAGGAGTGAAGCTTCTTTCTGCTGGACGGGAGGATCCAGGCTGGAGACTGGACACTCTCAGGTATGGACAGATGGACAGACAACAGCAGCTCTCACTCTGTTTCTCTGTCTCTCTGACTAACTGAGGACTCTGTTTCTTCCTCCAGGGTGGACCATGGTGGACCACAGAGAATGAGACTTGGTCTGAGGAAGTGTGAGTGTGTTTTCACTTTGATTCATGTTACAGTAGACTGAAGTACAAAGATGAATTTCTCCAGTTTCATTCAGCATCAACACTCCATGTGTTTATTGATGTGGATCTCCATCAGCCGTCATCTTTGGCTCCACAGCAGAAACAAAGCAGAACATTGCTGCCATCTTGACTCTCATGTTCAGTAATTGTTGATGTTCTAACTGGGTTTTTGGTTTTAATTTTAATGTAGTCAAACATTATTCACAGCTGATGAAATGGAAGTTTGAATGATTCACTGATAAATCAACAGATGATAAACTGAAGCTGTTGTTCTCTCCATCAGATGCCTGTGAACTGGAACTGGATACAAACACGGTGTACAGACACCTGAAACTGTCTGACAACAGGAAGGTGACATATGTGACAGAGATACAGCTGTACCCTAATTATCCAGACAGATTTGACTTCTGGCCGCAGCTGCTGTGTAGAAATGGTCTGACTGGTCGCTGTTACTGGGAGGTCGAGTGGAGCGGAGAAGTCCGTATATCAGTAACATACAAAGGAATCAGAAAGAAAGGAGGCAGTAAAGACTGTGTGCTTGGAAAAAATGATCAGTCCTGGAGTCTGAAATGCTCTGATTCTGGTGGTTACTCTTTCTGGCACAACAACAAAAAAACCTCCATCTCCTCCAACTCTTTCCCAAACACAGTAGCAGTGTATTTGGATTACCCAGCTGGCTCTCTGTCCTTCTACAGAGTCTCCTCTGAGTCACTGATCCACCTCCACACCTTCAATGCCTCGTTCACTGAGCCTCTGTATCCTGGGTTTGGGTTTGGTTACTTCTCACCAGGATCCTCAGTGACCTTTTCTTCTCTGAAGAAGGCAGCATCTTTCAGAAGACACAGCAATCTGCAGTGACCAAGGTGATCTGCTGATATGCTGAAGATGTGTTTCACCAGATAAATTAACAATTGTTATTCCAGATCCATATGTTAGTTTTATACTGCCATTTCTAATCTTAGAATTGTATTTATTCTGTAGCTCATCTTCATATTAGATGGAAATATAACTTTAAAACTGGGCCAATGTGTAACCATAGTGTCTAATAGTATAAAAAAAAAGGATAATTTATTCTGTCTGTTTAATGTATTCGGTCTGTGATAATGTATTCGGTCTGTTTGTGATTGACTTTAATTCATTCCAAAGTTCATAGCTGTTCTGGTATCAGATTTTCCGATCAAGTAATTCTCAGTTTTACACAGACATCTGAGACTTTGTTTGGATCAGCAACTTTTTAAAAGCTCCTGCTGTCAGAGATACATGTATATATTGTTTTTAGTTTTTTCATGGATGTTCACCTTCACTCATCAAATTCATGAAGATTACTTCATTTTTCAATTATTCAATCATCAGTTAATGTAACCACCTGCTTTCATCATGGTTGTCAGTGACTGTTTAACTGATTTAAAAATTGTGATTGTAAAGCCAATAAAATGTAAATATCAAAAGATTTTGTTGTATTGATGTATAAAATACTCAGCTTCACTCCTTCTGCCTCGTAAAACTAAAAAAGTGACTATATATAATGGGATATTTGAAAACTGACAGTTTGATGCTCATATCTGGTGTCTTGATGGTCATTTTCAAACAAGAGGAGCTAACTGAGATTGGCTCTTTGATGCCATGTCAAGAACGTGAGATAAACAAAATAATAGAAACACAAACTAGTTATTTCTGTTCAATGTTAACTATTAAATGAAATTGATGTATATATTTAAATGTTGCAGTCATTTAATGCTTTAAAGATGAAGATCATTAGCAAACGAGCTAACAGCTCACTGTTCAGTTTCCATAAAAAGATGGTCTGTTATGGACGATGTGGTTTATTAACAAGATCTCTGAAAATGTTTGTGATCAAGACATGAACTCTTAGAATCACTGTTGAAAACATCTGCATGATTCGATATTTTCAAGATTAATTTCTGCTAGTTAAAAGTCAAGTATTTAAGTATTTATTTCCTCTTTACAAGACATTGTCCTCAGATAAGAAATTAAACATGAGACCTGAATGTTAAAATAATGAAATCAGTTCCAAGTGACATAATGCTTCATATGAGTCAAATGAAAAACATTCAAACAGTCAAAAATTATGCTTATCCTCATTTAAAATAATACATAAAACAAATAAAAACACTTCTGATTCTTGACTAAACTCATAAAAACTTCCATATTTTAATTAGTTTTTCTAAAAAATATTTTCCCGCCAGTTCTGTTGTCTGCAGAAACCGGAAGTAGCAGATTCTCCTGAGCCAAGCCAAGCTGATCTTATCACAGAAAAAAGGGAAAAGCTGATGTTTTTGTTTTTTTTTTTTGAAATGGTAAATCAACCAGAAGCCAAAGTTTGATATTATGATTAATTTATTAAAAAAATACATATATTTAAATTTCTATTTCGACGATTTTTCCCGAATCTCGCGTAACCTCGCAGACTCCTGCCGGTCCCTTCGCGGTCAAGATGGCGGCTGAGCGGGAAAAGGTGCAGAGCAGTCAGTCGGTGAGTCGGCGAGTTTTAAAACAGAAAGTTTTAGTTCGGAGTGTTTCCGGCTCCATCAGCCCGACTCCGTGTGTGTTTGTCCCGGGGCCGGTCCGGAGGAGAAGCCCGAGGCTGAGTTAGTTTCCCGGTCCGACTCTGGAGCCGACACCGGTCTGTCTTCACCGGGCGGAGCAGCCTAGAGCAGCTAAAGGGCTCCATTTGGACTCCGGCCGGACTTCCTTCAGCTTCAGCTGCAGTGAAACACTGACTGAGGATTTCCCTCCACATCTGGACCATAAAGCATTAATTCACCGGAAGCAAAGCTTCTAATAAATAAACCAGATGAATGATGTTTGGCTGCAGGCTGAGGTTCACCGGGCCGTTTAATTGACCCTGTGATAAGATTTTAATGAATTATTCAGATCAACAAAGACAGAAAAAGTAAAAAGAAATTGGCCATAAATGACTGTAAAGGCATTAGATATGTGGGCTGCTCACTCTGTTTTTCAGGCAGGTGCAGGATGAGTTGATGTTTGTTCAACAGCATCATCTGCTGGAAAAGCTGCAGAACAGCTTGAACCACGGCGGCACGGTGGATCAGTGGTTTGTTCTGTTCCTCACAGCCCGAGGGCTTCCTGCAGGTGAGACAGTGAACAGCTGTTATGGACACTGACCCATCCACGGTGAGCCGGTCCTCTCCAGCCAGGACTGGGTCCAGACCCCTGCAGGTATGAGCAGCACAGATTATGATCAGTGGATGGATGGATGGATGGGGACCAGACTAGTTTGGCTGCTGTGGAGACAGATTCCAACAACAACATCATTCCTGCTCATCATTTTATGGCTGATCAAGCTGACCGTTCACAGCAGAGGACAAAATGATCCAGTTCTCTGTCACTGGTCCTCAGTCTATAACCGGTTCCTACAGTTATCAGTCATGAACCCGTTGATTGTTGTTTTAAATTTCATCAACACTTATGAATCTACAGAGCTACACTGAAGGACATTAGATGATTTGTTGCTCCATCTGGTGGACAAACAGCAGAACTAAATCATCTGATTTTATGTTCTGTCACTGACTCGGTTTCTGTCCAGGTCAGACCGGTTTTGATGTCACTCTGTTTTTTTATAGTTATGAGGATGTGACTCTTCTTTAGATCAAACTCTCAGACAGGACTGAGGAGGGAGAACGAGCAGCTTCCTCTCTTCACATGTTTCCTGAACACATGAAGCTGAAAAGTGACTGCAAGTCAACCTGAAGTGAGTTCAGCAGGTGAGAATCTGTAAATGTCTGATCAGGATCACTGTGATCACACTGTGTTGTTTCAGTGTTTGACTGGTGAGCAGAACTTTTTTACCTCCTACCTACTTTCCTAGCTTTTGTCTTTCCTTCGTATTTACAGACTTGTTTTTCTAATCTATCGTCATTAGATCCAGAATCAGTACTGAATAGTTTTTTCACTTTGCTCTTGTCTCTGAGTAAAGATGCAGGATATTTTAATAAGATTTAAAATAAGCAGACAAATAGATTTAACCTTTTTAAAGGTTTTAAATGGTCACTACATATTAATCTTGACTGGAACAGAAACACCTTAACATTAAAAATGAAATATTGTTTGGTGATTTCCTGGAACAGGTGTGCAGAGTTTCTGAGAAGTCAGAACAAAAATAATCCAGAACTGGTCTGACGGGTTGAATTAATTTGGCTGAATGAATTTAACTCTCACTTCTAATGGTCTCAGTATTTCCTGATACAGTGAATCATAATAAACACAAATTTGGAAATCATGAAACAAATGTTTTAAAATCCATCCATCCATCTTCATCTGCTTATCCGGGATCGCAGATGTTTTAAAATGTTTAAATAAATGAGTTTGTGTCATTTTACTGACGGAAATGAGAATCTGAGCAATTCTTTTATCATTGTACATTTTTAAGTCTGTTCTTATTTAAATGAATGCCCTCTCTGTCATGGGACAGGTAATGTGACACTGAACTTCCTGACAGAAATTTGAAGCCAACACGAGGGTGGACTTCAGTGTGTTTAGCTTCAGGCTCAAATACAGAACTATTTAACAGAGAACAGTAAAAGAGAAATCCTTCGATGGCCACGTTTGATTAATAATGTGACACACATTAAATCGCAGCTCCATCAACACATCCCACCGTGGATGGTCAGTGAGCACCACTGAGTGTTCAGAGGGAAGAAGCAGATCTGAGATAAATGTCAGACTGCTTTCTGAGGAAACGCTGGTGTTTTTTAGCCTCTGATGTTATGAGGCTGTGACCTTTCCTGAGCTCAAACTCTGAGAAAGGACTGAGGAGGAAGAGTGAGCAGCTTTTCTCGTCAAATGTTTTGACACATGAAGCTGCACCCTCTGATTTTTTTTTAAACAGGTTTATCTGGTTTTGTGGTGGCTGATGTTTACTTTAGATTTGGACTTTCCGAAGGTGTGACATTTTCTTCAAGTAAACATCAATAAAATGTCTTAAAATTCCCCCCCTGAATCTTCCCAAACTGATTTTGTTATGATTTTAACTGTAAGAATTTCACAGTTCTGCTTTCATCACAGGCTGTATGTGATGGTTTCATTTTTATAGCACTATGTACAGGTTAAAGGCTGCACTCCTTCTTTTACTGACATAAAATCAGTCACCACGAGGATGTTTCAGGGTCAAACATAGAACTATTTATTAGATACAGTAACAGAAAACTGTAAATTTTCACATTCTGTTTGATCAGGTCATGAGATGCTGATGTTGTTTTGTTTTGTTTTGTTTTTTGACTCAGAACTTTTGAGGATGTGATTCGTCCTCAGATCAAACTCTCAGACAGGACTGAGGAGGGAGAACGAGCAGCTTCTTCTCTTTAGAAGTTTCCTGATAACAAGAAGCTGGAAAGTGACTGCAAGTCGACCTGAAGTGAGTTCAACAGGTGAGAATCTGATCAGAGAAATCTGTATATTCCATTGTGAAGTTAAGTTTCTGACTTGATGTGTGGATCAAAGAAGCTGTTTCAGCTGTACCATCTATTGGACTAATTCTTTTTTTTTTTTGTGATCCTGCTCCGTTTTGCCATGACTAATGTTTTTATTTAAACTTTCACTCTGAATTTATTAGGTTGGAACAGTTCCTCAAATTAAGTGTAATGTAAATGTTTAACAATTTCTTAAACTCAGATTTTTGTTGGATCTTAAATGTATTTGAGCTTCACAGTTCAGATATTTTTCCCATTAAATGGATGTAATTCATAATATAGTGTTGAAGTTTCAGATTAATATGAATACAACTGTTTTTAATATTTTCTCTGGTGTCAGTCAGAATCTGTTAAAATGAAACAGTTTTTTGTTGTTGGCAGTTAAAGGGCTGAAGTTTGTGACATATTAGTGACAGTGATGAGAAAGAATGTGTCCTGTTGTTGTGTTTGTGTGAAGGTGGAGGCTCAGCTATGGATCAGTCTGAGGACAGAGAGGACGAAGGCCCCCCCTCTAAAACCAGTCTGAGGGGGAGAAGAAAGAGTCAGACCAAAGCTCAGAGGTGAGATGAGGATCTCTAACTGTCCAGGACTCTTCTCCCTGTCAGAGCTCAGCTCTCAGATCACTGCTCCATCATTATCCACACTCACTCACACTTTTACTTGTTGCTCCTGAAATATTTCTGTTCTAAAATCTGGAAGTTTCTCCTTGGTTCCCTGTTCATCCATTCTTTAACTGTCAACTCTGTTTCTACCAGCAAACTGAAGGAGAGACCAGATCCTCCTGACCTGAGCTGTGTGTCCATGAAGAGCGATCGGTCTATGGGTCCTCCCTCTAACTTTAAGGATGGACAACAGCCTGCTGGATCCAGCTGTGTGTCCATGAAGAGCGATCGGTCTATGGGTCCTCCCTCTAACTTTAAGGACGGACAACAGCCTGCTGGATCCAGCTGTGTGTCCATGAAGAGCGATCGGTCTATGGGTCCTCCCTCTAACTTTAAGGATGGACAACAGCCTGCTGGATCCAGCTGTGTGTCCATGAAGAGCGATCGGTCTATAAATCGTCCTATTCACTTTAAGGACGGACAACAGTCTGTGAGTGATCCTTCTGTGGATCATCTTATCAAAGAAAAAAGGTAAAAGCTGATCATTTTCACTTTGACTCAGAAAAGTCATTTTCTCCGATGTTGACAAACAACACCTGGAACAAACTGTGTTTGTCTTTTCTCCTCAGAGTCCAGGAGGACTCAGAGAATCCCAGAGTCCAGTCCGACAAATGTCATCACTCAGACCTGGACTCCATATTTATGGTGTGTAAATGTTCCTCTGATGACTGTACTGCTGACAACAGGACACACAGAGCTGTAGAGCTTCAGTCTGTGACAGACTGGACTGAACAGTTTGGGGGTAGGAGACAGTTGGAGAGGACTGAGGGTTGTAATGAACTGAAGCCCATTAGTTCACTATAGAACAGTAATCCATCAGTGAACAGTTCAGGTGGTCTGATCCATCTTCAGCTTCAGTCTCAGTTAATACTCCTACGTTCCTACGTTGTGTTGAAGGGCTGTATCAGTTTGATGAGGATCTCTGTGCTGTCAGATTTAAAGCTCAAACTTACAGTTACACCAGAGAGGCAGGCAGCCAGCCTAACCTAACCCTGAAGTCAGCAGGTCTGAATAACGGCTCCACGTCTCTCTGTGTAACTCAGGAAGGAGACTGATGGAACAGCAGCAGCTGAAGTTTACTCTGCTGACTGATGATCAGATGGTTTGATCCATGAGTTTATACTGGATGTTGTTGTGTTCCAGCTGCTGGAGGAGAAACTCTTCTGTTTTATGAAGAACGAGCTGAAGAAAATCAAAAAGAATCTGAGTCCAGATTACCCACAATCCGTCAGTACTGAAGGTGATGATGATGAAGAGCAGAAGAGGAGCAGAGAGGCATTTCTGAAGATCACAGTGAACTTCCTGAGGAGGATGAAGCAGGAGGAGCTGGCTGACTGTCTGCAGAGCAGTAAGAGGATTTAACATGATGGATCAATGAAACATTTACTGAAATCTGAGGTATCAAAGAGAAATGTGATCATATTCACAGAATTTGTGTTTTGTTTATGCAGAAAGTCGTGCTCCAGTTTGTCGACGTAAATTCAAATCTAACCTGAAGAAGAAGTTCCAGTGTGTGTTTGAGGGGATCCCTAAAGCAGGAAGCAGAACCCTTCTGAATCAGATCTTCACAGAGCTCTACATCACAGAGGGAGGAACTGGAGAGGTCAATGAGGAACATGAGATCAGACAGATTGAAACAGCATCCAGGAAACAGAACAGACCAGAAACAATCATCAGACAAGAAGACATCTTTAAAGTCCCACCTGGAAGAAGTGGACCAATCAGAACAGTGATGACAAAGGGAGTGGCTGGCATCGGGAAAACTGTCTTAACTCAGAAGTTCACTCTGGACTGGGCTGAAGACAAAACCAACCAGGACATAGAGTTCACATTTCCCTTCACCTTCAGAGAGCTGAATGTACTAAAAGAGAAGAAGTTCAGCTTGGTGGAACTTGTTCATCACTTCTTCACTGAAACCAAAGAAGCAGAAATCTGCAGCTTTGATCAGTTCCAGGTTGTGTTCATCTTTGACGGTCTGGATGAGTGTCGACTTCCTCTGGACTTCCACAACACTGAGGTCCTGACTGATCCTACAGAGTCCACCTCAGTGGACGTGCTGCTGACAAACCTCATCAGGGGGAACCTGCTTCCCTCTGCTCGCCTCTGGATAACCACAAGACCTGCAGCAGCCAATCAGATCCCTCCTGAGTGTGTTGACATGGTGACAGAGGTCAGAGGGTTCAATGACCCCCAGAAGGAGGAGTACTTCAGGAAGAGGTTCAGACACGAGGAGCAGACCAGAAAGATCGTCTCCCACATCAAGACCTCACGAAGCCTCCACATCATGTGCCACATCCCAGTCTTCTGCTGGATCACTGCTACAGTTCTGGAGGAGATGTTGAAGACCAAAGATGGAGGAGAGCTGCCCAAGACCCTGACTGAGATGTACATCCACTTCCTGATGGTTCAGTCCAAACTGAAGAACGTCAAGTATGATGGAGGAGCAGAGACTGATCCACACTGTAGTCCAGAGACCAAGAAGATGTTGAAGTCTCTGGGAAAACTGGCTTATGAGCAGCTGCAGAAAGGAAACCTGATCTTCTATGAATCAGACCTGACAGAGTGTGGCATCGATATCAGAGCAGCCTCAGTTTACTCAGGAGTGTTCACACAGATCTTTAGAGAGGAGACGGGGCTGTACCAGGACAAGGTGTTCTGCTTCGTCCATCTGAGTGTTCAGGAGTTTCTGGCTGCTCTTCATGTCCATCTGACCTTCTTCAACTCTGGAGTCAATCTGATGTCAGAAGATGAATCCTGGGCTACTCAACGTTTATCTTCTCTGTTGAGTATCTTTAGAGGAAAGCTTAAACCAACAAGTCTCTACCAGAGAGCTGTGGACGTGGCCTTACAGAGTCCAAATGGACACCTGGACTTGTTCCTCCGCTTCCTCGTGGGTCTTTCACAGATACAGACAGGAAGTAGCTCAGAGACCAATCAGGAAACAGCCCAGTACATCAAGAAGAAGATCAGTGAGAATCTTTCTCCAGAGAAAAGCATCAATCTGTTTCACTGTCTGAATGAACTGAATGATCGTTCTCTGGTGGAGGAGATCCAACAGTCCCTGAGATCAGGACGTCTCTCCACAAATAAAATGTCTTCTGCTCAATGGTCAGCTCTGGTCTTCATCTTACTGTCATCAGAAAAAGATCTGGACGTGTTTGACCTGAAGAAATACTCAGCTTCAGAGGAGGCTCTTCTGAAGCTGCTGCCGGTGGTCAAAGCCTCCAACAAAGCTCTGTATGTGCCGATAAATCCATCTACATCAACTGAATCTTTTTCTTTAGCTGACACCAAAAACATGTTTTTATAAGTTTTATTTCTCCAATTCCTCTTCAGACTGGGTGGCTGTAACCTCTCAGAGAGAAGCTGTGAAACTCTGTCCTCAGTCCTCAGCTCCCAGTCCTCTAGACTGACAGAGCTGGACCTGAGTAGCAACATGCTGAAGGATTCAGGAGTGAAGTTTCTGTCAGATGGACTGAAGAGTCCACACTGTGAACTTAATGTACTAAGGTTAGTGTTTGTTTTTATGAGGTCTAAGTGACAATTATTAATTGATAAGAATGGTGTAAAAAGCTTAACAATAATGATCAATTAGTATAACGTGGAACAAAAATAAGAGGGGTAATTGGGTGATTTTAATATATCAACCATAGCAGCATTCAGATTATACTTTGTGATTCCTGGTGCTCCTCCTGTTGTACGATATCCCGGTCTTGGAGGGCTGACTCAGCCTGCTAAGTTGCTGCCGATGGAGTCCACTTCCTTCTTGTGTTCAGGATCGGAGCTGTTGGCCACACATGGGTCCCATCATTCTGTCAGAGTCATGTCCAATCTGAGTTCGGCACACAGCTGATCCTCTGAAAGGCTGAAGATGGAGAGTATCAGAACGCCTTTTCCAGTAAAGCCTCTGCTGCTCCAGTTTGTGTGACACATACATGAACTCTAAAGGCGTGACCATGAGGAGACAGAAATGACCTGTGATTATGTAAATAAGATCAATAACACAAAACTATTTAATTTGTCTGATTAAAAGCAGGTGGTATAGACCAATTCTGTAGGAAAATAACCTTAAATGAGTTCTACTGTGATCTGGTGCTATAAAAAAAAAAAAAAAAAGTTAACTTGACCTTCAAGGTGTGCCTTTTGGGAGGAGGGGCTCTTCCCTCATAGAACGGTGGGCAAATATTGTTTTCTGTATCCTGTTTTCAGACTGAGTGGCTGTAGCCTCTCAGAGAGAAGCTGTGAAGCTCTGTCCTCAGTCCTCAGCTCCCAGTCCTCTAGTCTGAGAGATCTGGACCTGAGTAACAACAACCTGCAGGATTCTGGAGTGAAGTTTCTGTCTGATGGACTGAAGAGTCCACACTGTGAACTGGAGACTCTCAGGTCAGGATTTGATCTTATCTCAGGGGTTTTTATGTAACAGCTCTTTTAATTCAGTCAACTATCCGGATGGTGAGAAACTCCAAGAAGACCTGATGTTTGAATAATCACAGATCAGTCTGCCTTCTTCTCATCAACACTGGTTGTTTTGTCTGTCTTCAGTCTGTCAGGATGTCTGGTCACAGAGGAAGGCTGTTCTTCTCTGGCCTCAGCTCTGAGCTCCAACCCCTCCCATCTGAGAGAACTGGACCTGAGCTTCAATAATCCAGGAGACTCAGGAGTGAAGCTTCTTTCTGCTGGACTGGAGGATCCAGGCTGGAGACTGGACACTCTCAGGTATGGACAGACAACAGCAGCTCTCACTCTGTTTCTCTGTCTCTCCGACTAACTGAGGACTCTGTTTCTTCCTCCAGGGTGGACCATGGTGGACCACAGAGAATGAGACTTGGTCTGAGGAAGTGTGAGTGTGTTTTCACTTTGATTCATGTTACAGTAGACTGAAGTACAAAGATGAATTTCTCCAGTTTCATTCAGCATCAACACTCCATGTGTTTATTGATGTGGATCTCCATCAGCCATCATCTTTGGCTCCACAGCAGAAACAAAGCAGAACATTGCTGCCATCTTGACTCTCATGTTCAGTAACTGTTGATGTTCTAACTGGGTTTTTGGTTTTAATTTTAATGTAGTCAAACATTATTCACAGCTGATGAAATGGAAGTTTGAATGATTCACTGATAAATCAACAGATGATAAACTGAAGCTGTTGTTCTCTCCATCAGATGCCTGTGAACTGGAACTGGACACAAACACGGTGAACAGAAACCTGAAACTGTCTGACAACAACAGGAGAGTGACATATGTGACAGAAGAGCAGTCGTACCCTGATCACCCAGACAGATTTGATAAGTGTCCTCAGCTGCTGTATAAAAATGATCTGACTGGCCGCTGTTACTGGGAGGTCGAGTGGAGTGGAAAGGTTCATATCTCAGTGAGTTACAGAGGAATCAGAAGGAAAAAATCCACTGAGGAATGTTTATTTGGAAGAAATGATCATTCGTGGTGTCTGAGATGCTCTGATGATGACGGGTACTCCGTCTGTCAGAACAACAGCAAAACCTCCATCTCCTCCTCTGTCTCTCACAGAGTAGCGGTGTATTTGGATTATTCTACCGGCTCTCTGTCCTTCTACAGAGTCTCTGACTCATTGATCCACCTCCACACCTTCAACACAGCATTCTCTGAACCTCTGTATCCTGGGTTCTGGATCACTTCCGGTTCCTCAGTGTCTCTGTGTGGTCTGTAGGTCAGAGTCTCTCCTGATTTTCATTCAGTGTTGCTGTCAGGATCCGATGAGCAGCATCCAGCTGTTTTCAACATGTCCAACTGTCCACATTAACAGTGTCTCTGTCTTTGGAAGAGACACCAGCTTTTATTTCTTTTGACTTGTGACATGAGTGTGTTCTTTTCTAAAATGACAGTTGTGCCAGAGAGCCATGAACACTCACAGAGATTACTGAAGGTAACCATCAACTGTTGAAGTGTTTTAAAATAATACATCAGCCTGATGCTGAACTCTGGAAGGGGGGCTAATAAAAAACCAGAATACACGAAGCGTTGTTTAAAAACAGGCGGGTTATACAAACCTTTGCTGTATGTTTCTTGACTAAACAAAATCTTGAGTGTTTTAGTTTTCTTCATTTTTGTTTCCTGCCAGTTGTTTCCATAAAAGGTGGAAGTAGAAGGCAGCTGATCTGATCTTATCAGAAAAAAGGGAACAGCTGATGATTTTATGTTTAAAAACGATTAATCAGCCAGAAGACATTAAATTCTACTCTAAATAGATCAATTTTCCCCAAATCTCGCGATACTTCGCAGACACCTGTTGGCCCGCCGCGGTCAAGATGGCGGCTGAGCGGGAAAAGGTGCAGAGCCGTCAGTCGGTGGAGCTTTAAAACAGAAAGTTTTAGTTCGGAGTGTTTCCGGCTCCATCAGTCCGACTCCGTGTTCACCGGCTCTGTGAGTGTCCGGCCGGACTTCCTTCTCCTCGGTGTGTCGGTAAGTTGATGCTCCGTCATGTTACATTCTGTTTCCATCAGGGAGCAGCTCCGCTAGCATGCTAACGTTAGCTAACCGGCTGCTGTCAGGCTAACGATTCTATCGCTAGCTGGATGAGCTAACGGTTGGAGCTGTGACAGTAATTCTAAATGAAAAGAAACTAAATTAATACGATATCAACAGCATTTCCAGTTCCAGATAATAGATGAATTCACTAAAGTGTGGAGTCCCAGACAGCCTGTGTGAAGTCTCCATGGACTTCCTGTAAACTCAGTTATTGCTCAGTGATCTGGACTTTCTTTGGTACTTTGTGATTTTTCCTGTTTTCAGTTTGGCAGCAGCTGCTTCACAGTCAGGACCTGAAGCACAGACTGAAATTTTTAAAACAGGCAGAATAACTGTGGGCAGCTTTTTGGGTTTTAAAGCTGTATGGAAACAGCAGCAGCCACTGACACATCCTGAGAAACCTATTTAATCTGCCAGTCTTTGTTCTGTGGATTTCTCTTAAAGCTGCCTGAACTTGTCAGACTGACCTCCAGTTATTAGCTGTATTAAGTTTGATCAATCAGAAAAATATATATCCCCATTATTTCACCTCCTTTAAATCTTCTCCTGAGCTGAAATTCAGCACATTAGAGGATTTGTTGTTCCATCTGCTGGACAATTAGTAGAACTTTATAATCTCTGTGTTCCTTTGGCACAGACTGTTTACTCTCCAGGTTAGACTGGTTTTGTTGTCAGTCTGAGGTTTTGTTTTTTCTATAAGTGGACTCTGCAGTTCTTGAGAATTTGACTCATCCTCTTGTCATTTCATGTCCAATCAAACTGACAGTTCAAAGTGCAGAAAAAATTCCCTTGAGGCAGCTGGGAAATGATCCAGTTCTCCATCAGGCAATCAGTCGCTGGTCTTCAGTCCATAACTGGTTCAGTTACACTCCAGTCAGGTTCAAGATTGTCAGCAATGTCCAGTGTCCAAGTTTTTGGAACAGTTCACCTGTAATACTGGACCTCCAGTTATCAGTTATGAGCCCATTGTTTGTTTTTTTTATTTCTTCAAGACTTAGAAGTCCACATTGTTGCAGCACATTCACATCTTTTTCTGCTGAGTTGAAACTGAAGGGGATTAGATGTGAATTTACGCCATCTAGTGAACAAATAGCAAAATCACACCAACTCATCAAAGCGACCTCTGGCACAGACGGTTTCTAAAACAGGTTGGAATGGTTTTAATGTCACTGTGATGTTTTTTTTTTTTTTTTTTTAACTTGGACTCTGAAGTTATCAGGTTGTGGCTTTTCCTCAGATCAAAGTCTCACAGAGGACAGACGAGGGAGAATGAACAGCTTCTTTTCTTCAGAAAAACCTAAAATGAGTTCAGCAGGTGAGAATCTGGAATTGTCTAAAGCCGCACTCTTTGTTCTACAAACATACATTCTAAGTCAAAGTGAGGATGCAGTGTGTTTTGTTTCAGGCTCAAACACAGGACTGTTCTTTAGAACACAGTAAAATACAGTGGTATCACATCTTATTTCATCAATAATGTCACATGATTCAAATCACTGCTCCATCAGCACATCCTACTGATTTTTCTGGTACTTGACGGTTACTAACAGATCAGACTGGTTTCTGATGAGATGTAGATGTTTTTTTTAAGAAGTGACTCTTTTCTTTTCAGAAGTTTCCTGAACACATGAAGCTTCAAAGTGTCTGTGAGTCGACCTGAAGTGAGTTCAGCAGGTGAGAATCTGATCATTCTGTGTATTCCATTGTGAATTTAAGTTTCTGACTTGATGTTTGGAGCAAAAAAACTGTTTCAGCTGCCCCATGTAGTGGACTAAATTTTTAACGCTGCTCAATCTAGTTTTGTCACGAATAATGTTTTTGTTCAGACTTGCACTCTGTTATTAGGGTGGAACAATTCCTTAAAGTAAATGTAATGTAAGTCTTTTATAATCTTCCTAAACCTAAAACCCTCATGCTGTCTTCACTTTCTGTATACACGCTGTGTCCTCAAGGTCAAAAATGACCCACCTTCACTAAACCCCTAAAATACAGCAGCTTAATTGAATTTTTAAGTCTCAAATCTATTTTGCACGATGAAGCAACCTGTCATTCACCACGAACTTTGTGAATATCTGGGTTTTGTCTCTTCATGCTGCAGAAAGACTGCATTAAACAGGGGACACCATTCGTTGTTATTCCAACACACCTTTCATAATAAGTACATGTTACAGCCTGCCCAGTGTTACAGCTCTGTTTTTCTCGCTCTATTCAGACTGTTAATGTTTGGAGAACTCAGAATCCTGCAAATATTTTTATTTACTGGAACCGATAAACCAGTTTCAGCTGCTGATTAATGGTTCTGCTTCAACTACTTTTATTCATACACATTTAGTGTCTTTTTTTTTTTTTTTAAGTACAGTTTTGTTTTTCTTTTGGATCTTGGCAGGGAAAAGATGGCAGCACCTAAAGAGATCCTCTTGCAGAAGTTGCAAGATTTAGGGAAAGAAGAATTTGAAACATTCAAATGGTACCTGCAGAACCAGGAAGACTTCCAACGAATCCCAAAGAGTCAACTGGAGAATGCAGACAGGTTGATCACGGTGGATCTAATGGTCCGAACCTACAGTAGAAAATTTATTGAAGTCGCTAAAGTGGATTTGGTGAAGATGAATCGTAATGATCTTGTGGAAGATCTCCCGGACTTCAGCACACAAATCAGAGGTGAATTATGGAAAGATCAATGCATTTTGAATGAGATGCAGGAAAGACATGATCAAAGTAAGATGGAATTGTTTAAGGAAATGGACCTCTTGACTTTATACAGATGGTTGTTTCTATAATCATGTCTATGCCATTGGTTCTTTATTTGTTCAGAGATTGCCACCACCCCCAAACATGAACTCAAATCTAACCTGAAGAAGAAGTTCCAGTGTGTGTTTGAGGGGATCCCTAAAGCAGCAAACAGAACCCTTCTGAATCAGATCTTCACAGAGCTCTACATCACAGAGGGAGGAACTGGAGAGGTCAATGAGGAACATGAGATCAGACAGATTGAAACAACATCCAGGAAACAGAACAGACCAGAAACAATCATCAGACAAGAAGACATCTTTAAAGTCCCACCTGGAAGAAGTGGACCAATCAGAACAGTGATGACAAAGGGAGTGGCTGGCATCGGGAAAACTGTCTTAACTCAGAAGTTCACTCTGGACTGGGCTGAAGACAAAACCAACCAGGACATAGAGTTCACATTTCCCTTCACCTTCAGAGAGCTGAATGTGCTGAAAGAGAAGAAGTTCAGCTTGGTGGAACTTGTTCATCTCTTCTTCACTGAAACCAAAGAAACAGGAATGTGCAGCTTTGATCAGTTCCAGGTTGTGTTCATCTTTGACGGTCTGGATGAGTGTCGACTTCCTCTGGACTTCCACAACACTGAGGTCCTGACTGATCCGACAGAGTCCACCTCAGTGGACGTGCTGCTGACAAACCTCATCAGGGGGAAACTGCTTCCCTCTGCTCGCCTCTGGATAACCACAAGACCTGCAGCAGCCAATCAGATCCCTCCTCAGTGTGTTGACATGGTGACAGAGGTCAGAGGGTTCACTGACTCCCAGAAGGAGGAGTACTTCAGGAAGAGGTTCAGACATAAGACCCAGGCCAGGATCATCTCCCACATCAAGACCTCACGAAGCCTCCACATCATGTGCCACATCCCAGTCTTCTGCTGGATCACTGCTACAGTTCTGGAGGAGATGTTGAAGACCAGAGATGGAGGAGAGCTGCCCAAGACCCTGACTGAGATGTACGTCCACTTCCTGGTGGTTCAGTCCAAACTGAAGAACGTCAAGTACTTTGGAGGAGCAGAGACTGATCCACACTGGAGTCCAGAGACCAAGAAGATGTTGAAGTCTCTGGGAAAACTGGCTTATGAGCAGCTGCAGAAAGGAAACCTGATCTTCTATGAATCAGACCTGACAGAGTGTGGCATCGATATCAGAGCAGCATCAGTTTACTCAGGAGTGTTCACACAGATCTTTAGAGAGGAGACGGGGCTGTACCAGGACAAGGTGTTCTGCTTCGTCCATCTGAGTGTTCAGGAGTTTCTGGCTGCTCTTCATGTCCATCAGACCTTCGTCAAGTCTGGATTCAATCTGATGTCAGAAGAAAAATCTTGGGTTCCTCGAGTTTTATCCTTTCTGTGCAGGATATTTGGACAAAAGCTTGAGCCAACACGTCTCTACCAGAGAGCTGTGGACGTGGCCTTACAGAGTCCAAATGGACACCTGGACTTGTTCCTCCGCTTCCTCCTGGGTCTTTCACTGCAGACCAATCAAACTCTCCTACAAGGCCTGGTGACAGAGACAGGAAGTAGCTCAGAGACCAATCAGGAAACGGCCCAGTACATCAAGAAGAAGATCAGTGAGAATCTGTCTCCAGAGAAAAGCATCAATCTGTTTCACTGTCTGAATGAACTGAATGATCGTTCTCTGGTGGAGGAGATCCAACAGTCCCTGAGATCAGGACGTCTCTCCACAGATGAGCTGTCTCCTGCTCAATGGTCAGCTCTGGTCTTCATCTTACTGTCATCAGAAAAAGATCTGGACGTGTTTGACCTGAAGAAATACTCAGCTTCAGAGGAGGCTCTTCTGAAGCTGCTGCCGGTGGTCAAAGCCTCCAACAAAGCTCTGTATGTGCCGATAAATCCATCTACATCAACTGAATCTTTTTCTTTAGCTTGTTTTTTAATCACTTTCTCCTGTTTTGTTGAATCCTCTTCAGACTGGGTGGCTGTAACCTCTCAGAGAGAAGCTGTGAAGCTCTGTCCTCAGTCCTCAGCTCCCAGTCCTCTAGTCTGAGAGATCTGGACCTGAGTAACAACAACCTGCTGGATTCTGGAGTGAAGCTTCTGTCTGATGGACTGAAGAGTCCACACTGTGAACTGGAGACTCTCAGGTCAGGATTTGATCTTATCTCAGGGGTTTTTATGTAACAGCTCTTTTAATTCAGTCAACTATCCGGGTGGTGAGAAACTCCAAGAAGACCTGATGTTTGAATAATCACAGATCAGTCAGCCTTCTTCTCATCAACACTGGTTGTTTTGTCTGTCTTCAGTCTGTCAGGATGTCTGGTCACAGAGGAAGGCTGTTCTTCTCTGGCCTCAGCTCTGAGCTCCAACCCCTCCCATCTGAGAGAACTGGACCTGAGCTTCAATAATCCAGGAGACTCAGGAGTGAAGCTTCTTTCTGCTGGACTGGAGGATCCAGGCTGGAGACTGGACACTCTCAGGTATGGCTTGAGAACAAGAATTCAAATTGTCAATTGTCCTCTGATCTTAATTCTTTTCAGAGAAGTGAGTTGGTTGTAATTAGCAAACACGTGGATCTCAACACGTGCTTTGTTGGATAAAGACGTCCCTTCAATAGAGCGCACAAATTTTTTACCTTGAGGATACTAAAGTTTGGATGCGTGTATGACTGAGCAGGTTCACACTGTAATGTGTCAACCACAACAAATATGTAAACAAATTTTACCTGAAAAGATTAATCCTCTGAGGATCATAAAAGATGTGCTAACATTCTGTAAACTGTTCATTTATTCCAGGAGGCAGCCTTGTGGAGAGCGCTGGTTAATGCCTGGCCTCAAGAAATGTAAGTGTGACCTTCATTACCAACTGCACACTCTCAGGTTACCTTTAGAGGTCGAGCAAACAGTACTGGAAAAAGCTATTTGAACGCCACCTCAGTAAGTACTGAAACGCTGGTGGACTCAAGCATCTTATACAGAGAGCATGAATATCAGTGTTCATGAAGCCACAGTAAGGTCCACTCGATCACAACTGTTTACTCTGCCTTTAAGTACACTGTTGATAGTTGTGGTATTCATTCAATCAAACTTTGATGGCAAAGTCTGGAAAAAAGGTGTCATTGATTAGCTCAACAATAAAGAACCATATCATGAAATTATCACACAATAAGACAATCAACTTCAGCTTTGTTGTGTCATGTTCTCTCCATCAGATGCCTGTGAACTGGAACTGGACAGAAACACGGTGAACAAAAAGCTGAAACTGTCTGACAACAACAGGAAGGTGACACATGTGACAGAAGAGCAGTCATATCCTGATCACCCAGACAGATTTGACTTCTGGTATCAGGTGCTCTGTAGAAACTGTCTGACTGGTCGCTGTTACTGGGAGGTCGAGTGGAGTGGAAAGGTTTGGATCTCAGTGAGTTACAGAGGAATCAGAAGGAAAGGAGGCAGTAAAAATTGTCAATTAGGATGGAGTGATAAATCCTGGAGTCTGAGATGCTCTGATGTTGACCGTTGTTACTCTGCTTTTCACAACAACAGAGAAACACCCATCTCCTCCTCTGTCTCTAACAGAGTAGCAGTGTATGTGGACTGTCCTGCTGGCTGTCTGTCCTTCTACAGAATCTCCCCTGAGTCACTGATCCACCTCCACACCTTCAACACCTCGTTCACTGAGCCTCTGTATCCTGGGTTTGGGCTCTGGTCACCGGGCTCCTCTGTGTCTGTCTTAGGAAGTGAACCCAGCTTCAGCCCTTTGGTTTAAATATTAAATGAGATAATGTTTTTATATCTTCTGTTTGAATCTCCTGTGTTGTCACCAGTGAAAATGAATGTGCTAAATCTGATTATTCTCTAGGTTTTTGTCGGACAGCATCTTTTAACTTCTGATGTTTTATACTTTTCATTTCATTCATCAAAGCTTAAGTTGTTAATTTGAATTTCTATCCAACCAGGAATATTTTCATAAATCTGTTCTTACTGGAAACAAGAAGGAGGAAAATATTGTCACAGGTCTCAACTACATATCAGGATCAGAAATAGTTTTATTTCCAGGTTTGTGTAAACATCATAGGAATTTAACTTAAATGTTTCAATGTTTGACAAAGAACAGGCAGAAATAAAAATAAAGGAAATATAGAAATAAAAGTACTTTATAATCGAGATGAAAATGAAGAGAAACTGAAGAGCTGTAACTGGAAGTTTAGAATAATCGAGTCCAGCTGGCGGCAGCAGTTCACCTTTCAGGCACCAACGAAGAAGAACGGCAGCTCCTCCTTCTCACTTCCTGTTTGTTTTACATCCGGGTCATCCGTCCCGTCTGCTTCCGGTGTGAAAAAAGTCCAGGGAAACGCGACCCGGACCGGACTCAGACCGGGTTCGTGGTGTTCCGGAGTCTTCCCGGAGGAGTCCGGGTCTGGGCGACACACCGGCGGGATGGTCAAGTGCGTCGTCTCCGGGTGTCCGAACCGGATGGTGGGCGCCAACCGGGGGATCCTCAACCGACCTCTGAAGCGGTTCTTCAACTTCCCCGAAGACCCGACCCGAGTCAAGGTAGGTCTGGACCGGCTCTGGGCGCTCCAGGGATTCTGGACGGGGTGTGTGAGGTTCCAAAGGTTCATGAACGTTCTTCCTAAAAGTCGTTTTTGTCCGATTTTTGTCCGGTTTTGTCTTCGGACGTGATTGAGAACCGAAATCCCGTTTTTTAAAAAAGTTACCATCAGGTGACATCGCGATAGCTGACGTCACCGATACGGCTGACTTCCTTTTTCCGAGTTTAATATTTAAGAAAATAAAATGTGTTGAAATTAAACGTAAAGAAGCTGTTCTTGTTCCTTCTTCAAATTAAAGCTACTTAACTTCTGCTTTAATTATGAAGAACTTACGAACTATGTTAGATTTTATATTTTGAGCTGAAAAGCTGTGAGAATGTTTTTTTAATTTCATTTCCTCTGTTGACTGTTTCTGTTTTTGTGTTTGTGCAATCATTTTTCTATTCTGTTCCAATATGGTTATTTATATTCTATTCTGTTCTCTGTGAGTTCCAAATATATTTTCATCATATCAATATCAATTCTGTGTTGTTTTATTCTGAGATGCTTGTTGGTGTTTGTGGTGTTAACACAATACCACACTGTTCCACTTCCTTGTCCTTCCAACGCCGCTGGTCTTCCTCAGGTATGGCTGGCAGCGCTGAGGGAGACGGACAAGCAGGACCTGACTGAGCAGCATTTGATCTGCGAGGACCACTTCCTGCCGGAGGACATCTCCTCCAATGGGGTGAACAGCGACGCCATTCCCATCATGCCTCCTTGTCTGGAGGGGTCGCTGAGCCTCACCAGCCCCTGGAGGGCCGAGTCCTCATCAGAGGAAGAGCAGGAGGAGGAGGGAGAGGTCCGGTGGCCCATCAGAGGTTGTGATGATGACGGTCCTGCACGAAAACTGCCACAGCAGGTCTGAAAACAGGTTTTATACCTTTTATGTTTCCTGTTGGATGCTTTTTTTTTTTTTTTTTTTTTTTTTTTTTTTTTTTTTTATCACCAAAGCAGCTTTTATGAGACACAATTAAACCACATTTTATTTCTGGTCTGTGATGCAGCAGGAAGAGAAGACGATTTAACAAGTGACTGTGAATCACACTATCTTTGTTTCTTTCTGATCTCCAGGTTTCACATAGAAGTTTGAGGAATCCTACAGTGATGGAGAAGCCCAGGTAACAAATATCTTCGCTTTAGCTTTCATATTTAAAGTAATATTTTGAGGCGTGTTTATTTAACTCTTACTTGTTGTGAAGAAACAGTTTAAAGATATTTTGTCATTTTGTCTTTTTCTACCCAGCGCCGCCCGGTCAGACAGCAAACAGTCAACTTCACCCAAGAAATTTTCCAGACAAGGTGAGCAATGATTCTTTTAAACAACAAATATTGTCCGGTTTAGCGTCTCTAGCTTTTCCACTGTTAGTGAGAGAAAACAAAATATTGTCTCAAAGTTTTCCCATTTTAATCTGATTGGTGATGATAAATTTGGGAGCTGTTCTTGTTGCGCTCAGATGTGTCTCTGGGTTGGCTGACTCGGGGTTTCCTGGAGCTGCTGCTGGCGTCGCCGGATGGCTCGCTGGACCTCCGGCAGGTCGCCGTTAGCCTGAATACCCGCAAACGCAGAATCTATGACATCACCAACGTCCTGAACAGCATCCAGCTCATCCAGAAGGAGTCGACCAACAGGATCAAGTGGATGTGAGTACTGCGAGGAGGATGTCCTGTTGACGCTACATGTTGTAGCTGATATGGCTATATGTTTGTTTTCCTGGACTCAGTTGTAGTCACTCAGTGAACTCAGTAAACTCCAGGTCTGTCGTATGAAACAGACTTCACTGAGGTTGTATGTGTGTGCAGAGTTCTCAGGATCCTTAAATGTGGATTTCTTCTCTTGATAAATTAATATCTGATTTATATTGGACAACAACGGTCACGGAGACACCACCGTCTCCACACAGCTGTTAAAACGGAGGAAAAATATTTGTATGATGAAGTCTGTATCGTCTTCAGATTTGGTTGAGAAACAGACAACTATAGTGGTATGATGTCATCATTGACTCAGCAGGCCTGCTGTGTCTCAGCGTCATGCTGGATTCATCCAGATCAGCTGTGAGCTGAACTCTGAAACTAAACCGCAGTCGGGGGACTCACGCTTTGACTCTTTCACCGCAGTGGGAAAAGTCCCATCTCCCACTTTCTGTGGAAGAACCAGCAGAGGTTACAGAAAGAGCTGGACAACCTGAAGCTGGTGGAGGACACGTTGGACGGCCTCATCAAAAGCTGCGCCCAGCAGCTCTTCGACATGACGGACGACGTGGAAAATTCTGCATATCCTTTAACACCAGGCAGAGGCACCACTGACGTAGTTTCTGTCCGCTCAGCTGTTCATTTCTCCAGATGTTCAGGCCTTCAAAGTGAATGAAGTCAAGCAGCTAAAGCCAATAAATTAAAATTCAGCTCATGTTGAATAATTTATCATAAATGATGTTCAAAGAAAACAGGATGAAGTCTTTGAGCGACTCGCTGTTGAAGTGAAGGGGAAGTTTCTCACGGAAAAGCACTTTTTCTTTAACTTTCCTTTACATCAGCTTACGTGACCCACGAGGACATCAGTCGGCTCAGAGACCTTCAGGAGCAGACGGTGATCGTCGTCAAAGCTCCAGAGGAAACTAAACTGGAGATCCCTGCACCCAGCGAGGTAAAGAGGCGAGCTGACCGTCCAAACAGTGATTCTCTGCGTGAACACGTTCTCACTGGCACAATTACACAGAAATCACATAGCTTCAAACGCAAAGCAAGAGAAACTTATTTTGGAATCAAAATCATTTAAAGTTTCTCTCTTTAAATGTGACATTTCAACAGGTTCAGAAGAAAAATGAATCACCAACTATCAGATGTGTTACATCTTTATGAACTGTTGGACAAACCGATTTTCAGGAACAATCAATCAGTTAACCAAATTGAATTTAGATTTCAGTAAGTTAAAAGATTTTATTTCCTGTGGTTGAAATCTGACGATGTGTGGACACAGGACAGCATCCAGGTCAACCTCAAAGCGGGGAAGGGTCCCATCATGGTGGTGACCTGTGAGGTGGGCTCAGAAGGCGCCGTGACCTCTGACCCCGGAGAGAGCAGGAGGGGCTTCTTTCTGACGCTGGATGAGAGTCGGATCAGGACGACCACGCTGCACACAGGTACAAATAATGTCTTATTTCAGCTGCAGGATAAAGAGACCTGCCACCTTTTACATCTTTTAAATGTTTGGAAGTATTTATTGGTATTTCTTTCACCTTAATTTACCTTTTTGGTTCCCATTTAATTTCAGTTTTTTGTTACTTGAAGGAAAAAAACATTTTGACTTTCCTGGTTGATTCAGCTGACGCACACACTGAAACTACAATCTCTTGTTGAATCTTCTTGGTTTAATTTTATTTCTGGCTGTTCTTGTTGCAGAGTCTCCTGGTCCTTAGAAAAGAGACCGCACTGCCACCAGTCGACCTCCAGGAGGCGCCGTCCCTCCTCAGACACAAACAGAAGCCTGAATAGATGTGCAGGTGTGTCCGATAAAACACAACACTTCCTGAAGCAATTTGGAGATTCCCACTGAGGAAAGATTCCAATCAGACTAAACCGCTGTAGCCAAGAAACCAGAGTCAAACCGGCCGAATGTGAAAGCGCTACGTTTATTTTTCATTTGCACAATTAACCCAGTTTTCCTTTGAGCTGGGAGGAGTCCAGTTGGTCTGCAGAAACGGCGTGATCAGGACTTTGTTTTCATCACAAAGTTCCAACACACAGCTGTGCATTTCTGCAGACTCTGTATTATACTGTACATTATCTTCAAGTCCTGACCGACAGTCAGCGTCAGATATTTTACTGTTTTTTTGTTGTTGTTGTTGTTGTTTTTTTCCGTTTGGCTGTAAAATGTTTTCTTGTTTTCACACACCTCAAAGATGAGATGAGTAATAAAAACAATAACTTGTATAAACCTGGGAAATGTCCTGAAGGTTGCTGGTTTGAATCCCGGTGTTGAGTATTGGTGCAGTTTTTTCCAGGTTTCTAAAAGCGGCTGAGGGGATTTGAGGACCTGCACCAGGTGAGTCCAGACCGCGGAGGCGGGTGGTCCTTCAGGTTTGCCCCGACTCAGCAGCCAGGGGGCAACAGCAGGCTGTGAGGCCTCGAACCAGCAGCAAGAAACAGATAATTATAGAAAGGATTTATTAAAGTTATTGATGTGGTCCAGAGTCTCTGCAGCCAGAAATGTGTATACAACTTTGTAGGAAAAGTACTCGTTCAAACTTCTGCACCTTGTAAACTTGGAGGAAAAACGTGACTCTCTAAATAAATCAGTGCAGTTTAAAATGTATACATGAATCAGAAAACTAGCTGTGTAAATGTACTCTGACACTGAGGTGTGGTTTACTGGATCCTGGTCCTGGTCCAGCTGATGGACCCACCCTCCTGCTGTCAGGACGGAAACATGAGACTCACATTTAACTCCACGAGCTGCAGCTGCAGAGGACAACACGGCAGACGAGGGCTGTTCCGTCTGTAGGTGAGTCTGACTCTCACTCTGCTGCTTTTTGGAAGTGTTTTGTGGTTTTGTGGTGTGAAAGTGTGTGTCAGTCTGTGCTGTGTGGTAATTGTACTCCTTCCTGTATTTTCTTGTTTCTGTCCGTCGGCTGCTGTGCTGGCAGACTGGCTGATTATGTAACTGAACAGAAGGATGACATGTTCTCCTTCAGTGCCCAAAAGAACGTGAGCTCCTGAACGCAGCGTTTGCTTCTTAGTGTGTCCTCCTCTGGGTCACATGATGATGATGAGGACGGTGGACAGCAGTCTGGGTCTTCTGTGTTGCATTGAAATGAACAGAGAAGCTGCTTTATTTTGACCAGCAGGGCCGGACCAACTACTTTTGGGGCCCTAATTGAAATTTGACCTGCAGTCAGGATGAGACCTTTGATTTTTATCAAAATGATGTTCAAGGTGGTGAATTTCCATTTTGGGAAAATGATTAACGTCCTCGTAGGTGACAGCACGACGTCAGATGGATTCTTACTCCTCTGCTGTTCTTCATTCTCTTCTGTTTAGTGTGTGTGTGTGTGTGTGTGTGTGTGTGTGTGTGTGTGTGTGTGTGTGTGTGTGTGCGCGCAGCCACAGACTGGTCTTTTAATTTTCTGTCCAGAGTTACTTCACAGGATGTTTCCCCGAATTTCACAGCAAGAATCTGGGCAGCTGTGTCTCTATTAGGGGAAGCCCTGTTAAATAATCCACAGTCAGCCCCTGTTGTGTCTTTGTTGTGTGTGTGTGTGTGTGTGGCTGAGCAAAGAGCAGGCACATTAAAGCTAAGTGGTGACCTGCAGAGCCCCTCAAACCTCCAGGGATATGAGTTCAAGACCTGAACCCCAACACACACACACACACACAGGTTTCGTTGTTGTGGTGTCACACGGTGGCCAAAAGTATGAGGACACCTGAACATTCATTCCTGAGTTATTTGTCTAAAATATAAAATAGTTTCTTCACCACACGAGAAACTCCTGGAAGGTCTGCACAGAGGCGTCCATGATGATACCTGACAGACGCTGTTTCAATCGTCCCCCGTGTTTTGGTGAGGTTCTCATCTGTTGCTATGGTTACCTTCAGCACCGCTGACCAATCAGAAAGCAGCACCTGCTGCTGCGGAGTCAAGAATGCAAAGCAGCCGAAACGGTAAACAAATCCTGAGGCCGGGTTCTCCTCGGCGTGAGGACGCGGTTTAACCTGGTTGTTGGTGTTGTAAGATGAGCAGCTCAGGGGTTGATGCGGTGGCGGTGGCGGTTGGGCGGCCCCTCCCACCCCGGCAGGTCAAACACTGCTCGTCTGTGTCCAGGAAACCTGCCTTCAGCTGGAAGCCCACAGTCATGTTATTGTTGTAACACACTGGAGTGTTTTGACAGAATTAGCTCCAGGATACATAAACATTGAGGGAAAACCTGAAGCCAGACTGACGTCTCTCTGCAGGATCACCTCAGAAAGGTCCAGAGCTGAGTCTTTGTCAGGACCCGATCCAGCCTGATCTGGTCCCATCATGATCAACATGCAGATTCCTCACTTAAACTTTCCCAGAAGGAACATTCAGAACTGTTTGTGTGGTGAAACGAACGCTGTTGTCGTTGTGAAGAGTGAAGTCCAGCAGCAGTCTGTTTGGTTTTCAGTCGTCGACACACACACACAAACTTGGTTGGTCGGACAACATGAACCACCTCAGAAAGCTCTAAAACCTGGACCAGATAGTGACGGGACTCCTCCCACAGTTTACCCCCCCGGGGGGGCACAGAGACTCTGCCAGGATAAAATAAAAGTCAACTCTGACGCTTTTCTAAGAAACCTTTTTTGTTCTGATTGTTCAGGAGATAAAACAGATGAAGTGACATCGAACCAACATCAGAAAAACGGCACCAATCACACCGCGTGGTTTCCCCTCGGAGACCGGAGGGATCAATAACGGAAACATGTGTCAGACCAACACCGACTGTGAGCTCTTTGTTCAGGGCCTCTGTGAGCGTGACGCTCCGGCTCTCCATATGTCACCTCGGAGTCAAACAGCTCGTTGGTGAATCCTCAGCGGCTCATTAACGTCTGCTGACTGTTAATGAGTCGGTTTGCACCGCAGGCCTGTTCTGTCCGCTTCTGTTTTGTGTCCACGCTTCAGATGGAAACTGAGAACTTTGACTGAAGCTGATAACTGCCTCGTCACGATGGCCGTCTTCAGTCTGTTCATTTATCTTGTGACGATCTGAATCGACCTGAAACTTGTTTCCTCTCCAACTGATCTGTGTCAGAATTGAAACTCACTCAGCTGAAAACAGTCTGACTCTCTGTGGAGGTCAGCACGCAGCATCAAACAGCAGCAGAAGAAGAAGTGACTGTGTTCAGGTGACGAACTGATGGATCTGACTCAGCAGAACACGTTTTCACCGTTTCACACTTTTACTGGCGCTCTGCTGCAGGCGGGAGCTTAAAGCAGCTCTGTTGTTGGGAGAAGAACATTTCCTGCCAGCAGAAATAGAAGAAAATGGAATATTCATCTTTTAAGATCAAACACACACACACACACACACACACTCACGTGCAGGTGAATTAAAGCCTCTTTGAGCTCAACCATCCTCAACATCAACACAGGAAGTGCCGACCAGCAAACCTTAACCTGAGTTTAACAAGGCCAGCACTGTTCTTGGCAAAAGTGTGTGTGTGGACACACACACAGGCACACACACGCTTTGTGGTTTGGCCGGTGTCGTTGTGGACACAGCTGAGCTTCAGGCAGCTGAATTTAAGACTAATTTCAAAGTTGACTTTTTTTCAGTTCAGGTGAAAATGAACGTTTATTTGTTTTCTATGAAGCACGTTTGTCGCAGAAAGAGGAAAACAAAATGTAGCAAGATGCAATTATCATTCTGTAATTCTTCCATTTCCCGCTGCATGTGAATAAAAGAGAGAAAATAAAAACACGCTCTCATCCGTCTTGCTTCGATGACTCAGCGCTCTGATAATGAGCTTTATTTGCTGCCTGCAGCGGTAATTTCAGGAGTCATCCGTCTGCAGCAGCGGCCTGAGAGGCTTCGGTTAGCCTGTTGGGCGAGGGGCTTTCTCATTCTGCAGACAGCGGTGGAAAAAGCTCGACGTGACCATGAAACGTCGGGGGAACCGCAGAGGCCGCTCTGGTGCCGTTAAGTGATGACAGCGGATGTAAATCTGGAGGCCGAGGATCGTCTAATACAGATGTCAGTCGTGGACGTTTGGCTGCATGTTGGACATAAAAAGAAACTCGAGTCTCCTCTTCCTCCACTTTCTCTGAAGTTTACTTCCAAATCAGTCTAATCTGACGTGATTTTATAATTTCTTCTCCATGTGCGGATCAAATGCACGGACGCCAACCTGCTTCACATCAGAGCAGAGGCTTTATTTTTTCCTTGGTATCGTAATATTCCAGTGATGGTTAACTGCAAACAGGAGCTGATCGAAGCTGACTCGGCTCCTTTTCCCTCCAAAAAAAAAAAAACAAAAAAACAAAAATCTGGTTTGAGTTTTGGCCAAAAGCAACATTATCTTTAAAGATGCCGTCTCCCACAGCTCCACGTTCAGAACTACTAATCTAAACACGAAGACAATAACGATGTCAGATATTCACCATTAATAATCTGTTTGATCTGGATGTGTCGTCTGTGTGTTGTGTTGTGTTGTGTTGTGTAGTTGTGCAGGCTGAGTTACGTCATCCTGCTGTTTTCAGAGCAGCTTCCAAACCGACCAACAACCAACCAGGATCCGTGTTTCCTCCAGCAGCTGCTTCCAATTACTCCCATAATAATGCCCCCCTTCTCTCTCTCTCTCGCTCGCCCCCCGGCTGTTTTGTTTCTGAGCCATCATTTTGTTTTCATTTTCACGTGAATGTGAACCTGAAGAAATGTTTCTCTCTCTGTTTTACACTTTTTCTTCATTTCTTCCTCATTTTAATAACATTTTTTTGCGGCCGTCTGTTAAAGTGGATTTGCTCGGATTGGAAAACACATTTCCGGTTACATCCCGGATCTCCGTCCGTCCCTCCAGCTTCGGTTCTTCAGGGAAAATCACTCCTGATGTGTTGCTTTTGGTTTCCATGGCTTTTTCCATTGTTGCTCGTCTGGTTCTGGACTCAGTTTGGTTCAGGCCGGCTCACCAGGAAACTGCAGAGCGTCCCTTCATCCTGTTCAAACACAGACGACAGGAAGTCCGTTCTGCCTTTTGCAAAAAGATTCTTCACAATAAAACCTTTGCAGCTGAAGACTTTTACTTTGAAGGAATTTTTATTTTCTGGAGTGATTTTCAAGCTTTAACTGTGAAGCCACAATAGACTGATTATAAAGATGGTTATAAACTCTGGTTGTAAAGTGAAGCCAAAAGTGAAGAGCTGTAAGGAGATTGTATTGAAGTTTATGGGAAAGTGTCCCTGATTTATTAGCTCAGTAAATGTTTTCCTGATGAGTTTATGGTCTCAGTCTCCAGTTTCAGGTCTTTCATACGACACGATGCTCATTTCATTTCCTCGGGTTCTTCCTGTGTGACCCTCCTCTTGTTCCTCACGTCACTCATCATCGTTTTCCAGCCTCACTTTCTCCAGCTGTTGTGTAACAGAAGAGAGAGAGAGCGCTGTGGTTTCAAGTGGCTCTCGCCCTCTTGGCGTTCTGTGGTGCTGCTCTTATATAAGACGTTGAGTTGATGCTGGAACAGCCAAAATGATGATGATGACTTAAAACAGGTGTGACTCCGTTCCAGATGTGTTCGTCACGTTTAGAAATGGTTTTCACTGTCGGGGGAATAAAAAGTGTCAGTCCAGTGACAGCAGGACAGGAAGTGCGTGACGGGATGTTTGACCCCTCTGGAAGTGTCTGCATCAAATGTCTCAGAGGAAGTGTGTGTGTGTGTGTGTGTGTGTGTGTGACGTTAAGTTGTTTACACCCAGGGTGGGAAATTCCTGCTTCAGCAGCCAGATGTTGCTGCAGTTTGTCTCCAGTGTTGGATCAGCTGAAAGGAAAGTTAAACTGTCAGTTTTTGTTTTTTGTGTTTTGATTTACGAACCGATGAGGCTGAAAAATCATCTTCAGAACTGATTCGGTTCACGTGTTGGTGTGAACTCGCCTCATCTCATCTGACCCGGCCTCGCAGCTTTGGACCTACCTGTCTGATCCAGGAGCTGTGTGATCCGGTGGGCTCAGCAGAATTCCTGAACCGTCTTTGGTGTCGGTCGGTGTCAGAGATGTTTTGTCAGTGCCGGTCTGGCTGCTCTGTCAGATCAGGATCATTTCCACGACTCTGCCCACAAAACACACTGAAAACACAGTTTTCGGCCGCACAGTTTGTGTTTGTAAAGCTTCGTTCACCTCAGCGGCTTCGCTGTAAAAGCTCGGACATTCCTCTGGAGCTCAGCGGCTGCAGGTCCAGAGTCCGCCGGGGCTTTCTCAGGACCCGCGGCTTGTTTACAGCTGATCTTTAATCCGCTTTTTCAGGGTAACAAAGGAAACATTGTTCTCATGAAACAAAATGAAATGTGATTTGGATTGGACACAAAGAGTTGTGTTTCTTGTGTTACAGTTCTGAAGCAGAAAGGTCTGGCCTCAGAGGAAAGGTTAGGTTTAAAAAAAAAAAAAAGAAAAGATGTACGTCACAGCTCCAGTGAAACAATGCGAGAGGCAGATTTTGGGCGTGAACCACAAACCAAACTCTGCCGTCTGGACGGGCACTTTGCTGCCTGTTGGAAAAACAGCAGCAGCCTCAGAATACACAACTGAACTCATGTCAGCACAATGAGCAACAATGAAGAAGAGTGCAACACGAATAAAGACACAGATCAAACATCCTGCAAGTCCCAGCATGCACCTGTGAAAGGAAAACCGCAGCTGGCGTTGATATTTTGGTGGCTTTAAGCTTAAATCTTCCAAAATGAGACGGAATTGTTGACATTGTTGTTACTAACAAAACCCGACTAATGCCGAACATCAGCGATGTCATCTCCAACACTAATGATAGAACCGGTCTGCGTGAAGGTATCAAAGGACAAATGATGATGCAGCATGTTTGTCGCCACTCAGTTTCTCCAGATCCAGAGCCAGATTTGAAATTTGTAACACATGAAGTCTGTTTGTTTGAGCTGCTCTGTTTACTCCGCCGTTGGCCAAAGTTTTAGGTTAACCACCAAACCCTGCTCGTGTGTGTGTGTGTGTGTGCGTGCGGGTTTAAACAGGTCTGAATAAATCTGAAGTCTGAACGAACTGGCAGGTAAAACGGCCTTCAGCGGTTCCTCCTCTGGGGGAGGGTTATTCCCGGCACATCTCGGCCCCTTGGCTCCGTCTGGACTCCGTCGAGCTGCGCTGCCAACACATGGCTCCTTTTACCCTCCGAAGTTTCTGTGACCGACGTCATTATTCTGTTTGTCGCTCGTCTCCTCGCAGTCTGCTGCTTCCTTTGAGCGTTATCGCAGCACATGTTGGTTTAATGGAAGGTTTGTTTTCCCAGAATCACCCGTTCAGGACCGTCTGTGTGTTTAAGGTTGTTGTTGTTGTTGTTGTTGTCGGTCCTCTGACTCATTTAGCTGTAAAGAAATCACAGATGCTGCAGGACGAGTCTCAGCGTCTCTGATGATGGACAGCAGTTGAACAGTTTGGGTTTCTGGAAGACGTTGAAAGTTGCTCTCTTGTAACCACGACCACGATCTTTATCTAATTCTTAGTGAGGAACATTTCAGTGAAATCTAAACAGCCCGGATGAATCACGGAGTCGGGGTTTGTTTAGATGTGGTTTCTTATGGGAGCTGAAGAAAAAGGCTGCAGTTTGGAGTTGTTTCATTTTGGACAGATCAGCAGTGTCCTCTGCTCTGACAGTGACTCTTGTGTTTTGATGGATGCTCGGGGGCCACGGGGCCCCGCGGCAGCATCTGGGGCCGAATGAAAGGACGGACGCCGGGCGCTCGTCTCTGCTTTGTCAGAGTCTCTCTCCGGGACAAAGGAGGACGATCTTCCATTCAACTCTCACACTTCAGTCACCAACAAGTTCACAGTTGTCCAGTTTAAGAAGTGACAAAAAAAACACTGAAGCCAGATAGTTTCATTTTAATGTTCTGTTTCATCATCAAACACAGATTTCTTCATTTTCTCTGACAGAAACTGTGAAGTTGCTCATAAAGAAGTAGAAACTAAAACAATTTAAGGTTCATTTAAGAATCTCTGTAGTTTTTCTGAATCCAGTTCTTTCAAAATCCCGTTCAAACTACATTTAAGAAAAGATTTGTTACATTTGGCAGGTAAATCAACGTGGTGTTGGATGTTTTGTTTGTTGGGCCGTGAATCTTCAGCAGAAAACTCTCCCCCACCACCATCATCTGCTGCGTGCCATCGATTGTCTTCGCTCTAATCTGGACTAAATTAAATGAAATGTTTGCTGGTGTCGGTGAGGCCGAGCTAAACGGAGACTAATTAGATCTGGTTGCAGGTCAGACGTGGTTTGGTTTGAGCGACAGAAGGTTGTCTGAGGGTCCGCAGTCCGGCCCCCCGGCCCCCCGGCCCCCCGGCTGCAGAGACATCATGAAATCAGCTCATTCTTTAATAAGAGCTCAGATTTCTGCAGCGGGGGGGGTCACTGAGTGTTTCTCTAACTCACGCCTCATAGTGGATCTGTGTTGGGCCCCTGAGACCAGATCCTCAGGACCAGGACCAGAGCCTCTGTAAATGCCCCCCCCCCGCCCCCCGCCCTCACACTCTCCCCTCTGGATGTTTGAGGCTCTCCAGAGGAGGAAGCAGCTGCAGGGGCCACACCAAACCCAACACTCGGCCCCACCTGAGTGTGGGGGCCCCACCCGTCTGCCCACAGTGCCAGGACAAGGACCCCAGTCAGCTGGGACAGGAAACAGACCCCCACCCCCCACCCCCAGGCCCAGGCACACTTCCTCTGATGCAGAGAAAGGGGCGGCCCCCTCCCTCCTCGTGTTGAAGCGCTGCGTTCTCATGGGGAGGAGGAGGAGCGCTTACTTTTCTACTTGGCGTCTCCCTGCAGAAGCACAACACGGCCCCCTCCCCCATCGAGCCGCACAATTAATCCCAAAGAGAACAAGAAGGAAAACTGAGTCTGCAAATCGGGTCGTGTGTCCGAGGGGAAACGAGCAGAGCAAGAAATGTTTCTTATCGCTGACGCACCAGAACACGGCTCCTCAGCTGCCATTAAAGCGAATCTGCAAATGAGCAAACGCACGGCGACATCCGCTCCAGAAAGTTTGTCATGATCGAGTAAAACACAAACACGTGCAGATTCTGACCTTTGACCTTTGTCGCAGGTCTGAATTTACCGACCTGCCCTCTCGCGCTCCGCTCCGTCGTTTTAGGTCGTGACTGTGACGCTGCACCCGTTGACCTGACGGAGTGTCTGCAGCTCCAGTTCAGCTCTGTTGAAACTGTCAGGGCGGAGCTAAAAAACACTATATTAGATTATATTGTAACACAATTAGCAAGATTTTTGTGCGAGTGCGTCATCTGGACCTGTTCGGAGGTGGACGGAGGTTCTGGACGGTTATTTGATCGGCAGGAAGCAGAGACGGAGTTTCCTGTTCAGAGACTGAGCTCATTTTAGAGTCTCGAAGTGTTGCATTGCATTCTGGGAAAGTGCGATGAGAAAAGATTGATTTTTCAGGAGGATAATGATGTAATGAATCATCTGTAATATCCAGCGCAGAGCTCTGCGGCAGGATTCTAGATAAGGAATAACAATATAGAAATGTGTGTGTTTGTGTATCTGCGGCTGCAGGAGGTGTTGTAGTTTCCTGCCATTTATGGATGATCTGGACTTCCTGTTTCCTGCGTCCACTCAGCCTCAAGACAAAAGCTCCGCCACAAAGAGCGGAGGATAAAAATTAACCTGACGAGCGATTTTAAACCGAAAGTTTATATTTTTTCTTGTTTGTTCTTCGCTGATTTTAATTATTTAAATAATTTGTACTTGATGTATTTCTTTTTTTTTTTTGTTTTTGTTTATTGGCGTTCAGTGAACGCCTCCTCACTCCGTCAGGTCCGTCTGACAGGTGCCATTCCTCCATACAAGCTCAGAGAAGTTCGTCTGCACTTTAATCAGATTCTTTTCAAAACCAAACTGATGAATTCCTTCAATATGTCGGCCTCACGCCTGCCTGGGGGGGCGATGGGGGGGTCTTTGTGTGCGAAGAATACGAGAGGTCGCCCGTGTTGGAGGCGTCCTGTGAGCCGGCAGATGGCCAATAGGACGAAGACGAGGAGACAAAAGTGGACAGCAGACTTTGTTCTTTCAGAGCTGAACGTCTGAGCTCCGAGGCACAGAAAGGCACCAGCCTGGGGGGGAGATGGGGGGAGACAGGAGGGAGACAGAGGGGAGGCCAGGGGGGGAGGCAGGAGGGAGACGGGGGGGACATGGGGGAAGGCAGGGGGGAGGCAGAGGGGAGACGGGGGGAGGCAGAGGGGAGACGGGGGGAGGCAGGAGGGAGACGGGGGGGACATGGGGGAAGGCAGGGGGGAGGCAGAGGGGAGACAGAGGGGAGACAGGGGGGGAAGGCCGGGGGGAGATGGGGGGAGACAGGGGGGAGACAGGGGGGGAAGGCCGGGGGGAGACGGGGGGGAGACGGGGGGGAGACAGGGGGGGAAGGCCGGGGGGAGACGGGGGGAGACAGGAGGGAGACATAGGGGAGGCCGGGGGGGGAGGCAGAGGGGAGACGGGGGGGGGGAGGCCGGGGGGAGACGGGGGGAGACAGCGGCCTGTTGCTCACAGTTCAGCTTTCTCAGAAAAAGAAGCAGATTTTCGTCGGTCCAGATTCCTGATGTGATTCGTTTTGTGGAGCCGCCTGTTGAATCGTCTCCTGCAGCTTCCTCGGCGACGTCGGGGAGATCCAGCTGTCGAGGTTTTGCCATCTTGTTTCAGGGAATCTGGTCGGAGGTCGGCGATGCGTTTGGGGGTCAGCGGTGCATTGTGTTGCCGCCTTCTTCCTCCCCTCCTCCACTCCTTCCTTCGAGGGACAGGAAAGGCGTCGCCCTGCCTGAGTTCTCTATCAGGGAACATTGAACCTCCAGTCCGCTGTGACCTTTGACCTCCCCACGATTGGCTCAGGAAATGAGCAGTGGCGTTCAGGCGGCCGCGGAGTTTTCTGTGCTCCTGGAGAGTGAACCAGCCAGGAAGAAAGATTTTAGTTGATGGAAAGTCCCGGAAACTGAACCAGGACAGGAACCGACTTCACTTTGACTCACTGAGCCGTTATTTGGTCACACAGCCATCGAAGGAGTTCTGACGACAGGAGTCGCCTCCCTCAGGTCTGATGTGCATGCAGGTTTCTTTTCAGTCTTTTCTTGGACTCGGTTCAGAACGGTGAATGTTTGGGCTCAAACTTCTCACAGCTTCGTGGATTTTTGTTTCCTTTCACTTTCTCCTCCTTCCTTTCCTCTTTCACGTCACATTATCAGATTAGCTGACGGTGAAAGTCGTCTCCACTTGGAGGACCAAACCCCAAAAACCTGGAACCGAACAGAGTTTCTATAAATATCTCCGGTCTGATAACTTTGAGCTGCTGGTCCCAGATCGATGCTGGATTTAAGAAAATAATAAAATCATAAAGCAGAGAGAGAGAGAGAGAGAGAGAGAAGACATAAAAGAAAATGAGGAGAAAATTGTTCAGAATTCCTGAAAACCAAAATAAACAGAAGACGGAGTGAGGTCTGGTTTTAGAAAAAAGAAAAACGCTCAGCAGAGACGTCATGGAAGAGAGTTTAGGGGGAGAGATGGGGAGGGGGGTGCAAAAGGAAAGTCTGTGTGCCGAAGCTCATGAAGCCCCTCCCTCCCTCTGTTCTCCAGCAGATGAGCCGGTGTGAAGAAAGGGGGCGAGCGACATAGACAAACATTTAGAGAGAGAGAGAGAGAGGGAGCAGCTGGAGGCGACAGAGAGAGCTTCAGTCGTGGAGAGAGAGAGCGGAGGCAGCAGGACGGAGCATGAAGGAGCCGCTGAGTTCCTGTTTCTGAAGACGAAAAGACAAAAAGGTGAAACTCTTTTTTATTCCCTCCGTCCACTTTGGTCCGTTCAAATCTAACTTTTCTTTTCATTGTTGGGAATGTTTGTTGGTCAAGTTTCTATCAGCTGTCTGTTTTGGAGTTCATATCTGCTCAGCTTTTTTATTCTGCTGATTCGCTTTCATTCATTCACCCACAGTTTGTTTGTTTTAATTTTCATTTCCGACTAAAGTCTTCTTAAATGTCAGTTTAAAGAGCAGGAAGAGATTTGAACTTCTGAAGTCTTCAGTCATCATAAAAGTGCCTGTTGAGTAAAGATATGAAACCAACTTGAACATTATTTGTGCAGTAATTTCCAAAAATGGAGCTTTTGCTTCGAGATCTCCAAAGAAAAGATATAAAGAGATGAACCTTCAGAAGTAAATCGCAGTTAGATCATTTATAGCTGATCCGTCATGAAGGCTGCATCAACCAACTGGATCAACGGGGCCCTCAGACTCTCAGGGGCCCCTCAGGATCCATGTTTGTTCATCTTATGAATCCCAAACAATTAAAATTAAGCATGAAATTGGAAATTTGGCCGCCGGGATTGAAATGTTTTCGTGGCGTTGGATCTGCAGACGTGAAACGCAGAAGCTGTTGTGTTTTCGTCCGGAGCACGATGACGAGTTTCCCCTCGCATCGGCGTAAAAGTCAAGCTGAGTCCATGAAGCGTGTCGTCAGACCTCACGTTGGCTTTGTGCTGAATCTGGACCGACAGGATGTTGAGTTCTTGTTTCCAGTTGGATTCCAGATAAGCTGATTTGTTAGCAGGCCATTTGACCCAATAAGGTCCTTCAGTTTGCAGATATCAGCAGTTCTCCGACGTTTCTCAGATCACATGAACTGGCAGAAACGGCAGCGTCTGTCTCGTGCTCATGAACTCATCCTCCTTGATCCTCCTCCAGGTTGTGATGGGAAACACAGACAGTCACAGCAGCTTCGTCTCTCCTGCCAAGCCCTCGCTCAGGTTCCCCTCCAGGAAGGAGGAGGCGCCCTCGGCTCGCAGCTGGTGGAGGAGCGGCCAGGGCGGCTGCAGGAGCCGGGGGAGGAACTCCTCCTGGCATTATGAGCCCAGAGCGGCCAGAGGAGGCTCCAGGCTGAGCGCCGGCTCTCCTCAGAGGTACAGAGGCGACTGCAGGGGGAATAACGGCGTCTGTGGCGAGCGGACGGCCCTGCAGAGCGGCGGCAGCCCCAAAGTGCTGCTCAGCAAAGACGGCAGCATGAGGGTGGAGTTCACCAACAGCCGGGGCGTCCCCGTGGAGCCGCAGGGGTTAACCGGACTCCCCGCCATCACCACCACGGCCCCCGCCGCTCCGGTCCAGGAACCCTCGCTGCGCACCAGTAAGGGCAGCTCGCTCAGCTCTGATGGCTCCTGGTACGACTCGCCATGGGGCCCCGGGGCCGAGCTGGTGGACAACGTGTTCGTCTGCGGCCAGAGCGCGGACAACAGCAGCGGATACACCACCTACTCCTCCACCCGCACAGAGGGGACGGCCACGAGCGGCGGCGGCTACAGCACCGTGTTCTCAGCTCAGGTGGACGACCTTTCACCCGGATTTAACTCCACCCTCCTCTTCCCTGCCGCACAGAGCGGCGCAGGTTACAACACCTGCTCCTCGGGCCGGACGGAGGACAGCGGCATCGGGGACTCTGTGATCCTGCAGCCGGACCTCAGAGACTTCAGCCTGATCTCCTCCTCCGCTGCGTCGCTGGACGGGGTTTACACCGGCCACAACGCGCTTCCCGCCTTCCCTACGGCGCCGGAGCCGCAGCACCGGGCCGCCTCCTCCTCCTCGGCGCTGCTGGATGACGTCATCCAGGAGGAGGAAGTGGCAGGTGGAGGCGTGGAGCAGCGGTTCTCCTCCCTGACGCTGCCCTGCCGCAGGGCCGAGCTCGTCGGCGCCGCCCCCGCCGCAGGAAACGGCCGCAAGGACTTCCTGAAAAGTCGAATCAGACGGCTGAGCGACTGGACAGGAAGTCTGAGCAGGAAGAAGAGAAGGATCCAGGTGAGAAACAGCAATCACATCAAACTGAGAAACTGTGACAGAAATAATTTGTCAAAAATTCCATTAAAATGAAAAAATATTCAGCTTTTTGACTTTCATGTGATATAAGATTCAGGACAAAATGGTTGTTCAGTTCATGTGATTTTTATTTATTTTTTATATCATTAATACACATTCTGATTCCAGAGATCATCGTCATGTTTTCCATAACAAACGTCAATAATCTGACGGTTTGGTTTCACTGTTTGTGAGCTTTGGCTCGGCTAAACGGCGCTTCCTGTTGACGTTCAGTGGGATTAGGTCACTTCCTGTCTGCTGTAAATAGGAACGGGAACTGGACTCAGACCTGGAGCGAAGCGCGACGACATTTTATATTATTTGCTGTCAGCTTCTCGTCTGTGTGTAAAATTAAGTTTTCATCAGTGTTTTCACAGGCTGAGCTTTCATACCAAACCAACGCTGAGTTTTTTAATCACGTTGTTTATAAAACATTAGAAAACTGAGAGTTTGAATTTCCTTCTGCTCAGTTTGACGCTTTCACAGATCTTCTCCATAAGAAGGCATAACTTCAGATCTGGACACAGACAGATACCGTTTAAAGCCGTCAGCTGTCCAGTAGTTTCTGCCAAACATCCGATCTTTGTGACTCTGTGGTACAAATCTTTTTTTATTCCACACAGGCCCTCAAACGTTTCACCTGAATTGTTCCCGATTACCACCAATTATCTGTAATGAAGGGGGAAGTGGTGAAAGTAACTCATAAACACACTTCGCTCTATAAACAGCAAATTTACCAAACAAATAAATACCAACAAAAACCAGATTGGAGTGAATTGGAGCTGTTTACAGTCCTGTGGGTCTGTGAGTCGATGAAAACAGCTAATTATTTAAACCTTTTCTGTGTGGTTTCTCCTCAGGAGCCGTATGGCAGCGACACCGGGCTGAGCTCCGGGCCGGTCGGCTGTGGGCCCCTCTGGGCCTCCAATCCTCTCCACGCTCTGAACCAGACCCAGTTCCCTCCGCTCCACCGCGGCTCCTCCAGGAGCCTGAACCAGAGCAGCGACGCCCAGCGGCAGAACATCTACGAGAACTTCATGCAGGAGCTGGAGACGGGCTGCAGCAGCGCGGCCGAGCGGACCGAACCTTCGGAGGGGGACGGAGAGGAAGACGAGGAGGAGGAGGAAGAGGAGGAGGGGGAGGAGGAGATGGACGGGGAGCTGGAGCTGGGCGGAGGGGAGCAGCTGGACGTCCTGTTTGAGAAGGAGCAGGGTGTGGTGCGCCGGGCCGGATGGCTCTCCTTCAAAGCCCTCATCACCGTCAGTAAGGACGGGAAGCTGGAGCTGGTCGGCCGCCGCAAGTGGAAACAGTACTGGGTCACTCTGAAAGGTGAGACACGTCAGCTGAAATCCTGCAGGTCCACGCCAAGTTCATTTCATTTCATTGTTTATTCTATTTCTTAAATTATTTAATTTCACACACAAATGACATTCAATGTGCTTTACATAAAGAAGAGAGAGTTCAGAGAGAAATAAAACGTGTCGCGGATTTGATCTGAAATAATGTTCCTTTGGTTTGCCCCTCTGCCCCCCTCAGGCTGCTCCATGCTGTTTTATGAGACGTACGGGAGAAGCGGCGGCGAACAGGAGCTCTCTCCTCGTTACGCCCTGCTGGCCGACGACAGCATCGTCCAGGCCGTCCCCGAACATCCCAAGAAGGAGCACGTCTTCTGTCTGAGCAACTCGTACGGAGACGTCTACCTGTTCCAGGTGAGAGAGCCGCTCGGCCGTCGGTCCCTGAACGCACCTCAGGGAGGCGTTTACAGACGCCAGAATGAAACCTGAGTCTCGTGTTTGTAAATTTCTGTGGTCCTGAGCCAAAGCTGCTGTGGTTTCTGGAACCAGATGCCCCCCCCCCAGTCATTTCAGCGTCGATGAATGGGACTCACTGTTGGAGAGCCTGGTGGGGTTTTTTCTCTCCAGCTCAGAAACCACCAGAATCACCACAAACATGCACAACAGCCCCACGATGCATTTCAGGATTTTCTCTGCATCTGTTTTACTTGGTGGTGGCTGAGCTGCTGTGGTCGCCCCCCCGCCCCCCTTCCACCACCATTACAGCTTTTTACTGCCTTAGTTTTTGGCCATTTCTCCAATAATAAAACGAAAACGAGGCTGTTTTGGATCCTGGAAAAGGTGCGATGAGAGCAGCAGCGTCACACGCTGGATCCATATCTGCTCTGTCAGGATCTGCTTCCTCGTCTTTTCCTCAAGTTAAATGAAAAAGAAAGACGCTCGGGAGCTAAAAACCAGATGAGTAAATCGACCTGCTGCATTGCAGGCAGCAAGCAGCAGCACTTGAGAGGGTCAAAGGTCACGGCGTGATCGCTTATCTCTTCGATTTTTTTACGAGCTCAGAATCACTCCCTCATCCCCGGGGAAACTCTCACTGCTCTCAGCTGTGAAGTGTGTTTACAGACACACAAATCACACGCCGGCCGGCCTCCGTCACGTCTCCATGGATCCCTGAAGGTGTCAAGGAGCTTTTGTCAGGAGCTGAAAGGGGCTGAAGATAGAGCGGGGGGGTGTGAAAGCCCTTTAATGGGAGCCGGCTAATTACTGACAACAAGCCCGACAGTGAGCCGGTGAATCCTGAAACACCTGTTAGTGTCATGAGATAAAAGCTGCCGGTTCACTGGCTCCACACCGAAGACCGAAGACGCTGCTGTCTCATTCACGCCTGATGTAAAATTCATTGGTGGAACATTTTACCACGTAAATCTTCAACAGCGAATGAAGTTGAAGTTGAACGAAAAGCTTCAGAACTGAAGAATATGAACGACGACAAAGTGAACTTTCTCTCTGCTGGTGGAGGCCAAACACGGAGCTGAAACAGTGACTGTCGGGATGAACCAACACTTTAAATCTGGAGACAAAAGAAGTTAAAGTCTCAAATTTTGACTGAACAACATCCAGGAACATTAAAAATGAAACGTCAGGCGGGAGCTTTATGGACATTCATTGTTTAGACCTGCAGAATCAAACAACTTGGAGAAAAAGCCTTCACTGATCTTAACGATTTGCTCGACTTGGACTTAATCCATAAAAAACCAAATCTGGAATTTCCATCTGGTCTTGTTTGCACAGTTATGAACCATTTTTCTCCTCTTGGTTTCTCTCCAGGCCACCAACCAGACCGACCTTGAGAACTGGGTTACGGCGATCCACTCGGCCAGCGCCTCCCTGCTGGCGAAGCGTCAGGGGAAGGAGGACACGCTCCGTCTGCTGCGCTGCCAGAGCCGCTCGCTGCTGCACAAGATCGACATGGACGGGAAGATGAAGAAGATGGCCGAGCTGCAGCTGTCCGTCATCAAGGAGCAGAAGAACAGGAAGGCTGTGGAGAGCCAGGTTGGTGTGGGCAGAGTGACCTGATTAGAATCATTCGCAGAGCAAAGCGTTCCAGTTTACGCTGATCGACTTCTGAGATAAAACTCATTTTGGACACAGCGAAACATTCAAAGTCCTGTTGGTTAATGTTGGAGAACCAATCGGTCATGAAAACATTCAGATAAAATGTGAAGTGAAGGAGGAGGACATTAAAGCAGTACATCCCCCTTCATTTAGGAAAAACAGTGATTCAGGCTGCTGAGTCTGAAATCCAGACTTTAAACTGAAGCGTTTCGGTGAAATCTGCACATTCTTTATTCCCCTTTTGGGTTTTGGAATCGATAACATCACACTTTAGTCTTTGCAGTAACAAAAAGCAGCTTTTCATCTCAATGTGGTTTCTCTTTGGCCCGTTGAAGATAATAAGCTGTTAAATGGAGAGACATTCTGTTCCTGAGACATCAGCGCCTGTCCGGTGAGTTTTCTGAGCTCAGGTGAAACGCTCCTCCTGCTGGTGGCGTCGGCGGCTCGGAGGGCCAGAGGAAGCTCTTTGTGTGTAACGGCCGACGTCGTTGCATAACAAACGGCCCGGAGGATGTTCTGGCAGCTGCAGAGCGCCGAAATCGTCCGCGCTCGCTCTCACGTGGAGTCGAGTTCAATATCTCTTCCAGATGTTTGGGCAGCCTGCAACAACAGGCGGCTTCCCGCTAACAGCAGAGTCGGACTGTTGAGAGAGGAAAAAAAACAAAAAACAACAAAGACAAGACAAAGTTCATCCTCAATCAGCCAGAGGAAGACACACCGTGAGTGTGAAGCCAAAGAAAGCAGACTGCGTTGAAGTCTATGGGAAAATGTCCCTCCTCCTCCTCAGTAAACGTTTTCCAGATGAGTTTATGGTCTCAGTCTCTAGTTTAGTCTTCTGAATTAAATGATGCTCCATTTGGAGGAAGGAGGGGAGGGGTTAGGGGGCGGGGCTACTGTGTGACTGACAGGCTGAACCAGACAACCATCAAACACAAAGAAATCAGATTTCTGCAGCTGAGCATGGACGGAGATAAAAAGGGGGATTAATGGCTGACAGTAAAAACGAAGACGAGAGGACGGCTCATTTAGCAGCTGCTTAATCTCTGTGCTGTGAAACTGATCCCAGCGCTGCTGTTTGAACTCTGACTGCAGATTAGAAGCTAATCTTTCTGCTCAACATTCAATTAGACGTTTACTGCCGAGAGCTGAGTGGATCCAGGACGGTGAATTATTAAAGCTCGCTCACGGTGCCGTAAAGACGTCCAGATACTTTCATCTAGAGTTTACGTGTGTGAACTTGTAGTGGCGTGGGAAAGAGCTGAAAGGGGAGACAGGATGGAGGGACGAGGAATTCCTTTGGTTAGATTAGACTGATTGGTGATAATCACACACTGAAGGACAAAATGTCCCAACAACAGACACGAGACAGTCAGAGGAGAAAAGGGGCGTGTCCAGATATGAAGGTCATTGGCGTCCAGTTTGGGATCTGGGCGTCGGCCATCTTGGTTTTGTGAAATCGGACCTGCTCTGATTGGGTCTCTCTCTTTCAGTCGCTCTGTGTGGAGAAATAAAATATGAAATGAACTGTGAGCTTCACTGACCATGCTGATGGTTTCTGGATGTCGCCTTGTTCAGATCAAGCAGTGGGAGCAGAACCTGGAGAAGCTGCACCTGGATCTGTTCAGGCTCAAGTGCTACCTGTCCAGCCTTCAGGGCAGCGAGCTCCCCAACCCCAAGAGCCTCCTCGCCGTCGCAAGCCGGCCCTCCAAGAGCATGCTGGGACGCCTAGGAGTGTTCTCCGTGTCCTCCTTCCACGCCCTGGTAAGAGACCATCCATCAGAGAAACAAGTAACCTTTCTGTTTCCTCCCTAATGCCGGCGCTCCCCCTCCTCAGGTCTGCAGCAGAGACGAGGTGACGTTGAGGCGGCGTTGTCGCTCCCTGTCGGGAGGAAGCGGCCGGCGGAGGGGGCTGCCGTCCTCCCTGAAGGCTCTGGATGGACTGAACAGGCGCAGCAGGGAGTCCGGTCACTCGTCGTCGCAGGTATCACGCCGTGTCCTGGCTGTTGACTCTGCTGAGCTTTTGGGGCAAAGTGATCCAGATCTGAGCTGACTTCACCGACAGGTGGAGGCGCTCAGCGCTGAATTTCTCTGAGTAGTTTGAACTTGACGATGATTTGTTTTTCCATCCCTTCACCTGATTGGATGAACTGCTGCAGGTCATTGCTTCAGACGATCTGCTTGGAGCGACTCTGGATGTGTATCTGTCATTCTCCAGATTCCACCCTCGCAGATAAAACCCATCTCGTTTGTAAACTCGGCCCATCGAGCCGTCCAGCTGACGTTCCCATCATGCTCGGCTCCTGGAGGCCCCCTCTTGATAAACAGTGAGCTATTTTTGGACTCGGAGAGTCCGCAGGAGGATAAATCTGTCAGCTGCAGGTTTATGTTGGCTCGGAGCTTTGACAGTGAAAGAACGGTTTATAGAGTGAGACCGGCTCATCTCGTCGCTGACGCTCGACCGTCTGTTTGTGGACACCCTGGTTTGGATTCGGTCTGCTGTCGTGGGAAATCCCTCCGATGAGCTCCGCCTCCTGATGTTCCTGCAGCTTATTTTTTGCAGACGTTGTGGGCAGTTGGTGGATTTGAAGGGGAATTAAATGAATTTGTTACCTGCATCAGGAATCATGGCTGATGATCTTTAGCTTCCGGTTATTACATCTGAATATTTCAGGGGTGGAAAACCTGTTTGACCTCTTCAGCAGCAATCCAGAGAAACGTTCGACCTGCCGTGAGTCCGTTCGCTCAATTAGATTCCAATGAGATGAGGATCCAAAAGCTGGGTCCTGTTTAAACGGGGAGACGGATTGATCCGTCTCATCACTGGAGGACATGTGGAGTTAATCGAAGCGTCGTCTCTGTGGGAGAGTTACCGACACAGTCATGCCTCCTCCTCGCTGCTCGTTACCATAAAAAGCTTCGCTCCAAATACCAGACGGGGCTTTTGATCTCACGTCCGTCCTGGTTAAACGTTAGTGCCCATTTACAGTTTTGGTATTTCAGCTGGCGTCGTTAACTGAGTCACAGTCCGACAGAGCTACAGCATGAATTCAGCCGTTCACATCCTCTTCAGTGTCTCAGCCTCAGATCAGCTCTCATTTCCTCTTCTAATGATTTTAGATCCGGTAATTAATAGAAATGATTCTATTTTATCACATTTTATGTGACGAGTTATTTCTTTGGGTGTCCCAACATAAAACTTTAGGTGTTAAAACATGCAAATTATGATTACCTGTGTGTGATGCAGCGTTTTGGTGACCTGATGAAGACGAATCTGTGTCATTCTCACACATTTCATTATTCAAATCTAAATTTTCACATTTGAAAAAACCAATTCCACCTTTTTTCAAATTCAGAATTGGTGATTTTGTGACTCAGACTTTTAGAGACTTTCACAAAGAAGGATAAAATAGAAACCTCAGATTCAGTCCAACGTGTGAAAAGAAAAAATACAAAGTTAAAGGAAAGCAACATTTCAGGAGTTTGTGTGTTGAGGACGTGTTGCCGTGTGGTCTGTTGATGATGTGTTTACTGTCAGTCGGTGGTCCTCAGACTCCAGACTGACTGCAGCTCCTCCGCTCTGGTTTCTGCTCCCACTTCACAAACCTGTAATTTCAGCTCAGCCCCTTCATTTCTTCCCATGACTCCTCGGGTCTAATTTCGGTTTTAATCCGGAACAGATTTTTTTTTTTTCTCTTTCTTCAACAGATCGTTTTTAATTAAGTTTAAATATAAACCCATTGGGGGTATTTTTAGTTTAGTCCTGAGTCATGACTTCACTGACTCTCTCTGTGTGTTTCAGGTTTTCAGGAGTAAAGTCGCCACCATGTCTGCTCACCACGCCGCCGTCTGCAGCTCTGAGGTACAGACTCCACTTTCGCTGCAGGGGCGGAGTTCACACATTTTTGTGTTTCTTTAGAAACAGGGAATCATTTTTGTCAGCATTAAAGAAATATCACTTTTGTTTTTACGTCTTTGTTTTGCATGAATTTCCTGTGTGATTATGAGATTAAAATCACAGCAGGAAAAAGGTAAAAGAGCAAGAAGGATGCAGAAGTTTTTATTATTGATGCTGAAGCTGAACACACAGCAAACAGAGCGAACACATTCAAGAATGATCTGTCTTCACAAAAAATTACACACAACGCAATCAAATGCATGAACGAGCTGCAGATACACACAGCGGAGTGATTAACCTGGTGTTTTTATTTCACGAGTGAAAGAGATGACGTAAAACAGGCGAACAGAAAAAAGGTCAAAAGACATTTTCCCTCCATTTCTTTTGTTTGAGGCAGCATGTTCTAAAGAAAAAGGGGAAATTTGTGAGTTTGTGAGCGAAACATTCAGCAGAATAATAAAAGTAAATAGATTTTCATTGGCATTGCTGTTATATTTCCGGTTGAAGGAGTTTAAGCAGTTGAAATTTAAGTCTCGATGAGGAA